>NC_091069.1:22049285-22361071 GCF_032405125.1 Capricornis sumatraensis | reverse complement strand
CGACTGAAGCGACTTAGCAGAAGCAGCAGCAGACCTAAGAAAATGTTACCAGTATTCTCAAGTCCACCCTCAGGGAGAATCCTCTGTCTGGTGTCTTTGGAGCCAATAAGAGACCAAGTTCAGTTCAGAAGCAAAGGGAAGTTTTATCTTTGATAAAAGAACACAGAGCTGGGAGCCTGAGCTCCAGAGCACAGGCGCTCCCAGCCTGGTGGTGGGCGGGGCTGCTTGACAGGTTCTCGTTTGAGGGCGGAATTCTCGCGTGCCTGGCGCAGATGGCACAGATGCCCCAGATGGCACAGATGCCCCAGATGGCAGTGCCATGTGCAGCTGCTCTGCACACAGCCCACTGCCACCATCTTGGATAGTGATGTGACCTCAAAAGAGCAAGGAAGCTGAGGTGGGGGGCTTGTCTTTTTAAAAGGAGGAACTCTGGTCCGTGAGGCCTCTGCACGCAACCCTTACAAACAAGTGAAATGGACTAAGTTCAAAGCGGGGGGGGGGGAGTTAGTCTTTATTACCCAGATTCTATTTTTATTTCCTGAGAATTGTGAACAAGTTTTGCCCGCAATACAGGAGTGTCATTATCTCCATCTTAGATGACAAAACGGCGGTTAGTGAATTTAGGTAATTAAGCTGAGCATCATGTGCCTTGTCTGGGCAGAGCCATTCACCCTCTTCACTGACCCTGGCAGTTAAGGAAGTTTTACTCCAGAATGAGAATCCTTGCTGATCCTGTGAAAGAAACGAGAACACACTGATTTCAAAATTAAATCAAAAATCTTATTCTACTTTTAATTGTACTTTACCAGACCACCTGACCTGCCTCGAGAAACCTATATGCAGCTCAGGAAGCAGCAGTTAGAACTGGACATGGAACAACAGACTGGTTCCAAATAGGAAAAGGAGTACGTCAAGGCTGCATATTGTCACCCTGCTTATTTAACTTATATGCAGAATACATCATGAGAAACGCTGGGCTGGAGGAAGCACAATCTGGAATCAAGATTGCCGGGAGAAATATCAATAACTTCAGATATGCAGATGACACCACTCTTATGGCAGAAAGTGAAGAGGAACTAAAAAGCCTCTTGATGAAAGTGAAAGAGGAGAGTGAAAAAGTTGGCTTAAAGCTCAACATTCAGAAAACTAAGATCATGGCATCTGGTCCCATCACTTCATGGGAAATAGATGGGGAAACAGTGCAAACAGTGTCAGACTTTATTTTTTGG
This sequence comes from Capricornis sumatraensis, assembly GCF_032405125.1. Taxonomy (NCBI): domain Eukaryota; kingdom Metazoa; phylum Chordata; class Mammalia; order Artiodactyla; family Bovidae; genus Capricornis; species Capricornis sumatraensis. Next base: position 22,359,842 of record NC_091069.1, on the reverse strand, counting down.
GGCTCCAAAATCACTATAGATGGTGACTGCAGCCATGAAATTAAAATTACTCCTTGGAAGGAAAGTTATGACCAACCTAGATAGTATATTGAAAAGCAGAGACATTACTTTGCCAACAAAGGTCCATCTAGTCACGGCTGTGGTTTTTCCAGTGGTCATGTATGGATGTGAGAGTTAGACTGTTAAGAAAGCTGAGCGCCAAAGAATTGATGCTTTTGAACTGTGGTGTTGGAGAAGGTTTTTGAGAGTCCCTTGGACAGCAGGAGATCCAAGCAGTCTATTCTAAAGGAGATCAGTCCTGGGTGTTCTTTGGAAGGACTGATGGAAAAGCTGAAACTCCAATATTTTGGCTACCTGATGTGAAGAATTGACTCATTGGAAAAGACTCTGATGCTGGGAGGGATTGGGGGCAGGAGGAGAAGGGGACGACTGAGGATGAGATGGCTGGATGGCATCACCGACTCAATGGACATGAGTTTGGGTGAACTCCAGGAGTTGGTGATGGACAGGGAGACCTGGTGTGCTGCAATTCATGGGGTCGCAAAGAGTTGGACACAACTGAGCAACTGAACTGAACTGAACTGAAGATTTTTATATTCAAGGAGACAAAAGGTTATGACATATAAAAATGACTATATTATTCTTTTGCTACCAAAATGGCAATAAAATTTGAAAATGAAGAATTTTGCAAATAAAGCTTTCATGGAAACAGTGTTTCCATTGCATTATTAAATATGAGAGCCAGGAAGCTCTGCTAACCGTAATAGAAATATTTTCCTTAACCATAATGTGAATTTACGAAGTACTTCATTTTGAATAATAGCTAAAATCTACTAGAATTTCACTTTAATTACAGCTCTACTAGTAGATGCCATTGCTATAAAATTTGTTTCAATTAACCATTTACTGAAAAGTCTGCAGTTAATTTCTATTTAGTTCAATTCTTCCCAACTGATATTTTATTACTTTAAAAGCTTTGTTAAAGAAACTCATAAATCAGAGATTGCAAACTCATAGACTGAGGGCAGAATCTGGCCAACAAACATTTTTGGTCTGCACAGATTTCATTCTTGTTTGCATTTCATTAATGTTAATGTGTTTTACTAAATGTTTCATGATATTTAATTTGTAGGGAATAGAGGAAGTCAGATCCCAGGTCCTACATATAAAATGAGTAATTTAAATTATGGATGTTTAAGTTTCTGGAATTACAAAGGAAAATATTTACAATATTGATTAATTTAGGTATTTATGCTTAAAATTTAGGAATTGTGTAAATATTAATATATTACAGCATTTTTGAGTGACTACTAAGATATTAGATGTCAATTTACGATTTTCTAACATAATGAAAAAAATATGATAAAACCCTAAAAAGTTGAAATGTAAAAGAATACAAAAGCTTGAAATGTAAGAGTTAAGCAAACATCAAAGAAATCATCAAGTTATTCCTTACTTGAACATGCCTATTTTGGGGGGAAGTGTTAGTAACACTGACTTCATTAAATCTATTCATGGAGTTTATCGAATTTTGGAAATTATTGAACACAGTTCTAGTAGGGCAGAAAGTCATTTGTCTTTGAAATTTCATGCTTTAGTTAAAATTTTCTCTTTAGCTTGGTAATTATGCATGCACACAATTATTGCTCTAAGTCTGCTCAGGGCAATCTGTCACTTTTTTTTTATATTCTAAGGATTTATTGCATAGTAGAAAATAGATATCCTCTCAGATTTCCATTCCCATAAAATCTTGACTGAAATATACATATATTTCATAGGATCATTCAGTTCTGATATTCAACACAGTTATCTTCTCTTTTAGAGCTCTCCTTTTATTTGGGGGAATAGACACCTTGACATTGCCTACTTTCTATCTGTATTAACACAAGGTTAGATGAAATGCCCGAGACAGCATTTAGTGCCTAGAATCCACAATCACACCTAACAGGAATCCATCATTTAAAACCTAAGAGAGTGACAGAATTTATTATCACTCTTTCTCAAACCCTAGCTTTATTTATTTTGTGAGCAGTCTAAAGAAAATAGCACAGTTAATGGGTAATTCAGTGAAGAATCACTTTTCAATTATGTAGGAAATAATTTGTTAGTGTCAGAATGTGGAAGTAGTGCAAATGCAGCCTATTTTAAACAATCATTTTTTTAAATTAGATGACATGAGGAGTTATTGTGGTTGCCGATTTAAAATGTTTCACTTGCCACAGTCACAGTGAGACTTCCCCATTTTAAGGAGCCAGGGTTTCTAGGGCCATGTGACACAGTGTTGTTATCAGTGATCATGGAGGTACTTGGCATACATTATATCTTCATTTTGAAAAACAAATATTCACAATTATACCCATGTTTATACACACAGACACTGGGAACCTAAATCCACCAATTTTCTTGGTCTTGAAAAATCCAAGAGTGATAGCTCCAGATCTGAGAAAAATTGTGTGTCACTTAGTTGCTCAGCAGTATAGAATCAACCTGCAATGCAAGGTCGAACTTGGCTGCAACGCCTGCAGTGGCAACCCACTCCAGATTCTTGCCTGTGAAATCCCATTGACAGAGGACCCTGGCAGACTACAGTCCATGGGGTCGCAAAAGAGTCAGACACAACTTAGTGACCGAACAACAACAGCAACATGTCAACCACAGTGGATCAGTCTGTGTCTCTGTCTCTGAGGAAGCTGCAATTTAACTGAGAAGAGGAGATAAGAAATGGAAAGCATCACCTAACACAGCAGATATAAACAAATTCAGGAAACATTTTTTAAAGGTATCTTGAACTAGTGGGAGAATGAATTCAGAGACGAACTAAGGTGAACGTGGTATATTAGTTTCCTATAACTTCCTAACAAATCTCCGCAAAAATTAGTGGTTTGAACAACATAAACTTATTATTTCACAGGTCTGTAGATTTAGTCAAATATAGGGCTCACCAGGTTAAAGCAAGGTGTTAAAAAAAAACCTGCTTTCTTATCAGAGACTGGAAAATAATCTGCTTCCGAGATCATTCAGATTATTGTTAGTGGTAGGGGTCTGCTCTAGTGTGTTCTAGGAAGAGGCAGAGTTCTCATATTCTCTGTCTCTCCCCATCTCCCTGAAGGAGCCTGAAGCTTATAGGGGGGAGGTTATAAGTTCTTCCTGTTAACTCTCTTCTGCTTTTTTACCATCTCGCCAATATCTGAAACTTCTGTCTGTGTCCCAAGTTGGTGACCATCACATCCAGTGTTCATTATCATTTACATGGTCTCTGTGTGGTGATCTTTATGTTTGTTTTTAAAATTGTACCATTTCTTCCAAAATGGAATGGCAGACAAGCTTTAGAGAATAGGTGAGAGTCTCTATATTTTCTAATACTTTTCCTTTACAAAAAAGTAAATATCTTCCAACAAAACAAGATTCTTTCATTCTCTTCAATAAGATTATTTGACCTTCAAATGGAAATAATTTATTTTGAACTTTTCATTTAGAACTTTACTTTCTACCACTTGTATTATAAACATATTTCCATATGCCAAATTAAAATGTATATTCTGGTATTTAATATGATTTTACAAAGTGATTTACCCCATCTTCTTCTGTACCTACATCTTAATGATAAGTATATGGAAATTACAGATCACAGATGAGGGTCAGAGATTTGATTCTTTTTTATTTACTAGACTATTGTGCTTGGTTAGGTTATTTAACATCATTGAGCCTCAAATTTCTCAACTGTGAAATGAGAATAATATATTCAGTCAACTGTATAGCCATGCAGATTAAATGAAATCATGTAAGTTTGTAAAAGCATTCCAGCACAAAACACTTCATAGTGTTGATTCTCTCTACTGACACTTCCGTTTTAATTGTGTATATGTTTTTTTAGGAAGCTCTGCTGTTTAGATAAAAAGATGAGATAGCGAGATTCTAATTCACAGAGAATATGTTAATAACCATTCATTAATGAAGCTTTGAAGACAATAGTGTAAGAAAATATTAGGGTAAATTTCAATATCTTCTTGCAATTTCCCGTGTTGTCTATATAATTAGATATGTTCTCAGAATGCAGTTATACATTTTGTAAATGACTTGTGAATGTCAGCTAATCTTGTTTTAATTAGAGCAAATAAGACTAATGTGAGGGAAAGTTTCAAACTTTAATGTTAAATTCCTTTCAAGTGTAAAGTGCAGTGGAAAAAAATCTTTTTAAGTGAGAAAAGAGACAACTAATATAATGAATCATTGATCTCATGAGAGGAGAAGCATTTCTTTTTTGAAACACAAGAAAATAAATAATTTTAGACAGTTAACAGCCTTCCTTTGAGAAAGTGTATAACGCCAAATTGCAAGTGGAAAAACATAAAGTGAAGATAATGATCATTATATTAATCATAATAGCTCAGCTGCACTGGGGATGTCTTATGATGTACATATTTACCAAGATGGTCCTACTGTTTCCTCAGCTTGAGTAAACATTGGACAAGATTCTAGGCCCTGTCTTCTCTTCTCTTAGATAATTTACTATAGAAAACTTGGAACTGCCAATTTTGTTTCTGCTTCTTTGAGATGGAAATCCTTCAGAAAACCTCTTGCCAGATTCACAACCCAAGACTGTCTTTTTTAAGGGCCTGGGCACCATCCCGTTAAAATATGATCATCAAGGAAGGCCATGTCCCAATCTCCCAGCTTCCCTGGAAGGTTAGAGGTTAGGGATTAAACTTCAGTTGGCACCTTGCTTCAAGTTCTAAAACAACCTCCTGTCAGGAAGGTATTGGAACATTCACTTCTTCTAGTAACACCAATTAGCAAAAAAATAAAAATAAAGATAAATTGTCTTGTGATTCCAGCCCTTAAAACTCCCCAGTTTGAGCTCAGACTGAGTTCTGTCATCTCTCTCCTAATGCAGTATCCTTGAATAAAGTCTTCCTTACTTATTTAACTTTCCCTTATGTGGTTTTTACTTGGCAGTTTCCTTAAGGGGCTTATAACACTTCTACCTTTCAAAAATTTAATAATAATAAATATGGCTTAATCGGGGTTATATACGGGAAGCAAATTGTCATGACAATCTGGGCAGCAGCCTGATACTCTCCATCAAGACCCAAGAACAGTTCAAGTGTATTCCTGAGTATTTCATTCCAAGCCTGAGCTATGTCTGCAGCACCACACTATTCCAATAACAATACAGAGAGGCAAATGCAATTATCTTCATTTATAGATGAGGGAGCTAATAGACAGTGAGGTGAAGAACGTTTTTTAGAGACGACCAACAAGTTTAACAAGCCTAAATTCAAGCCTTATGTTTCTTTGTCTAAATCATGCTTTTATTCCACTTAAACTCCTTTCATAGAAGTAGGCAATATCAAGTCACCTTAGAGCACCCAAGCCACAAATGAGGAAACTGAGGGTCAAAGAGGTTGGGTGATTTTGCACAAGATCTTCCAGCTCCTAGATGGCAGAGCTTATATGAGATCCCAGATCTGATTCTGTCAGTTTTCAAATGATAATTAATAGAGGAACTGAAATATATGAAAATATATACGTCTTCTTAGTGAGAGTGGAGTTTGGGGACATTTGAGAGTTAATTGTTTCTTTGTAGAAGTAATTACCAATAAAAAGCTTTCCCTATGATAACCATCAGAGCTTCTGTTAGTATAATTTCTAAAGCTGATTGAGTTGTATGTATTAGTCTTTATTTGTGGACAGAAGAAAGCCAGTATAGGAAGAGGTAGAACCTTATCAATTAATTTTTTAAACAAATTCTTATATCAGTCCAGGTTCTTCAGAGAGAGAAAATCAGTAGGAAGTGGGAAGAGAGAAGAGAGAAGAGGTTGAGAGGGAGGGAAGGAGAGAGGGAGGGGGGTTGAAAGTTGATTAACTGATTGATTTTAAGAAATTTACTTAAGCAATTATGGAAGTTAGGAGGTTCAAAATCTGCAGGGTTGGCCAGCAGACTGAAGACACAGGGGTTGATGCTGCCTTTCAAGACCCAAGCCATCTATGAGCAGAATTCATTCTTTCTGAGAGTCAGTCTTTTTTTCCTATTAAGGCCTTAAACTGACTGGATGAGGCCCACTTATATTACATAAAATAATATGGTTTTTATTTAAAGTCTTTTGATTTAAGTGTTAGCCTCAACTAAAAAACATCAGAAACACCTTGAATAATGTTTAGTTATCTCGGTACTGTGGGCTAACCAATTGTATACATAAAATTAATCACATAACCATATACCATGAGTCATTCATTGTATTTATGCTAAACTTCAAAGATGAAAAAAGTGGTTATACATATATGTATAATTGATCCAATTTTCTATACATCTGAAACTAACACAATATTGTAAATCAATTATGCTCCAATAAAATTTTTGGAAAATTAATACAAAACCAACAGATTATGTTGATAACTCCATTCCCAATGAAATGCCACAGTGTTGCTCTCCTTGGTCCTTTCCATATTTTTAACTCCCTGCTCTTGACAGTGAGAAACTTGTTTCCATTATCCAAAGTATAGTCATTTCTCTGCTGAAAATTTGAATGTACAAAAAGTGGTTTCAGAAATACTATTGTCTCTGCAAAAAAAGAAAAAAAGCTATTGTGTATTTGATTGTTGCTAGAGGATAAACAGGGGAGGTGTCATAGTTCGGATAGGGTTTAGCTTGAAACTGGATGAAGAATGAATGTTTTCTAAGGCAAAACAAATAAATAGGACCTCCCAGTTAGAGAAAAACTTTTTTGATGAGCAGAGATTTGAATGAGTATTACATACTGGAGAAAGGAAAAGTGAAGTTTGCTCAGTCATGTCCGGCTCTTGGTGACACCATGGACTATAGCTCTCCAGGCTCCACTGTCCATGGAATTCTTCAGGCCAGAATACTGGAGTGGGTAGCCATTCCCTTCTCCAGGGAATCTTCCCAATCCGGGAATAGAACCCAGTTCACCCACATTTCAGGTGGATTCTTTACTGACTGAGCCACCACAGAAGCCCACATTGGAGAAGCCACAGATAATATACATATAAAGTGTAAGTGGCGAGAGAGGAATTGAAGTTCAAAGACAGGTAGGAGCTAGATTGCAGATGACTTCCTGAGCTGTGCAAAGCCTTCTGCAGCTCATCCTATGTACCATGGGAAAACACAAGAGTGTGTCAAGAGTCCAATTTTGGATACACAGAATCATTAAAGTCAGAGAATAAGATGGGCTTGTGACAAACATGTCCTGTGAATTCTCTAGGATTTGCCGGCTGCATGACTATCTTCTAATATTAAAGATACCCAGGCATCTTCCAGGCAGACTCCAAATCCTTTTCTGTCTTCTTTTAAGCTAATTGTGTTCAAGCTACAATTCTCTCCTTTGGAACTATCTCTTTGCCTTGGACTTTTTTGTGAAATCAAATGACCAAAATGAACAGTGCAAATAATTGTGGTTAAATGGCTATATGTGAGTGGATGGGGTAAGAGACCGCTCTCCTCAGTGTGGCATACCAAAAGTCATTTGCATGGTTTAGGTTTCAGTATTATTTAAACTTCAACACTTCAAAACCTTGGGCAAGTCATCTCTCTCAGCTTCACATTCATTGCCTTAAAAATCGAGACAGAAATCTCTACCTGGCAAGTTACTATGGAGAATTAAAAATAATTTTAAAAACATATTTAGCATAAGATTTGTTGCACAATATTCATCCTATGGACCTAGGCAGCATGTTAAAAAGCAGAGACATTACTTTGCAAACAGAGTCCATCTACTCAAGGCTATGGTATTCCCAGTAGTCATGTAGGGATGAATGCCAAAGAATTGATGGTTATGAACTGCGGTGTTGGAGAAGATTCTTGAGAGTCCCTTGGACTGCATGGAGATTCAACCAGTCCATCCTAAAGGAAATCAATGTTGAATATTCATTGGAAGGACTGATGCTGAAGCTGAAACTCCAATCCTTTGGCCACCTGATGTGAAGAACTGACTCACTGGAAAAGACCTGATGCTGGGAAAGATTGAAGGCAGGAGGAGAAGGGAACAGCAGAGGATGAGATGGTTGGATGACATCACTGACTGAATGGACATGAGTTTGAGTAACTCGGAGAGTTGGTTATGGACAGGGAGGCCTGGCATGCTGCAGTCCATGGTGTCACAAAGAGTCAGACATGACTGAGAAACTGAACTGAACTGAACTAATTCATCCTACAATATCATCTTTCTGGCCAGATCTTTGAAAAGCTATCTGTTATGCACTTTGCTCTCTAATACTGAACATTTTACAACTGAGTCCACCCTGACATCTTACACTTCAGTGTTAATCCATTTTATCTACAGTCTGGTTGGTTAACTCTTCTTATAAATAAACTTCATATGAAGTCCTACCTTCTCCAGGAAGCCTTCCAGACTTCCTAGATCTGCTTCCTCACTTTATGATCATTGTTGCTTTACTCCAGCACCACTGAAGGAAGTGACTTTTAGAGCTATGTATTTAATTTTACTTTCCTAGAAATTTATGAGTAATATATCCTATGGTGGCAAGAGAGTTCCAGAAAAACTTCTATTTCTGCGTTATTGACTATGTCAAAGCCTTTGACTGTGTGGATCACTACAAACTGGACAATTCTGCAAAAGATGTGAATACCAGACCATACTGAAAAACAGTATGCAGGCCCAGAAGCAACAGTAAGAAATGGACATGGGAAAACAGACTGGTTCCAAATTGGGAAAGGAGTATGTCAAGGCTGTATATTGTCACCCTGTATATTTAACTTATATTCAGAGTTCAGTTAGGTTCAGTCACTCAGCCGTGTTTGATTCTTTGAGACCCCATGGACTGCAGCAGGCCAGGCCTGCCTGTCCATCACCAACTCCCAGAGTTCACTCAAACACATGTCCATCGAGTCAGTCATGTTATCCAACCATCTCATCCTCTGCCGTCCCTTTCTCCTGCCTTCAATCTTTCCCAGCATCAAGGGCTTTTCAAATGAGTCAACACTTCTCATCAAGTGGCCAAAGGATTGGGGTTTCAGATTCATCATCAGTTCTTCCAATGAATATTCAACACTAATTTCTTTTAGGATGGACTGGTTGGATCTTCATGCAGTCCAAGGGACTCTCAAGAGTCTTCTCCAACACCACAGTTCAAAAGCATCAATTCTTTGGCACTCAACTTTCTTTATAGTCCAACTCTCACATCCATACATGACTACTGGGAATACCATAGCCTTGAGTAGATGGACTCTGTTTGCAAAGTAATGTCTCTGCTCCTAATATGCTGTCTAGGTTGGTCATATCTTTTCTTCCAAGAAGTGAGAATCTTTTAATTTCATGGCTGCAGACACCATTTGCAGTGACTTTGGAGTCCTACATAAATAAATAAATAAAGAAATAAATAAATAACGTCTGTCACTGTTTCCACTGTTTCTTCATCTATTTGCAATGAAGTGATGGGACCAGATGCCGTGATCTTAGTTTTCTGAATGTTGAGCTTTAAGCCAACTTTTTCACTCTCCTCTTTCACTTTCATGAAGAGTCTGTTTAGTTCTTCACTTTCTGCCACAAGGGTGGTGTCATCTTCATATCTGAGGTTACTGATATTTCTCCCAGCAATATTTATTCCAGCTTGTGCTTCATCCAGCCCAACATTTCTCATGATGTACTCTGTGTATAAGTTAAATAAGGAGGGTGACAATATACAGCCTTGATGTACTCCTTTCCTGATTTGGAACCCGTCTGTAGTTCCATGTCCAGTTCTACCTGTTGCTTCCTGACTTGCATACAGATTTCTCAAGAGATAGGACAGGTGGTCTGGTATTCCCATCTCTTTAATAATTTTTCACAGTTCGCTGTGATCCACACAGTCAAAAGCTTTGACATAGTCAAGAAAGCAGAAATAGATGTTTTCTGGAGTTCTCTTGCTTTTTCAATAATCCAATGGATGTTGGCAGTTTGATCTGTGGTTCCTCTGCCTTTTCTAAAACCAGCTTATCTGGACATCTGGAAGTTCATGGTTCATGCACTGTTGAAAATATTCTGACAAAATATGGTTCACTGGAGATGGGAATGGTAAGCCACTTCAAAATTCTTGCCTTGAGAACTCCATGAGCAGTATGAAAACACAAAAAAGATAGGACACTGAATGATGAACTCCCCAGGTCGGTAGGTGTCCAATATACTATTGGAAATTAGTGGAGAAATAACTCCAGAAAGAATGAAAAAGATGTAGCCAAAGCAAAACAACACCAAGTTGTGGGTGTGACTGGTGATAGAAGCAATTTCCAATGCTCTAAAGAGCAGTATTGCCTAGGAACCTGGAATATTAGGTCTATCAATCAAGGCAAATTTGAAGTGGTCAACAGGAGATGACAAGAGTGAACATCAACATTTTAGGAATCAGTGAACTAAAATGGACTGGAATAGGTGAATTTAACTCAGATGACCATTATAACTACTACTGTGGGCAAGAATCCCTTAGAAGAAATGGAGTATCCATAGTCAACAAAAGGGTCAGAAATGCAGTACTTGGATGCAATCTCAAAAACGACAGAATGATCTCTGTTCGTTTTCAAGACAAACCATTCAATATCAATGTAATCCAAATTTATGCCCCAACCAGTAATGCTGAAGAAGCTGAAGTTGAATGGTTCTATGAAGACCTACAAGACCTTCTAAAACTAACATCAGAAACAGATATCATTTTTATTATAGTGGACTGGGATGCCAAAGTAGGAAGTTAAGAAACACCTGGAGTAACAGGCAAAGTTGGCCTTGGAGTACAAAATGAAACAGGGCAAAGGCTAATATGAAGAGTATATCATGAGAAATGCTGGACTAGATGAAGCATAAGCTGGAATCAAGATTGCCAGGAGAAATATCAATAAACTCAGATATGCAGATGACATTACTCTTATGGCAGAAAGTGAACAATAACTAAAGAGCCTCTTGATGATAGTGAAAGAGGAGAATGGAAAAGTTGGCTTAAAGCTCAACATTCAGAAAACGAAGATCACGGCATCCAGTCTCATCACTTCATGGCAAATAGATGGAGAAACAGTGGAAATAGTGGCAGACTTCATATTTTTGAGCTCCAAAATCACTGCAGATGTTGGCTGCAGCCATGAAATTTAAAAATGCTCGCTCATTGGAAGAAAAGTTATGACCAACCTAGACAGCTTATTAGAAAGCAGAGACATTAATTTGCCAACAAAGGTCCATCTAATCAAAGCTATGGTTTTTCAAGTAGTCATGTATGGATGTGAGAATTGGACTCTAAACAAAACTGAATGCCAAAAAATTGATGCTTTTGAAATGTGGTGTTGGAGAAGACTCCTGAGAGTCCCTTTGACTGCACTGGAGCTCCAATCAGTCCATCCTAAAGGAAATCAGTCCTGAATATTCACTGGAAGGACTGATGCTGAAACTCCAATTCTTTGGACATCTGATGTGAAAAATTGACTCATTTGAAAAGACCCTGATGCTGGGAAAGATTGAAGGCAGGAGGAGAAGGGTATAATAGAGGAATTGATGATGGAATGGCATAACCAATTCAATGGACATGAGTTTGAGTTAACTCCAGAAGTTGGTGATGGACAAGGAGGACTAGCATTGTGCAGTCCATGGGGTCTCAAAGAGTCAGACACGACTGAATGACTAACTGAACTGAATTAGCATTGTTTCTTATATACAGTTTTGTGTTCTTTTGTAAAAAGAACAGAATTTTTGAAAGAAAACAGATCTGAATTAGAATTCAAGCTTTGAAACAGTGTGTTGGGCTTACTTGAATACATGGTTAACAATGCTAATAGTTTTCTTTGGTATAAATAGAGAGAAAATAACAAAATATAAGATATTCATGAAAATGTGCTAATATACGTGACCTAATTTACTGTGTTGCGTAGACACACACTATTGTGATACAGTTTGAGACACAAATTGAGATACAAAGAATTTGAGACACAGTTGTTTTCTTCCCTATTTCCAGAAAGTTAAAATTATCTTTTCTTTGTGCTAATATAGATAGGGTTGCAGGTAAAGCCTTAAATATAAGATTACTGTTTATTTATTCTTATGCAGATACATGCAGGGAAAGTTGTGCATATAGTTTTTCTAATTATGTATACTTCTAGATAAATTCATACATGTATTTAGAGCAATCATTGTCTGATTAATCCCTATACACTCTCAGTTAATGGTTCCTCACTGTGAGCAAGGTTTCCCCCAGAGCAATGTCTGTAGGCATTTTTGGTTGTAGTTACCATAGGATGAGGCAAAATTGGCATCTAGTGGGTAGAGAACATGGATAATACTAAACAATCAGCAATACACGATACAACCATTTAGAATTATCTTGCTCAAAATTCCAATAATGCTGAGGTTGGGGAACTCTGCCCTAAATCTATCACAGTACTTGCATATCATGCATAGCCAGTAAATATTTGCTGACTCTCCTGGATTCTCATGTTCCCATTGAGAATAAAATAAGTTGCATTCATGAATTCATAATGCTCACTTTCCCTAGAATGTTCATTATTACAATGAAAGACATGAGTTAGAAATGTCAAAAAGAATTATTATATCAAGGAGATTTATTCTGAAAATATGTTTATTTGTTTGAAAATAAAATACACGTTGTCCCAGTTGCATGTTGTCTTCATGAAGTCATTTTCTTTTCAAATATAAAATAGATTAGCATCCGCTCTTACCAACTTCTTTTTTTTTTTAATGAACTCTTCTGTATTATACATCACAGCTGCAAATCTGCCCTCTGAAGTTTTTAGCTTCTTAATGACATGAGAGATTTAGGGCCCAGGGTGCAGTTAGACTGGTATGTGACTGATGAAGCAGAAGTGTGAGTCTGAGGGTCAAATGACACTCTTGCCTACTGTATCAGAAGCCGTAATACAGGTAGAATTAATAGAAGAGAATGACCTCATTATAAATGTCACCAGTTACGTGTCAGATCAGTGAGTATTTATATGACCTGAACAAACTAACATCCTTAGATCAAAAGTCCACTAAAAGCTGAAATAAACTTGAGATTAAGTTAATTGCAACGCAGAATGAATGATGTTAACCAATATTGTTCCACATGATCATTGTAATTAAAGAAAGCCAGGTAAAATCAACAGCCTTTGGGGATATCTATCAGGTTTTACTAATTCAAGAATTCAAGCTAAAATGCATTTACAAAGAACAGCTTCACTATCCAAAGTACCATGAGAAGTAAAGTGAAGGAAGTATCTATCTTGCTGTAAAGAAGGGATTAACACCTGAATTTGAATCTTGGATTTAAAAAACATTTTCACCTTGAAAAAACTATTCATTTCTTTATCATCATCATCTTCATATTATTACTTTTTCTTAAAAAAAATGAAATGAGATGAATAAAAGAGGGGGCTATGAAGATAAGTTACAGATGTCTTATTCTTAAAAACAAAACAACAACAAAAAAAATCCACTTACAGTTGAACTTCCAAAAATCAAGTATAGATTGTGTTAAAACTCTATATGCCTCATCTTATACAATTCTTAGAACATAAGATGAAGTGTATGTTTTCAATGGTATTTTACAAATAAAGAGACTAAGCTATATATAATTTAAATGGCTGAGATCATGCTGGTAGTAAGTGACAGAGGTAGAAACATTACACTGCCCATCCAGGTTATTAGGCTTAATGCTAAGTCTCCTGAGATTGAGAACTAATTTTTATTACTCTTAGTACAAGACTGACAGTTAAAAATTGGTGTCAAATTCAAAATCTTCCTAAAAACTTCAGTGAGAATTTAGTGTCATCACTTGTATTTTTAGGCAAATTTCTTCAAAATATGAGATATTTAATCATGTGTAGAAAAAAATCATGTGTATATTTACATAATGGGAATATAGTTTGCCCTTCCTTGCTACAGTTCCATAGTATTGCAATATGTATCTAGGGGAAAAAAAAATTCATGTATGAATGGTCCCATTTAGTTCAAACATTTGTTGTTCAATTGTTATGTGTTAGGATTTCGGTGCTCATGGAAAGAGAATAAGGAGGATACAGAGCATCATTAAAGACTATGTTGTTGGATATGAGGTTTTGCTTTATTGGATCTGAGAAGATTTAGAGCCTACTCCCTTGGCCATTGGAGGTCAAATGGAAAAATAAGTCTGAGCTGTTGTATCATTAAGATAATGTCTTAATTCTTTCAGTTGAAGTAGCTATATCATCTCGAAGAGAATAATACACCCTCTGAGCTTCCCTTGTAGCTCAGTCAGTAAAGAGTCTGACTGCAGTGTAGGAGACCTGGGTTTGATTCCTGGGTTGGGAAGATCCCTTGGAGAAGGAAATGGCAACCCACTCCAGTATCCTTGCCTGGAAAATCTCATGACAGAGGAGCCTGGTGGGCTGCAGTCCATGGGGTTGCAAAGAGTCAGACACAACTGAGCGACTAACACTTACTTACTTACTTACATTTATTTAACAAATATTTACTTGTCTATTAGCATATTCCAGGGCAAATATGCTAGCTGGGGAAGATAAAAACTATTCCAAATAAAATCTTTGATTTCATTAAGCCTTCATTCAAAGCAGAGACATAAGTAGACTCACAATAAACATTATGTGTTATGACAGTGACAAAAAACTTGGAGAATACAGTATGGTAATAAGAGAGAGAAGGAAACTGGAAAACTTGCTTTCATAGAGGCTTCTCTATGAAAGTGAGGATGAAATTAAATTATATTAGATGTATCTTCTATGATACCTGGCATGTAATAGGCCTTAATACAGCTAATAAATGGTTAACATTATCTCTAACACGTAAGTCTTCAGGAAACTTAGCTTCAACATTGAAAAATTAGACAAATAATCCAAAATAATTAAGACTATAGAATTCAGAGGTGGTATTGAACTGTGCAACCTCTCAATCTACTCTGTATTCCAGTTAGAGAAACTGGAGAGCAGTTCCTCTGAGAACTGAGCAGTTCTGAGTTTGAATTTAGCAGGTTACCTACTGGCTATAAGGTCATGGGTAATTTATATTCTGAGTTTCTGCCTCCTTCTGCCTTGCTAATGTTGGGAGGGTAGAATCTTTTTTTCTCCTCTGTCTCCCTCCCTCTATCTTCATTCTCCCCTCTGCTATGTTTCAAACTTCCAATAAAACCCAGAAGAGCACTTTTACATGTATCCAGTCAGCCCAAATCTAGGTGCTGACTGAGATCCTCCACTTTGGGACACTGCCAGAGTTTGGCACACCCTCAACTACTAGGAGCTCTTCAAAATATAATAGACTGCTTGGACAATCCAAAGGTTTTAGAGACAAGCAAAAGCTAAGACAGGGTTAAATAATACGATTTTTTTTAACCAGGAGACCACTCCTTCAAGACTGAGAGAGATGACTGTACCATCTAATGCAGAGAAATCAACACAGAGAATCAAGCAAAATGAATAGATTGAGGGATATATTTCAAATAAGAAAACAAAGTACAACCTCGGGATGGGAGGGGCTGTGGGAAACCTTAGTGAAAAAGAAAAAAAATCTTGTCCATGAAGATAGAGCTACTTAACTAAGTCCAAACAAATATTTATTCCCAATTGTATACACTTTCTTGTATTCTCCTTTGTCATTCCTGTAATGTAATGAATTTAATTAGTAATGTGCAAAAAAAAAAAAAAAAAAAGAAAAAAAAAGCATCATAGGAGGAAGGTTTTAAGAGGGACAGCAGTGATTAAAAGACTTTGTAGGAGGAGTGCTTTTGAGTCTCAGTGAGGCTTTTACTAGTTCTCATAGTGTGTTTCCAGGAGCAGCAGCATGGTTGCCTTTTGGGAACTAGTCAGAAGTGCAGATTCTCAGGCCCCATCTGAGACCTACAGCATCTGAAACTGGTGTTGGCCTCAGCAATCTGTACTTTAACAAGCACCCCAGATGATGGGGAGATTCATCAAAGTCTGTAAAGCACTACTTCAGACAAATGGTTAGGAGGAAAAAAAGATAACCTCTAAAAAAGAAGCACGGTGCTCATTTGCAACACAATATTGCAAAGTGAAAATCTCACCCTAGTGGATGTTTTGTGCATGGAAAATGAGTATGGAGAGATGATTGATTCAAATTTGATGACAGATAGATAGATATGCATCCTACCTATATCACTGGAGAAGGAAATGGCAACCCACTCCAGTTCTCATGCCTGGAAAATCCCATGAATGGACGAGCCTGATAGGCTGCAGTCCATGGGGTCGCAAAGAGTCGGACACAACTGAGCAACTTCATTTCACTCACTTCTTACTTTATCACTGGAGAAGGAAATGGCAACCCACTTCAGTATTCTTGACTGGAGAATCCCATGGACAGAGGAATCTGGCAGGCCATGGGGTCACAGAGAGTCAGACACGACTGAAATAACTAAAAACGCACGCACGCACCTATATCACAGGTCATGTTTACATTCTACCTATATCTGAACTCATTTTATTCTCATTATGTTCCTTGTTTCCTATTGCTCTGAAAATCAATCTGGATGTATTCCATGTAGTAAATAATTGGTAATAATCATTGTTTTTATTCACTTTCTCTTTACCTAACTCCAGGTGATAAAAATGTATTTTTCTGCAGAATAACTTTATGAACATTGATATAATTCTCTTAGACTTTGCCCAGAGTTATTATATGATGCTGAGTGAAGTAATCCAAGGTCTAAAGCTCCCTCTGTGGGTTGTGCCTTATTAGCTATTATCAATTTCCACTCTCACTGATTCTTTGTAACTGTAAAATGCTATTCAAATATTAATTATTGATCTGCCAGCAAAAGAATCTGGCATGTGCTCAAATAATTTCAGAGGGATTCTTTCATTACAATGATTTTACACATTACCTGCTTATATAATATGAGGTATTTTGGATAGATTTAATAGACCAGTACTCTGGAGATACTGCATTGCAAGTCAATGAGAAAAAGAATAAAATTGGCCTCAAGTGGCAGGCTTGTCAATAGCAAAATCTACCATTTACTGAGTTATATGCATGGATATTGCTGCTGTGGATTTACAGACTCCTCACAATCCTACTTTTTGTCTAGTATCATCATGTCATTAGGCTGAAAAAGTATAAGCTTGATCTTACACTTGAAATCCGGAAAACTCAGGAAGGGCTTCCTTGTTAACTCAGATGGTAAAAAGTCTGCCACAGCACGGGAGACCTGGATTCAATCCGTGGGTTGGTAAGATCCCCTGGAGAAGGAAATGGCAACCCACTCCAGTATTCTTGCCTAAAAAATTCCATGGACAGAGGAGCCTGGCAGGCTACAGTCCATGGGATCGCCAAGAGTTGGACACGACTGAACAATTTCACTTCACTTCAAACTCAGGAAACTGGGATTAGAACCAATTCTGGTTGACTAAAAGCCCAAGAATTTCTACTCTCTGGAATTACATTCTTATATCATGAAAGAGGTTTGATACCCATTTATCAAGCCCTCATTGCATACTCACTATTATGAATGCTCTTTGGAGGGTGTGGCCATCCTCTATGGACACAGAACATATGCTTCATGTTTCTACTCCACCTCCTCAGTCAGTTTCAGCTCCAGTTATTACTATAGAGGAGACTGAGCTTAACTAATCCATCATTCAGTTTTCTCATCTATAAAATAAAGTGAATAATATTATATAGCATATAGAGTTGAGATAAAGATAAAATGTATTAAAAGTATAATTAATATAAAATTAGATAATTTTAAAAGTTTCTGTGGTTTCCCAATGTTCTATAATAAATATATATTACTTAAATATCAGAAAGTACATTTATTTTCTCAAAAGAACCATTTTCCTCCAGTGTTCTGATAAATGTATTCAATGTATATCCTTTAAAACAATTATATTTTGCATCTCCCCTCAAGCTGTATATTGCTGTTCTATGTCAGATTAGATAAAGAATGAAACAGCAGAAGACAAGTAAAGGGACAATTTCTGAAATCTCAAAATAATATATTATTAAAGAAAAAAAAAAACAAAGGCATGTAGGAAAAATTCCTTTGCTATCAGGTTTTGAGTCTGGGTCTTAATGCAGGTTTCCTTGGCAAGTTTTTGCAAAACTCTGATTTCAGATATACCTGCCTTGTCAATCCTTGAAGAAATATGCCCACACCATCAACATCTATTCATCTGCAAAACTCGTATTTCCTTCAAATTCCAGCATAAATGCCATTAAACAAACCTTAGTGTTTTTGTTTCTTTTTCAAGGCAGAAAGTCTACTCAGTGGGTTCTTCACCCATGTGTCTGTCTCCTAGGAGGTATGCCTAATGAAATGCTGGGTAGGGTTATTACTAGACTGTTACTCTCTCTCTCTCTCTCTCTTTAGTCATGTCCAACTCTTGTGACTCCATGGACTTTAGCCTGCCAGGCTCCTCTGTCCATGGGATTCTCCAGGCAAGAATACTGGAGTGGGTTGCCATTTCCTTCTCCAGGGGATCTTCCCAATTGCAGGCAGATTCTTATCCAACTGAGCTATGAGGGAAGCCCCCAAAATCTATGTACTCTTCTAAAGACATTAAGTGTTAATATTTTGGTTTTATTATGTTCTCTTTATCATTGTGGTTTCTTGCATAATTGAGAGCAATCTGTAAAAACATAAAATCAATTTGAAAAACAGTCAAATTTTACATATTAAATGTGGTGTTACAATATTGTAACTTGTCATTACATTCTTCAGGCTACCGCATTTTGTAACATGTAACCTAAGTTTTCATTGATTGTTACCTACTATAGTAGCCCACAAATTGGATGAACCATAAATCATGTCTGTATTTCCCCCCAGGGTCTCCTCATAGTAGATTTCAACACATATATGGGTACTGAATAGCTTTCACTTTTATTACATTTTGGAACTCATGAAATACATTGTGTCATCAACAATGACAACCCTTGGGAAAGAGTAGACCTTTTTATTTATTTCATGGGTAATTTAATTTCTGGGAGTGAGAGGTCAAAAAGCTGTGACCATCCTTCCCAAGTCTTTTGTCTCAGGGCTGGTGTTTCTAACAGAACAAAATGCCTGAAACTGAAAGAATGAACAGATTCTAAGGGGATCTTTTAACTTGGATTTATGTTCTTTATAAGATGGCCAAGCAACCTTTTCCAGTGATGTTCAGGATATGAATACTCTGAGAAACTTGAGCTAGGTATTTCTAATGAATTGGTTTTCAAATCTTCAAGCACATACAATGCCAAAAGCATTCATTTGATAAAGAGGTCCTAAACTTTTGAAAAATAAAGCTGTGATATCAAATCCTTTAAACAAAATAAAATTCAAGAGCTCATTTTAAATCTTGGAAAAGTTTCAGGCACATTAAAAAAAAAATTAATCAGTTTTAGGAAACAGAGCATTCATATTTTACTTTTGTTAATAAACAATTTTGAAAACCCCTATTTTTTGTTTGTTTGTTTCTCTACTCCAGAGGAATAAAGGCCCCTGTAGCAACAACCTCCTGCATGATCTAGATATATTAAAATAAATGGAGGAACAAGGATTTTTTTTTTTAATTTAAAAAGCCTATTCAATGGTGAAGAAAGTATATTCCCAGCAGTAAACAATTAGAACAATTTATGGCTGTATTTTTAAAATTTTTATTTTTATAAATATATAGAGTCTTATCCCAAACAATTGTTAAAGAGTAATAATGTCTATTTTTTTTAAGTGCCTACTATGTGACAGGTTTAATTCTAGGCTTTTCAAAATACCTTAAGTCACTACTCTTTCAAGACAGCTATATAATGTTACATATACACAATATATATTATATATGATAAAATCTTTGCCATTGTTCTTTGCCTTTTGCATGATGAATTAACGTCTTTAACCTTCAAAATCTCTGTTCTCTGTCTACTACTCAACTATCACTAAAATCCACAAATCATTGTGCTTAAAAATGTAAATTTTATACTATAGTACACACTATGGTATGGTACACACTATAGTCTAATTTAATATATAGTTAACATTTTATATCATCTACCATCAATAACCTCAGATATGCAGATGACACCACCCTTATGGCAGAAAGTGAAGAGGAACTAAAGAGCCTCTTGAGGAAAGTGAAAAAGGAGAGTGAAAAAGTTGGCTTAAAGCTCATCATTCAGAAAACGAAGATCATGGCATCTGGTCCCATGACTTCATGGAAAATAGATGGGGAAACAGTGGAAACAATGTCAGACTTTATTTTGGGGGGCTCCAAAATCACTGCAGATGGTGACTGCAGCCATGAAATTAAAAGACGCTTACTCCTTGGAAGGAAAGTCATGACCAACCTAGAGAGCATATTCAAAAGCAGAGACATTACTTTGCTAACAAAGGTCCGTCTAGTCAAGGCTGTGGTTTTTCCAGCGGTCATGTATAGATGTGAGAGTTGGACTGTGAAGAAAGCTGAACACTGAAGAATTGATGCTTTTGAAGTGTGGTGTTGGAGAAGACTCTTGAGAGTCCCTTGGACTGCAAGGAGATCCAACCAGTCCATTCTGAAGGAGATCAACCCTGGGATTTTTTTGGAAGGAATGATGCTAAAGCTGAAGCTCCAGTACTTTGACCACCTCATACGAAGAGTTGACTCATTGGAAAAGACTCTGATGCTGGGAGGGATTGGGGGCAGGAGGAGAAAGGGATGACAGAGGATGAGATGGCTGGATGGCATCACGGACTCGATGGATGTGAGTCTGAGTGAACTCTGGGAGTTGGTGATGGACAGGGAGGCCTGGCGTGCTGCGATTCATGGGGTCGCAAAGAGTCAGACACAACTGAGAGACTGAACTGAACTGAACCATCAGAAAAAAATTGATGCTGTAGAAAGAAATGTCATATTTTATTTCCTTGAACTTTCTATATATCTAACAAAGAGCTGTTTATCCTAGGAGTTCATGCTACAAGTTTGAGAAGAATAAATAATCTACTATGTATTATGTGCTTATTGTGAAGAAGGATTATGCCAAGAAGTTTATACACATGATTTTATTTAATCCTTAGAAAAATCACTGTGACATAAACTTTTAACTATTTCTATAAAATAGACTAAGGCTTATCATTTAATAACATCATCAACTTTCCTTAAACTGAGTTGATCTATAAGTTTGAACTGAGTTTTAACTGCACTGGTTTATAAGGTCTGTTATTGATTTTTTTCCCCCCCAAATTGTAGAAGTAGCGACAGAGCTGGTAAAAAAAGGTATGGGTGGTTACAGGCAGTGTGTGAGATTCCAGAACTTTCTGAGAAAGATCATGTCTATAAATGAATCTGTAAATACTATATTTCTCAGATTATATGATGTTTTATGGAATGTGAAATCTTCCTTTTATGCTACAGATAACCTTTGTGAAGTTAACTATTACTTAATAGCTAACTAAAAATACTTTTGAGAGTCCCTTGGACTGCAAAGAGATCCAACCAGTCCATCCCAAAGGAGATCAGTCCTGGGTGTTCATTGGAAGGACTGATGTTGAAGCTGAAACTCCAAAACTTTGGGCACCTGATGAAAAGATTTGACTGATTGGAAAAGACCCTGATACTGAGAGGGATTGGGGGCAGGAGGACAAGGAGATGACAGAGGATGAGATGGCTGGATGGCATCACTGACTTGATGGACATGAGTTTGAGTAAACTCCAGGAGTTGGTGATGAACAGGGAGGCCTGGCATGCTGTGATTCATGGGGTCGCATAGAGTTGGACATGACTGAGCAACTGAACTAAACTGAAAATTAATAGGCTGAATTTATATGTGAGAGTATCTAAGACATTTCTGCAGAACAGAAAATTCATGGCAATACAGTGTATCTTACTGACTATATTAGATTAGAAAAAATATTGTTTTAATGCTTAACCACTTTTTTTTTTTTTTTTTTGCTGTTTGCATGCATGCATGTTCAGTCACGCAGGTGTTTCTGATTCTGTGACCCCATGGACTGTAGCCCTCTAGGCTCCTCTGTCCATAGGATTTTCTCAGCAAGAATACTGGAACGGATTGCCATTTCCTCCTCCAGGGAATCTTTCTGACCCAGGGATCAAACCTGCATCTCTTGCACTGGCAGGTGGATTCTTTACCACTGAGCCACCTGGGAAGCCCCTAGCTTCTGGTTGTGGCTAGAAGTATGTGTTGTCCTTCATCTTGAAGCCGCATCTTTCCAGTCTCTGCCTGGGTCTACACATAGTGTTTTTCCTGTGAGATTCTGTCTTATCACATAGCCAACATACATAAGGAAATCAGTCAAACTGGAATAGGGACCTACCCTATACAGTATGATCAACTCAACTAATTATATTTGCAATGACCCTAGTTATAAATATGGTTACACTTTAAGATACTAGAGATTAGGACTTAAAATATCTTTTGTGTGTGTGTGGGTGGGGAGGGACACTATTCAATTTATAACTGCTGTGTTAAAGGAATTTTATTTAAGAGCAAAGGGAAATCACTAAAACAGTGCACATATCCCTCTGACAATTGTTTTTTAGAATGTAAAAAGGCAAGGGAATAAAAAGCAAATTATAAGATTTTACAAATACATTAGAACTGTACAAGATAATAGTGGCTTAAACTAAGATAGCCATACTAAAGATAAAAATAAATACATATGGCATGAGCATCATAAGAGGAGAAATAGATTTGAGGATACCAGCAAATCAATAAATCATTATGAGCTTGTTAAGCTTGGCATGCTGCTGAAACACCAAGGAGAAATGAAAGTAAGAGAGTAGTAAGATGCCACATAGGAGCATCATTCAAAAGGGAGACTGAATATAACTGTAGGACTCACATGCGCACAGATGGTCCTTAAAGAGATAAGTGTGAATGTCTCTGAAGGAAAATATAGGGCAGAGTACAGAATAGGACTGGATTAACTGGACTGAGTTTAATCCAGGTTGAGATTTAGAAAGGAAGACTGAATTATCAGTAAGTGGCCTGAAGAGCAAAGGAGAAAACAGGCATACAATAACAATAACAAAATGAGGAAATGAGTTTGCATAAATTAGGAGAAGGAATTGTTTCAGAAACAAGAGTTGAAAAATGCTTAATGCTGCTAAGGATAAGGTAAATGAAGACTGAAATGTCAGGATGAGGTAATCAGATGCCATTTTTTTAATCTCATGAGAGAATGCCACATTTATCATTATAATTTCATATTTAAGGGTGTTATATCACTGTGTGTCTAAGGAAAATTTTACAAAGTAGACAGATAACATTAGATGGATTTTGTTCTTGAAACAAATGTCAAAATCATACATTGATAGGATTAAATTATTAAGGTTCTGATTAAATCCCAATCTCTTTTTTAAAGAGTTCTTTGAATAGTCTCTAATTAGTATGAGTCCTGAAAATCTCTGAGCATATTTTGCAGGTGTAATTGAAGGCAGTTATTCTGTATGTTTTGTGTAGAAGCTACTGATATATTTCTCAATTTTTATAAATTTTCAAGTAATCTGTGAATAGTTATAGCTTTAATTTTTGACATGCAATATCTATTTATGTATTATAGTATTCAGAAGGCATACCAGAGACTTTTAGTTTTTGTTTCCCCTTATAATTGCATGTCCCCTACTTCTCATTGTGGAGGGTTTGCAAAATAGTAAAGAAAATCAAGTGTAAAAAGTAGTCAGTGGTATGAACTATAGTCAACACCAGAGAACATCCCATCCCTGAAATAATTCATATATATTTTTCAAAAACAGTTTGGAAGCCTTCAAAACAAAAAATCGAACATGAAACCCCACCCGAGTGTCTTGAAGTTTTTTGCAATGTCCTGATAAGCTAGAAGTACATTTCATAACATTAGGAGCATAAAAGTCTTAGGAAAACAAGAAACTTGAATGAGCTTTTGAGCATACCCACAGAGTCCTAGTTTTTTCCAAACTTCAATTTATTGGATTCACCTGACAATACAATTTTTCTCTCCTTCCAAAGAACAGTCTACCTGCTGTTAAAAATTGGACAAGATTTACTATCTGATTGCCTACTGGTATGGTGTCTTTAAGTGATGAGTATAAATCTTTAATCACACTGCTTAGAATGACTTCACTTTATTCTAGTATTTCATCCATAACAAAATGACAATTGAGAACATACTATTGATGTTTGCAGTACCACTTTTTTTTCTCTTTAAATTAATTTTCAACAATTTTGGAGAGCACAACTCCTCCCGCCCTTATTGGAATATAAGCAGTACTTTCTAAAACAAAGCAACCATAGGAATTATAAGTAACAATAAATACAAAGATGATCAATAGATAGATAGAGATAGAGACATATAGGTAGGTAGCAAGAGTCTTGTATTGATGGAGCAATTCTATGTCTTGATTGTGCTTGTGATTACATGGAGCTCTACATTTGATAGAATTGTTCAGAATTATATAATCACATAAATGAATGCTTGTGAAAATGGTGAAATCTAAATAAATTATGTGAACTGTACCCATGTCAATTTCCCAGTTTTAATCAATTTCCTAGTTTTAATATTGTGCAATAGGTATATAATATGTTATCACTGGAGGAAATTGTTTGAATCATGCATGGTATCTCCATGTATGTTTTTTGTAGCTTCCTCCAAATCTTTCATTATTTCAAAATAATGTTTAAGAATATAATTAATGTTATCACATACTTACAGTAACAAAAATAATTTGATATCATATGCTTATCTGGTTTTCCTAATACATTAATCCAGCTTACATATTTTATTTTAAAGTATTATATGAGTCATAAGACTAGTTATTATCCCAAGGGTCTAATGACTTCCTCCAATGCAAAGCTAGAGTTAAGTAGTGGACCCTGAGGGGGAAGGACCTAAGGTGATGCAATTATTGTAGGTAGAAATTTTGTGGTAAACTTTGAAATATAAATTATTAAGATATTGCACTTCAGTTTTCTGATTTCTATTCAAATGAGTGATTATTTCTTGATGGTGGTCTTGATCTCAAGTCTGAGACAAACGGAATTATGGTTTCTCTTATAATTTAACATACATATTTAATCTTGAGAAACTTTCCCTTAAAGGGACTTTCTTTTTTCCACTATTTCTTAACATGACTTCATGGGAGGATTTCTCCCCTCTACTTGCTCTTTTAAATCTTCTCAAATGATACTTTAGCATCATCTCACATTACTTTATACTTTTTTGCAGAATTTCTCCTTATTTGATCCAGAAATATGTTCCTTTAACCTTATTTCTAAATCAACTCTCATCTTTCTACTCAAATTACTGTAATATATGTGAAAAAAAACTTAATCTTGCAAGAGTAGTATAGTTGCTGAAAATAGTTATTTTGTAATATAATGCATTCCCCTCGCTTTACTGAACTTGAAAATATTCTATTGTTAAATGACAAAAATGATCAAAGAACACGTAGGGAGTCCATGCAGAAAATCATCTTTCCTTATCAAATAAACATGAAACTGATCTAATATTCTAGGTAAATATCTATCCCTCTCTGAGTAAGTCTGGCTTCAGAAGTGGACATCAGGTTAATTTCAGTGACTGGGTAGACCAATGTGGGCTGCTTCTGAATGAGTCATTCCACGGGGACCTGTGATTGTTTCCCAGACAGAACATACAGAGAATTTTTCATTTTCTGGGAAAAAAGCTGTTCAAAATCAAATCCCACTGAGCACTTGATAAATAAATAAAAATACATTTAATGTAAAACTGAGAAAAAATTAAAATACAAAAATTGTAGTTTAGATACCAAAGTCAAATATTCTGTCTTAAGGGCAACTTGAACTACTGTGTTTTAAAAATTATCTAAAAATGTGATTATAGCATGAATAATAAAAAGTGCAGGTCAATATATTTCACTGAATTTCCTAATGATTTATGAAGAGGGGTATATTTAAAATCTCACCTCTTTCTTCTGTTTTTGCTTTTTAGTATTCTGTTTTTAAATTGAGTGGTTTCCAAGTAAATGACTTTATTGTGCTTTTCAACTACACAATTTCATCTGCTTTGTCATTTTTTCTGAGGTAGATGGTACATGAAGTCATTAATATTTTCACCACTGATGGTATAATTAAGACTCAGAAAAAAAAAAAAAAAAGAAAGAAAGACGTGTCCAGTGTCACACAGCTAATATGGGGAAGAGTTGAACTTTTAATTTATTTCTTTCTGAAACAATACCCTATGCTGTTTCTCTTATATTCTACTTGATCAGTGAACACGGTACTGCCTGCAGTTGAAATATCTCTGAGCACACAAGGAGAAAATGTTCTCTGTGTAGAGTCCTAAAAAGCCACTGGACAATAGTCGTCCCTTTTCTCAATGAATCTAAGTGATCTAGAAAGTCAAGTGTAAAAATAAGAACTAGAATTTGAGTAAATCTTTCAAAATCTAGGCTTTTTTTATTGTTGTTGTTGTTCTCTGTCATTGATACTTATTATAATAATGCTGCTATACCAGCAGTGAAGGCTTATTAAAAAGGAGTCTGGGAACTTCTCTCATGAATTTTACATGTCGAAAATGTTCGTAACATTTGAAGGAGGGTGGCAGTTCAAGATTCATTTTAAGTTATTTCTCTAGACATAATTTGCTTTAACAATATCGACTTTCTATCACGTTCATCATATAGAGATTTTGCTTTAATCTAAAAATTTTTCTTAGAGGTATTATTGTTCATTCTTTAAAATAAGGATCATAAAACTCAAGAGACTTTAAGCAACTTAACCAATGGCTCTGGTAAGTAGTTGGCAATGTTAAGACTTGTGTTTAGGTCTACAGGTTCTAAAAAAAGGAAAAAAGTTAAGATACCCAATTCACTTCCTGGCTGGAAGTTTAATCTTTTAATTCAAGACCCAGAGGGCAAAATCTTCAAAGATGGGGCTGTCTCCTCTTTGGTTCTAGAAAAGGACCCATCTTCATGTTTTTAGAAGGAAATCCCATGGCTAAAGGGTCAGGGTGCCCTGAATTAAGGGGAGAGGCGGCTACAGTTGTAGCTACAGTGATGGAGCATTCAGACAAAGTGGATTACTCTAGAGCCTTAAATTATAGTAGAAGCTTTTCTGTTAGGTTTTAGACTTGCTTTGGAACCATAACCTCAAAATGTTACAGTATTTGAAGATATAGTCTTTGTTATCAAGGAATTAGATATGCTCCTCAACCAAAGTTGTAAATTATTTTATGAACTCAGTTCTTAATTCACAGATGTCATGCTCATTTGGGATAAGACAATCTTCAACTCTTAGGATATCAGAGATAGTAGCAATACCTGACTCCATTACCCACTTCTTTCTTAATAGTAACTAGAGAAACAATTTTTGCATAGGTTTAGACAAATCAGTAATCAAAAGACAGTCTTCCTGTTCCATGGGAACAATAAAGTTGACTCAAAGATGGCATAGGGATTGCTATCATGGACTGTGGCTCTGGTCTTTTCCTCACTGTAAGAATGTACAGAAGCGATAACAAATGCTTCTGATGCTTATGTTGTATTTCAAGTGGAAGAGGATTTGGTGTAATCCACCAATCCATCACGGCCTATAGATGGTGCGAAACCACACCCCAAACGTATGATTTATGGCCTTCCTATTTTAACAGTTGTCCTTTTAATTAAAAGTAGCACAATTTATAGTATGGAACTGAAAAATAGTTTGAATTTTCACTATTGCTTTTATCAGACCATTAATGTATAAATAGTCTCAATCCTCAAATGTATAAATACTGAACAAGTCCCTTAATAAATCTGGATTTTTTTTCCATATTTAAAAAAGAACAATGGGAATTCCCTGGTGGTCCAGTAGTTAGGACTCTGTGATTCTGCTGCAAAGGGAATAGGTTTGGTCCCTGATTGGGTAACTAAGATCCTGCATGTGACAATGCAACAAAAATAGATAACAAAAATAAATAAAATAATAAAAATTTAAAAAGAACAAAGATATGTACTAAGTTTTGAGAATTAGATGTGACTATTGAGCACAATGTGCCACTAATGGTAGGCTGGTTTCCTATGACTATTTGCACATTTAAAAATTTTTTAACACTATAAATTTTAAATTTAGAATTATTAAAAAAAGTGAATTAACAAAATACTACTCTCATCCACCATGAAAAGCTCAATTTAAATGTCATTTTCCCTTCAAAATCTTTCTATATTCCCTGAAAATTCTGGCTCCTTTCCCAGATATTCTCTTGGTAGTTGTTTCATATATAGGAGGCCAAAAATGTGTTTGCATTAATAATTGAATTTAAAGAATTCTGTAGTCCATGGGGTTGCAAAGAGTAGGACATGACTGAGCCACTTTCACTTTAAAAAGTCTAAAGAAACTGCATGAGCAATACACATGTGATTTGTGAATTTTTGGCAAGTTCTGAAAGGGGCATGTGGTTGAATATAGCAAGAGAACATATTGTATAAAATTAGGGGTAAAAGGTGGGATTTGCAACGGAAATTTAGGGGCAAATGGAGGTTAGGCCATGTATTTGGAGGTGGAGACATTTTGATGAGCTTGGTCCTAATCAGCAGGTTTAAATCATCTTTAGTTTTCCAGGGGAGATCTCTGCCCTCATTTCAATAAAGATCACATCTAATTAAGGTTATAGTGTAGTCTGACACTGGAGAAGAGTAGGTGAAGTAAGAACTTAAAAACACCGCTGTGGTCTGACAGGATAAATGTACAATAGAATGACTTGATGAAGTATGGGACATGCAATGTATCATGTAGAGGACACACTGGTGACCTTTCAGAACTCAGCGAGTGACCAAGGAGAAAAGGTGATTAGATCCCAGTCATTAATCTGCTGGATTATTTGGCATAGTGCCAGGAACTTTATGGTTCCCGGGAAAACACCTGATTTCATCAACCAAATGAGCATATTTTATAAAACTCTCCAGCCCCTGGGATGTGTAACAATTAGAACAATTATCAGCCGGAATGGGAAACATATGAAGCCAGGATTTCCAACGTAGATGGTTTGAGGCACATTTTCCCTTTCATGTAAACTTCTTTAAAATTTTCCCAGTTGATGAGTGAATATTAACACAAAGAGTTAACAGTAGTAGTAAGAAAGCCCATTTAAAAAGTGTGAAGTCATTGTAGCTTCAAAGCACACACTAATGTTGTGATATTATTGCCCATTATGCACTGGAAAATTGAAAGCTTTTAAAATTACTCGAGCACCTCTGCTAGTAGCTGGGGGAAAACACTATACTTATATTTTCCCCACATCAGGGACTAAAGATACTGGTAGAAAGGACTTTGAATGGAAATAATGACCCTCTATTTTCACCCTGCAATTTTGATTCTAAATCGCTTCCCAGGAATCCTTCTATTTATTTATTATTTATTTTGTAATTTTTATTTATTTTTCATAAAAGAAAATAACTGCCGAGATTTAGATACTTGAGTAAGATCTTTTACTCGTTTGATAAAATGCCAAGGTGTGTGTTTGCTGGTTTGTACAGTAAGAATCTGTGTAGCTTTTCAAGAAATCAGCAAACTGTCTTCCAGAGCATTTGTACAGTTTAGTTTTCCCACCAGCAATGAAAGAGACCCTGTTGCTCCACATTCTTGCACGGCTTTTGCCTTGCCATACTTTAGATTTTGCTCATTCTCTTGGGTTTTAGTGGTATGTTATTTTAATTTACCTCTTTCTAATGACATACAATCTTTTCATGGTTATTTTCCATATGATCTTGATGTCTGAGATTTCTCTTTACTTTGAAATTCCTTTTTTCATTCTCTTGTCATTGAATTCTAAATGTTCTTGGTATGTTTTGGATAATGATTCTTTATCATGTGTCTTTGGAACTATTTATTTTCCTGTTGTTGGCTTGTTTTATCATTCTCTTATAAATGTGTATTTCACAAAGCACAAGTCCTACATTTTAAAGAAGTTCAGCTTATAAAATTTTCTTTTGTGGCTCATGTCTTTAGTGTTGTATCTAAAAAAGTTATCGCCATACTCAGTATCATCTTTCCTAGATACTTTCCTATATTATCATCAAGACTTGAAAGTTTTGCATTTTACATTTGATATATGTTCTATGTTGAATTAATTTTTCTAAGGGGTATATACAGTTTGTGTCTAGATTTATTTAATTTTTGGCATGTGAATGTCCAGTGGTTCAGCAGCATTCACTAAATCCCTAACTTGTATAAATGAATACTCTTAAGACAATGGTAGTTTTAACAGGAAGATAATATCATGCCTAAATCTTTTGTTTTCCTGATTTGTTTTCCAGACTTTTCTTGGTATTTTAGAGCCAGAAATATATGAACATATTTATATATGTAGGAAAAAAAGCCTTCACAAATGTGCTTTACAGGTTAGTATTAGAACAAATAGAGATCTGGACCTTAGTTTTGTAAATTGTGCTCCTTAGGATCCCAAGAGTCACAACAGAACAACCAGGAGTTTGTGTGTCTAGGATTAAAATCCCTTTATTCCATCAGAGCAATTATGTCCCTATTTACTTTGCCTGGTGGGATCTTGCATACATTCCCCTATTTTATGTGAAAAAAAATTGAACTACTCATTACCTGCTCTACCACTGTAGCATGATGAATTTTTATTTTGACCAACCTATATTCCAGAAAGAATGTGAGTAAAGGAATTGCTTATTCAAAGCAAGAATGGAGAATATCAACAAATCATTCTGTTGAGAAATCATATTGCTCAGTTTACTAAGAACTTGCTATGTGCACATACAGGGTGACCTTACTATTCAGTTCAGTGCATTATACAATTTATGCAATAAAGAAAAAATAGCAACAGTATAAGCAATAGCATATTCAGTCAATAAACTAAAATAACTTGGAGGTGGAGCTAATATTACTCAAGGAAATACCATAAACAAAATACTAGTAATAGTAATCATTGTTCTAAAGTATGCAGTGTCCTAGGTATCAGTGTCCTAGGTACATTTGGACAAGGTTAAAATATTAAGACATTACTAGAGCATTTTAGTCACATACTCCCCCATACAGATAAGAACCTCCACACTTCTGTTTTCCAGCCCCAGTTGACCCCATTAGAAATATTCTGCAGTAGAAGATTTAGAGCCAGGTTTAAATGATGAATTAAAATAGTCTAGGGAATGAAAATAGATTGTGCAGCCAAACATAAAGATAAATTTTCTCATTATGTGCTGCCCAATGTACATGTGCATGCATTCTTTAAAGTGTCTGAATGGCTTATAATTTAACATCTATGGACATTTATAAATGCTGTTAGACTGCAATGACACATTTCACTCTGAATTATAGCCAATTTATGTTTCCGAAATTAAAGAAGCTCAGTTTAAAAAGAGATAATCTCTTGAGTGTTGTAGAGTATATAAAAGCTTTTCCGAAGAAATAAAATAAAACAAAACAGGCACATTCACTACAGAAAAGTGAATCAAGTTTCTTTCTTGGTGTCTAAAATAAGCATTCCAAGTCTATTGAAAATTGGAAAGCCTAGAATATAACCTTTTATACCACTACATAAATTAACCAATTTGTTTTCCAAAAAATCACTGGCTATAATCATTCTGTTAAACATTTAATGGTGTTGTTTGTTTTTCACTTTTTTGGTCTCAGCCCTCAGGCTAACAGATGGCATTCAGTTAAAATAGATTGTCTCTTAGTACTTATTTGAATTAATTTCAGTAAATATCATTGGAGAAGGAAATAGCCACCCACTACAGTATTCTTGCCTGGAGAATTCCATGGACAGAGAAGCCTGGTGGGCTACAGTCCACAGGGTCGCAAAGAGTCGGACACAACTAAGTGACTAACACACCAATGTCATTGAGTACATTTTCAAATACTCCCCAAACCCAGGAAGTTCAAAGATGAATTTGAATATACTTTTCCCTTTGTGATTCATGTATCCATGCTAAGTTGCTCAGTCTTGTCTGACTCTTTGCAACCCCATGGACTGTATCCTGCCTGGCTCCTCTGTCCATGGGATTCTTCAGGCAAGTATATTTGAGTAGGTTGCCATGCCCTCCTCCAAGGGATCTCCCCACCCCAGGGACTGAACTGCTGTCTCCTGCATTGTAGTCAGATTCTTTATTGTCTAAGCCACCAGGGAATCCCTTGGTGATACACAGTCTAACGAGGAAGACAAAGATGCTGTGAGAAAATTTCAATACATTAAGTCAAGGGCCATGAAAAATAAATACACAAGGAGGAAACTACAAGGAGAGGTTGCCTCACCAAATTAGGTGCATCAGGGAAGAAAGAACTCCCGAAGAAGATACTCAGTTACATCTTGAGAGATAACTATGGTTTCTCCAGAAAGAAACTGGGAGGGTAGAGCATTTCAGACGAAAGGAACTGAAAGAATGACAATATCAAAGCATGAACTCCAATGACACCCAAAGGAACAGCTAAATGTCTTGATTTCCTATAGCATAAAGTTTAAGACACAGGCTACTGAAGAATGAAACAGCAAAAGAGACACAGATGTATAGAACGGTCTTTTGGACTCTGGGAGAGGGAGAGGGTGGGATGATTTGGGAGAATGGCATTGGAACATGTATAATATCATATATGAAACGAAATGCCAGTCCAAGTTCAATGCATGATACTGGATGCTTGGGGCTGGTGCACTGAGACAACCCAGAGGGATGGTATGGGGAGGGAGGAGGGAGGGGGGTTCAGAATGGGGAACACGTGTATACCTGTGGTGGATTCATGTTGATGTATGGCAAAACCAATACAACATTGTAAAGTAATTAACCTCCAATTAAAATAAATAAATTTATTTTTTAAAAAAAGAATGAAACTGGATTGAAAGGAAAAAGCCAGGTCATGGGAACCTAGCATACCATGTTAAAGCTTGGGCTTTATCTCAAAGGCAGTGAGATGGCATGAAAGTAACTAAACCCAAGGTACATTAGGAGGATCACTTTTGCAACAAGGTAGATGTGGGAGGAGAAAGAAGCTTGGGGACACACATCAGTTAGGAAAATGAGCCTCTGTCAGGTACTACGGTTATAAAAATATATTCTATAAATATAACCATGCCAAAATTTAAAAACTATTGAAGACCACTATATTGGACATATGGTCTGCCTTGATTTGTTAGACAATGAAAAAGTTTCCCTCTGTGGCTCCCTTTCATAGAAAATGGCATTTTGACTCTATCAAACCCACTTGTTCATCAGTAACAGCCTAGATTTAGCATGGATATACTGTGTACAAGGAGGTTGCCATTGTAATCTACATACCATTCTGGCCGGAATCAGAGGACGTTATGCTAAAAGTTATAACTTGCTCATATATTTTAAGGAGCTAGTGTGTCTGTCAACCACATGACACTTGGATGGTTTGAGCATCACGGATCCTGGGAAGCAATGTGAGTTTTTAAAAATTTCAAGTTATTTCTGAGCCATCTATCTTCTATTGCTTAAAAAGAAATTATCAGGAATATTTCCCCAAATGGAAAGTGGCATAGTGTTTGAGTATACAGAATGTAATTAAAATCTAGAGCCTGAAAATAATCATATTAATTGTCATTATTTCTTGCATTTAGTTGTTCATTCATTCATCTATCCATTTATTCATTTGGCAATCAAATTATAGAAACTCCTCTAAATTAAACACTTTTTAAGCACCTAGAATGGAGAACAGAAAACTCTAAACTATCTTATATACCCAATAGTCAATTAATAAAATGCTGATATTTCTTTGTCATTGTGTATACTTAAAGAAGAGAATGCCGTTTAACAAATTTCAAATACACATGAGATTTGACTTTGACTAAACAAATCATTAAATCTATAATATGTCTTCTTTTCAGTAATCTTCTTTTTTTTTTTTCTATTTACTTGACTTTATTTCCAATCTCCCTTGGTTGGAACAAAGGAGTCACATCCAAGTTTATAGATTTTTCACAACTGTGTTGTTAAAAGCATGCTCGTTTAAAACAAGATCTCATTTTTGATTCATTCTGTTAAGTTAAAGACATTGAAAAAACATCTCTTAAGCAAAAGGCAGAAAAAGACCTTCTAGCTGTCAGTATATTACAAATAATTTTTCCCACAATACCACAGTTCATACTCACAGAAATCATATGAGTTATGGATTTGCCTCCAACTTGATATATGAAGAAAATGAAAATTGCTTTCAGATTTGTTTAAGACTACTTATGTTGAAAATGTCAGAGCTAGGAGTTAAAAATATGTCTTAGTCCTCTGAAAATTGGTCTGTTGTATCACTGACCCGGTTGTTTCAGTCAAGTATTATCTACTCTCTGGCTTTGCCTTAGACACAAATTCCTGAATCCTGTTTTCTCATTCTGTTAAAATTAATTCATAAGTACTAGTAATGGATACTGACTTGAAGTTTTTCTAAATATCTTCAGTATTCATTGGAGCCATACAAGCATAAATGATATGGCCTTGATAGAAATTCTTATCTAAACAGTCATATAACAGTCAGAAAGCATGAATATTTTAGGTAGCAAGTGGCAGTTAAAATGCGAACTCACTTTTTCTTTAAATATGCATATGTAAAATACTATAAAAACTATATATAGCTAGGAATAAAAACATACAACTTGCATTGTGTGGAAGGTGGTCAGACACGTATGTTAAAGATTATACGTGATAAGTTTTTCCATCACTCTCCACTTCAGTGCTCTTTCTAGAAGGTCTCTCTGCTGCATACATAATTGCAAGAAACAAACATAAACAGTGCATAAGAATATTGTATTAAACTTAAATTGAAGGACAGAAAGTTATTATAACACCTTGTTAGATTTAAACATGACATGTTGGCCTGGTCCTGCGTTAGTCTTTCTTAAGAAAATCAGAATTTGAATGTGGATACGTTCTGAAATACAACAGAAAATCTAGAGACTGCTGTTGCTTATTTTTGCTTTATTTTTTTCATGGGAAAGACTAGAGATCTCTTCAAGAAAATTAGAGATACCAAGGGAATATTTCATGCAAAGATGGGCTCGATAAAGGAGAGAAATGATATGGACCCAGCAGAAGCAGAAGATAAGAAGTGGCAAGAATACACAGAAGAACTGTACAAAAAAGATCTTCACAACCGGGATAGTCACAATGGTGTGATCACTCATCCAGAGCCAGACATCCTGGAATGTGAAGTCAAATGGGCCTTACAAAGCATCACTACGAACAAAGCTAGTGGAGGTCATGGAATTCTAGTTGAGCTGTTTCAAATCCTGAAAGATGATGCTGTGAAAGTGCTGCACTTAATATGCCAGCAAATCTGGAAAACTCAGTAGTGGCCACAGGACTGGAAAAGGTTAGTTTTCATCCCAATCCCAAAGAAAGGCAATGCCAAAGAATGCTCAAACTACCTCACAATTGCACTCATCTCACATGCTAGTAAAGTAATGCTCAAAATTCTCCAAGCCAGGCTTCAGCAATACATGAACCATGCAATTCCAGATGTTTAAGCTGGTTTTAGAAAAGGCAGAGGAACGAGAAGTCAAATTGCCAACATCGGCTGGATCATGGAAAAAGCAAGAGAGTTCCAGAAAGCATCTATTTCTGCTTTATTGACTATGACAAAGCCTTTGACTGTGTGGATCACAATAAACTGTGGAAAATTCTGAGAGAGATGGGAATACCAGACCACCTGACCTGCCTCTTGAGAAATCTGTATGCAGGTCAGGAAGCAACAGTTAGAACTGGACATGGAACAGACTGTTTCCAAATAGGAAAAGGAGTACATCAAGGCTGTATATTGTCACCCTGCTTATTTAGCATATATGCAGAGTACATCATGAGAAACACTGGACTGGAAGAAACACAAGCTGGAATTAAGTTTGCAGAGAGAAATATCAATCACCTCAGATATGCAGATGACAGCACCCTTATGGCAGAAAGTGAAGAGGAACTAAAAAGCCTCTTGATGAAAGTGAAAGAGGAGAGTGAAAAAGTTGGCTTAAAGCTCAACATTCAGAAAACTAAGATCATGGCATCTGGTCCCATCACTTCATGGGAAATAGATGGGGAAACAGTGGAAACAGTGTCAGACTTTATGTTTTTGGGCTCCAAAATCACTATAGATGGTGACTGCAGCCATGAAATTAAAAGATGCTTACTCCTTGGAAGAAAAGTTATGACCAACCTAGAGAGCATATTCAAAAGCAGAGACATTACTTTGCCGACTAAGGTCCGTCTAGTCAAGGCTATGGTTTATCCTGTGGTCATGTATGGATGTGAGAGTTGGACTGTGAAGAAGGTTGAGCGCCGAAGAATTGATGCGTTTGAACTGTAGTGTTGGAGAAGACTCTTGAGAATAGCTTGGACTGCAAGGAGATCCAACCAATCCATTCTGAAGGACATCAGCCCTGGGATTTCTTTGGAAGGAATGATGCTAAAGCTGAAACTCCAGTACTTTGGCCACCTCATGAGAAGAGTTGACTCATTGGAAAAGACTCTGATGCTGGGAGGGATTGGGGGCAGGAGGAGAAGGGGACGACAGAGGATGAGATGGCTGGATGGCATCACGGACTCGATGGACGTGAGTCTGAGTGAACTCTGGGAGTTGGTGATGGACAGGGAGGCCTGGTGTGCTGTGATTCATGAGGTCGCAAAGAGTCGGACACGACTGATCAACTGAACTGAACTGATTCCTTTTTTACGCTTTCTGTAAATTCTGAGATATTTATTTAAATGTAGTTTCAAGAAACAATACATAGTGATCTATTTTACAGTTTTCCCAAAGGTCATATCTTTGCAAAACAAGAGTAGGGTAACTAGAATACTGACATTGATACAGTTAAGCGATTTAACATTCCATCAGCAAAAATATCCTTCCTATAAT
Source organism: Capricornis sumatraensis (assembly GCF_032405125.1). NCBI lineage: Eukaryota > Metazoa > Chordata > Mammalia > Artiodactyla > Bovidae > Capricornis > Capricornis sumatraensis. Next base: position 22,323,138 of record NC_091069.1, on the reverse strand, counting down.
CGTTTCATATACACTCCCATCTCCCTTCTAATTTCAACCCCTTCTTAACCCCTGGAAACTACTAATTTAGTCTCCATTTCTATAATTTTGTCATTTCAACAAAACTATGTAAATAGAAGTATATTGTATGTAACCATTTGGTGTTTTTTTCACACATTGTAATTGCCTGGAGACTCATCCATGCTGTTGTGTGTATCCATAATGCCTTCCTTTCTATTTAGACTAATATTCCATGTGTGCATGTACCATGTTTTGTTTAATCATTTACTCATTGGGGGACATTTATGTTTTTTCCAGGTTAAGACGAGACTCAGGAGTGCAATCGCTGGGTTGTTTTAGAATTTTCACATTTCGTTAAGAAATTCCAAAAATGTTTTTAAGAAAGGCTATACAATTTTTCACTCCCATCAGCAATGCATATGTGAATGACACAATTTCTCTGCATCCTTGGGAAGATTTGTTGGTGTTACCTATTTTTATTTTAGCCATTCTTATGTGTATGATGTTATCTCACTGTGGTATTTTTATTTGAATTTACTTAGTGGCTACTGAAATTGAACAAATATTCATGTGCTTATTTGTCATCTGTATGACTTCAGTGAAGTGTCTTTCCAGTGTCTTTCTGACTAATCCTTAGTTGACTTTTTACTTGTTATATATTTATTTTGCCTTTTTTTTTGTAGTTTCCTGATGTGCAAGCTTAGATTACTGATTTTAGAATTTTTCTACTTCTTATTGTATGCACGAATGTTATAAACTTCTCTCTCAACACTGTTTCATCTCTCTCCCATAAATTTTTATATGTTCCAATTATTCATTTATTTATTCATTCAAGTCGATTCATTTTTTCCCTTGATGTCATGTCTTTGACCCATGCATTATTTACAAGTGTATTTTTTACTTTCCAAGTGTTCGGAAATTTTTGTTATTTTTCTGGTATTGATTTCTACTTTGATTCCATTTTGTTCAGAAAGCATACTCTATGATTTCAACTATTGTAATGGTTGAGTTTTTATTTTAATGTGCCAACATATATTCTAAGTATGTGTTTGTTCTGAGACAGATTTTCCAGGTATTTATTGTAGAATTATTTGCAAGAAGCAAAAAGTAGAAACAACCCAAGAGTACATTGAAAGATGACTGCATAAAATGTAGTCAATTCATACAATGAAATATTTTTCAGACTTTAAAAAGAAGGAAGTTCATGTATATATTTATGTATACAAACATGTTTCTTTATTTATGTTTCTTTATATACCATGCTTTATTTATTTATATGCAAAAGCATATATATATATATATATAAATCTTTTTACCTTGTCACAAGTCCTCCCCTCCTTTTAGAACAACACTTTGATTTCAAATTGTGGAAAATACCTACCCCACCATGATCTTGTTGAGACTAGATCTGTTGCCCCAGATTACTATCGACAATTACTAACTGTTGCCCCAGTTAGTAACTATGTGCTCAAGGCCAGTGTGTTGAAGTCTTCATAACTGTGCTTATAAGGTTGATTTTCTAGAATAACTCACAGAACTTAGTAAAGATATTATACTCACAGTTATGGGGATGTTGTGGTTGTTGCTTTTTTTTTTCCTTTTTTTTGCAGCAAAAATATTTAAATTAAAATCAGCAAAGGTAACCGATACACAGAGTGGAATCTAAGAAAGTGCAGGCACAAGTTTCCAACTGACCTCTCCCAGTTTAGTTCTAGAGACAGCATTTGATTCTCTCAGAAATGATGTTTGAAGCAATTTATGGAATACTACCAATCAGGGAAGCTCACCTGAGGCCTTATAACCAGGATCGTTAATCAGAATCAATCACATAGCCATAGAACACCCTAGGTGAGTAACCTTAGCCATCGAATCTCCAGCCATCTCCCAAAGGTCAAATTGATGCAGCATGGCCCAGAGTTTCAGGTGAACAAAAATAAATATTCTCCATAAATCATACCATTAGTAGCAATTATCTGGTTTGACCCCAGGTTTCCAGAATACAAGAAAATACTTTTATCAAGTTGGATAACCCAAGGACTTAGAGTTTGTGTTCCAGGAGCTAGTCAAGGACAAGTTCATTCTTTGGAATGCATAGGATGTAAAAACTCCAAGTTTGCTGAGTTAAAATTTTACTGCAAAGCTGACTACATATTTTGTAGGACCCAGTACTAAAGGAAAATGTAGCACTCTTTTTCAAAAAGCAGAAAGATGGTATCACTAAAGGAACTAAATATAAAGTTTTTTTCTTCTCTTCTATCATCTGTCTTTCAGAATGACATAATGTTTCATATTTGTTATATATAATCACTCTAATTAGAGAAAAATTACAATTTCAAACTATTCACAGTGATTTTACTGTATATTTTTATGTTCTATTGTGTCTGTTTTAAATGCAAATAGGAGCATTTAACTCATATGTTGAATAACCAAAATTGCACAATTTGTATTTAATAGTTCATAAGTGCATATGTATTTTGTTCTCGCTAAAATAGTAGGAAAAAAAACACAGAAATCTAATTCAACTATTTATATTTCACTTTTGATATGTGTTAGTTGCTCAGTCTTGCCTGACTCTTTGCCATCCCATGGACTGTAGCCTGCCAGGCTCCTCTGTCCATGGAATTCTCCAGGCAAGGATACTGGAGTGTGTTGCCATTCCCTTCTCCAGGGACTCTTCCTGAGCCAGAGACTGAATCCAGTTCTCCTACATTTCAGGCAGATTCTTTACCATGTGAGCCACCAGGGAAGCCCCATTTTTTGATATGTACATCTTCTATGATCATTTTGGCTCGTAGACAAGTACAAAAAGGCTGGAAGAAAAAAGAACTATTTTTGTCCATTTTTGATGTCCTGCATTTTCCTTTTATGTCATTATTTTCAATTCAAGTAGTTGGCTAATATAGTCAAGTGAAAAGGAAGATGCCAGGCTTCCTTAGCTCTCTGCCTTAGAAGGCCATCGTGGTATTTTGAGAAAGTGCAGCAATCCAGTGCTGTCAGTACGACTCCTTACATGCTTCCCTTGTACCTACCTTGACTGTCGCTGAACTTTCACACATCATGGGTCCACAGGAGTTCTGTGCACATGGGGTATTATAAACACTGCGCAAATGAGCTAGCCAGGAACCATGGCAGACATGCCTATTGTGCTTATTTTCTCTGTTCATTCACATGCTCCCTCAAACCATTGACTTCACATATAAAATACAAGTTGAAAGAATTATTAAGAATTTTAAGAAAGTAGCAGGAGAGCGCTCAACCAAGTCTGAAGTTCTTCTGATCACGAGGCCCAGGTCAAGTTTTAATCTCATAGAATTAGAATGAGCTATGTACGAGTGTATAAAATCATCTATAAACTAGAGATACAATAGTAAATATATCATTTTCAGTGAGCTTAAAATTGATATGAGGGTTAAAGAAATTAAGCTAACAGAATAAAGCATGAAGATATCAATACTGGAATTAAGTCAGGGTACTCTGAGAATCATTTAGAGACAACTTATTTAAAAAAAATATATTTTGGCTTCACTGGATCCTTGTCCTGGTACACAGATCTAATTGCTCTGCAGCATGTAGGATCTTCCCAGATGAGGGATTGAGCCTAGATCCCCTGTAGCCACAGACAGATTCTCAACCGTTGGACCACCAGGGCAGTCCTAGAGAAAACTAATTTAACAGATTTATGAAACATCTTTTTGAAAGAAATAATATTAAATGGCAGCTAAGGGTTGAACAGAAGTTAGCTTAAAGGATATGGGCTTGGTGAAGATAATATTTGAAGGACAAGAAGTTGTATTGATCATCTCTCTCTTTGATCTTCTATCATATCCAATCACTGGATGTTTTTCTAAAAAGACCTAAACAAAGAGCGAAAAAAGGGAGATCTTTTTCAAGGCTATTGAAGATTTTGAATGTTTGTACATTTAGTCAGAAGGGTCTTATAAACCCTTGGCTTGAATGGAATTTTAGGTTTGAGACTGATGTACACAAATGTAAGCTGTCATTTTAGAATACATCTTTGAGTGGCCCTGTTTCAAACTTCTCAGCTTCATCCAGACATCATCCTCTTATTGTATCAGACACAACATTGAAGCTAATGTTGCTTTCTCCTATGAAAAATTTTCAAAGGAAATGAACCATACTTATTTTACATCTAATACATACAATTGGTGCTTATTTGGGGGTCTTAGGAAAGTTGTGTTTATTCATTTCTTTAGCCCTTTTTTCCATTCTTTGCAATTATTAATATTTTGATTCAAGAGATGAAAAGGTTTTTAAAGGAATAATACATAAACAGGATTTTAAAATTATTTTTTATGAATACTAGAGTTAGTTGCCATTTCCTCCTCCAGGGGAATCTTCCCAACCCAACTTCAACCCGGCATCTTCTCCTGCATCTCCTGTGTTGACATGTGGATTCTTTACCACTGAGGCACCTGGGAAGCCCCACAAGTGCCTTAGATCCTAACAAAAATAAGTTAACAATGAGGTGACACCTATTTATTAAATAAGCCCTTAATTCACAAGTAAAATATTACCCCTGTCACTTGTTTTCGGCATAATTGTAGCTAAAAGTAGCATGTAGAAATTCCAGACATTGAGAGTGGAATTAATTAGGCTAAATGTCTGATGCTTTGGTCTTGTCACTTAGTCCTTTCCACATCCAGAAAGATATGCTCCATGCAAATCACCAGCCTACTACAGTGTATCTGAGAGTCTGAGATAATAAGATAATACATTATGGATCCTGAGTGGGCTCAAAGCTTGAGAAGAGAACCTAATAGTTGTTATAACAAGTACACCCTGGTGTTTGAAATGCAAAATTGTACAAAGTAATGAGACAGTGATCAAATGACATGACAAGCAGAATCCACCTGCCTGGGCCTAGGGTGATTCATTAAACACTAACACTGCAGGAAGTTCAGTGGCAGCAGTGTTGTTTGCCTTTAGGCAGGAAATTATGGAAAGTATAGGTATGGTGAAAAGAAATACTATGAGACAGTGTATATGTTTAGGTCAGGCGGGGGAATATATAGGTACATAAGCACAAACATAACCACTGGGGCAGGAGTCCCAAATTAGAATCATTTTGTATTAAGACTCAAAAAGAGACACAGGGGAAATGAGCAGAGAGAATGTTAAATAATTTTACAGTGTATTTACTAACTGACTTAGAAATAGAATTCAAGTTCCCTTACTCTTATTGTTTGTGATTCCCTTTCATTACTCTTTCCATATTGTATTCCCCTTTATAATACATTTCTCTAGAGCCATGAAATTAAAAGACGCTTGTTCCTTGGAAGAAAAGTTATGACCAACCTAGATAGCATATTGAAAAGCAGAGACATTACTTTGCCAACAAAAGTCCGTCTAGTCAAGGCTATGGTTTTTCCAGTGGTCATGTATGGATGTGAGAGTTGGACTGTGGAGAAGGCTGAGCACCGAAAAATTGATGCTTTTGAAGTGTGGTGTTGGAGAAGACTCTTGAGAGTCCCTTGGACTGCAAGGAGATCCAACCAGTCCATTCTGAAGGAGATCAGCCCTGGGATTTCTTTGGAAGGAATGATGCTCAAGCTGAAACTCCAGTACTTTGGCCACCTCATGCAAAGAGTTGACTCATTGGAAAAGACTCTGATGCTGGGAGGGTTTGGGGGCAGGAGGAGAAGGGGATGACAGAGGATGAGATGGCTGGATGGCATCACTGATTTGATGTACGTGAGTCTGAGTGGACTCCGGGAGTTGGTGATGGACAGGGAGGCCTGGCGTGCTTCAATTCATGGGGTTGCAAAGAGTCGGACATGACTGAGTGACTGAACTGAACTGAACTGAACTGAACTGAACTAGAGGCTCAGAGACCAGAAATTTGGCAATTTTAGAGCAATGTCAAATGTATCTTACATATGAGCCATCTTCCTTGGCCCCGACCTCTGGAGTTATCTTTATAAACATAAGCAGAGAAAATTTAATTTTGAAATTTATCCCTTCAATCAATCATCCATTTCCAAAATATGTACTAAACATTTCTATCTGTAAGAAGTATTCAAATAATAGAAGATATGAAGATATTTGTGTCCTTGTTTTAATGACTTAATGTACATATAAAGAAGTCTCTGCAATCCAAATTAAAAGTAATAATTATCCTAACCAATGTATAAAAATATTATAATGGAATGTGCAAAGATTTTTCAGATATGATCATATATAAATTGGCTCCTGAGAATGTCTATAAGTTTAATGTATAGATATGTGGGTGGTTTTCTCGGGGTGTTGATAAATGTGAGCAGACAGGATGCTAAGAAAGTATGAGTGTTTGGAGAAATAGAGAATAATTTGCATGGAGGAAATGTGACATATTAGATATTCTTATGCAGAAGTTACTTCTTTTTGAAAAGATTTTGTTCTTAAAGTACTAGGGCACTATACTGTGGGGGCAAAACATCTTGAATTGGAAAGTGCATGAAATAATTTAGCAAGTTAATAAAAATTTGGGAGGGAGCACTGAAAATAAAATTTTCATCCATGTTGTTGTCCTCATTGTTCAGTCACTCAGTCATGTCCAACTCTTTGCAACTCCATGGACTGCAGAAGGCCAGGCTCCCCTGTCCTTCACCATCACCCAGAGCTTACTCAAACTCATGTCCATTGAGTCAGTGATGCCATCCAACCATCTCTACATTTGTCATCCTCTTCTCCTGCCATCAATCTTTCCCCAGCATTAATATCTTTTCAAATGAGTTGGCACTTCACAAGAGATGACCAAGGTTTTGGAGCTTCAGTTTCAGCATCAGTCCTTCCAGTGAACATTCAGGTTTGATTTCCTTGAGGATTGACTGGTTTTATCTCCTAGCTGTTCAAGGGACTCTCAAGAGTCTTCTCCAACACCACAGTTCAAAAACATCAGTTCTTCAACACTCAGCCTTCTTTATGGTCCAGCTCTCACATCCATACATGACTACTGGAAAAACCATAGCTTTGAGTATATGGACATTTCTTGACAAAGTAATGTCTGCTTTTTGATATACTGTCTAGGTTTATCATGGCTTTTCTTCCTAGGAGCAAGCATCTTTTAACTTCATGGCTGCAGTTACCACCTTTTTTAAACATTAGGGCATTATTTAGATATACAAAATGCAGCCATTTTTGGTATACAGTTCAATATACTTAGCAACAGTATAAATTCATTTATTAATAGAAATCATAGCAACTCCTAGTGGGTCCTCTTGTAATCTGCAACTAGATTCATGTTTTTAATTTTTTAATTTTTATTTTTTATTTTACTTTATTTGACTTTATAATACTGTATTGGTTTTGCCATATATCAACATGAATCCGCCACAGGTGTACACGTGTTCCCAATCCTGAACCCCCCTCCCTCCTCCCTCCCCTTACCATCTCTCTGGGTCATCCCAGTGCACCAGTCCCAAGCATCCTGTATCCTGCATCAAACCTAGATTGATGATTCATTTCTTATATGATATTATACATGTTTCAATGCCATTCTCCCAAATCATCCCACCTTCTCCCTCTCCCAGAGTCCAAAAGACTGTTCTATACATCTGTGTCTCTTTTGCTGTCTCACATCCAGGGTTATTGTTACCATCTTTCTTAATTCCATATATATGTGTTAGTATACTCTATTGGTGTTTTTCTTTCTGGCTCACTTCACGCTGTATAATCGGCTCCAGTCTCATCCACCTCATTAAAACTGATTCAAATGTACTCTTTTTAATGACTGAGTAATACTCCATTGTATATATGTACCACAGCTTTCTTATCCATTTATCTGCTGATGGACATCTAGGTTGCTTCCATGTCCTGGCTATTATAAACAGTGCTGTGATGAACATTGGGGTACACGTGTCTCTTTCAATTCTGGTTTCCTCTGTGTGTATGTCCAGCAGTGGGATTGCTGGGTCATAAGGCAGTTCTATTTCCAGTTTTTTAAGGAATCTCCAACTGTTCTCCATAGTGGCTGCACTAGTTTGCATTCCCACCAACAGTGTAAGAGGGTTCCCTTTTATAAAAAAAAAAAAAAAAAACCCTTTATTTTTCTAGCACAACCTTTTCTTGCTGTTAACATGAAGAGTTTAAGCTACATAGTTTAGTAAGGTTAAAAATAAAGCTTACTCTCAAGAAAATAAAATGAAAATAACTGTAGTATACAACAATTTGCTGAACTATGACGTCACTATTCTAGGGAATTCTTTCTCAGGAAAAGTAGGTTGATGTATCTTTAAGGGACTTCATTTTCAGAAAAAATAGATGAATAGATTATTAATAGATTATTCACCTGGGTTTATCACATAACTATTTAGTCCACACTGGTTCAATCCCAGGGTCAGGGAAGATACCCCAGAGGAGAAAATAGCAACCTACTCCAGTATTCTTGCCTGGAAAACCCCAGAGACAGAGGAACCTGATGGGCTATAGCCCATGGGGTCACAAAGAGCTGGGTACAACTGAGCAGCAGCACAGCATATCCATTTTCAAAAAATACCGCACTGTATACATTGACTAATTCTAAACTATTATATCAAAGACGCCTGCAATGCAGAAGACCCCAGTTCAATTCCTGGGTTGAGAAGATCCCCTGGAGAAGGGATATACTACCCACTCCAGTATTCTTGGGTTTCCCTGGTGGCTCAGACTGTAAAAAATCCACCTGCAATATAGGACATCTGGGTTAGATATAGTGGTTGGGAAGATCCCCTGGGGGAGGGCATGGCAACCCACTCCAGTATTCTTGCCTGAGATCCAAGGACAGAGGAGCCTGTCAGGCTACAGTCTGTGCGGTCACAAGAGTCAGACACGACTGAGCGACTAAGCACAGCACACAGCATTTATTACAAACCTTGCCCAGTCCCAATCAGGCCCCCATATTGAAAGTCCTGCCTTAACCCAGATCCCCAAAGCTTTATAAATATCCCATCCTGGACCTTCTTCTTACAAAATAGTACTTGGATTCTGTCAAGGTAGTGGTCTCTATTTTGTAATGAACAGGAAATGTGATTTACTGACCAACAGGTTATTTTGCTTTTCTTTCACGGGCTCAGCAGTCAGCATTTCATTTTGCTCCTAACCACCGCCCTATGAGAAGATAGAACAGGTCTATTTTATAAGGTAAGAAAACTAAGTCCAGTAAGGTGACATGACTTTTGGCTTTATGATTCTAATCCAGGGAATTTTCCACTAAATGAATCCACTTCTTAAATAATAACATTTCATGTTACACTTGAAGACTTCTAGTCTCTGGAAGACCTGAAATTAATAACTATGTATCCTAATGTACCAAGTACATGTCCACAAATTAATCTGCTTTTATCTGTTTTAGTTTTTTCTAAATTTAATTGCATGATATTACGTTCATGTTCAAACCTTATGGCCTTGAATTCACTACTGAATAAATTGCATATTTGTATCTCAGCATTAGAGTCTTCCTAATCAGATTCTTAACTACCCTTTGGCTTGTTCTCCATTTTTCTCTCCTATGGACCGTTCTTAATCTCAACAATTTGCTCATTTCCACCCCTCAGTGCCAAGGCACGTCTTTTTCTCCATGCTTTTGTTTTCTCCTGTTAGACATCACTGTGAAGATAATTTTTGCATATGTCTTATATGCAGAATAAGTCTACTTCACCTCTGTGGAACTAAAAACAAAACAAAACAAAACTCTGGTAGCTCCAAATTATTCAATTAATGAATTATCAACTGCATGTTGCTCCAGATAAAAAAAAAAATTGCCCACCTTAACCTCAATTGAAGAGGTTTCACAGGGTCAAGAGAGGCAAAAAGCCTTAATATATAATATATTAATATTAAGTATAATATTAATTATTATAATTATTAATATATTATAACCGTTTGCCTTAATATATTATTTCTAGGGATTTCAAAAAGATTATTTTTTCACATTCTTCATGTGCTGCACACATCGGTGAAATCAAACTTCTGAAAGAATGCAGCGGTAAATTCTGAGGAAGTGAATCACTCTGTGGGAAATTCTAAACAATAGCGTTAGAAGACCAAATGGTTTGTACAGAAGGGAAACCAACTCTACTATTACTTTAATTATTCGCCCTATTAACTGTGACACAGTATGGCTTTCAAATCTCTTCATTACTCAGTGTAATTAAGTGTGCAGCAAACAACAGGATGTTAGAAATCACATTCAGAGGAGACATGCTGTGAGTGATGGTGGGTATACTATATATAGACAAAATATTTTAAACAGAATAATTGCTCTCCCATCACTTCCCAGGATGCCTCACCTGTCTTGTTTTATGTTGTTTTAATTTTTTCAACTGGAAAGCATGCAAATGTGCTGCATTGATTTAGCATTTTCTGGTTTGCAACTCTGTAAACATAGGTTTTGCCAATTCAGCAGCTAAGAGTGAGGGAAAGTTCAGGATTGTGCATAATTGTTGATGGATTACAGGTGAAAGCAAATAAAACCCAGGAAAAGAGAAAGAAAAGTAGAAGTAAGCCTAGCACATTCCTAACAGGTTGATCATGGCTCTGAATTCTTTATTATAAAAAGGAAGAAATGGGATTGGGAAATCCAGAACGTAAAAGATGAGGAGATTGGCAAAAGGTAGATTGTTTTATTTTATATTTTTAGTTTTGTAATATGATCTTGTGAATGGTATTACTTCCTGTTTTGGATAAGAGGCTGCTGAGATGGAATAAAGGAGATTCAGAAATAAATAAGATTACTTTTTTTGTTTATTGGGGGTGATTTTATGACAGTAAACAATGTCACATTAAAGAATACATATTTTTCAGCACCTCCAGATATATACCAGGAGAAATGCCACCCTAAAATATAAAATCTCAACAAATTTGAAAGGATTGAATTGTTACAAAGTTTATTCCAAATTGAGCATAATGAAATCTATCCAGAAATCAATAAATAACAGGAAAAGTCTTCAAACACTTGGAACTAAATGGCCCACTTCTAAATAGTCTACAGGTCCCAGAAGGAGACTCAAAAAATGCATTGAACTTATTGAAAACTGAAAAACACATATCAAAATTGTGCAACACAACTGAAGTAGTGCTGCCAGGAATGTATATGGAGATACCACTAGTAAGATATATGGGTGTTATATCTGTGTGCTCTGTATTGATGGAATATTTCTGTATCTTGAATGTGGCAATGAATTCATTCATCTGCATACATAATTAAAATATATATAACTATACACACATTCTAATGTCAAATTTCTGGTTTCAATAAGGTACCATAATTACATAAGATGTAACCATTGGAAGAACCTGGGTAAAGGATATACAAAATCTTATATTCTTCTTCTTAAGAATTATCTTAGCAATTCTTGTAATTTTTTTCCTTCTATATTGTGTAGATACATGAAATACTCTGTGATTTTCCTCCTTAGAATTGTAATTGATTATTTAGGATAGACTAATTTGCATATTTGCAAATGACATATATAATTGACCTATCTATCAGCAGCATATGTTAACATGTAACTGAGTAGATCAAAATAAAATATTTGAAGATTATTCTGATTTATTTGGAGAAGGAAATGGCAACCCACTCCAGTATTCTTGCCTGGAGAATCCTATGGACGGAGAAGCTTGGTGGGCTACAGTCCATGGAATCACAAAGAGTTGGACATGACTGAGCGACTTCACTCACTCACTCACTCACTGATTTATTTAGGTCCCATGAATGTTTCTGTTTTAGTCTTTGTTTACTTGTTTTATATTCTTACAAAATATCCTAAAGAAATGGATTCAGAGTATTCTACAAAGAACGTCCACTGAAATTGCAAGTGTATCTTAAATTTGTCTGCCTGTCTAGATTGCTGATGTTACCTCCTTGGTCTAATCCACCCATCCTTCCACAGCTGCCTCCCTCAAATTTCTACATAGCACCTCAAGTGTTTTAATATAGAAAGTCTGTTCACAGCTCTGTTCCTCTCTCTCCTCCAACTTTAAATGCTCCAGAAGCTTTCCACTGACACAGGGTAGTGTATGAAATTAGTGACCTTATTGCGATTAGATTTCAGCTTGAACGTCTTCCTTCTAAATAAGGCTGCTCTAGTAACTCGGCCTAAAGCATGTAACTTTATGGTTGGATGGTATCACCAACTCAATGGAACTGACTCTGAGTAAGCTCTGGGAGTTGGTGATGGACAGGGAAGCCTGGTGTGCTGCAGTCCATGGGGACACAGAGTGGTATAGGACTGAGTGTCTGAGCTGAAAGTATGTAACTATTCTCTCCCTACCACGTGGCTCTGTTTTAATTCTTGGCATGGTATTTATAGAGGATTTTCTATTATACTTGTTTATTTATTTACTCTTCTCCGAAATGTGTAAGATCCCTGAAAACAGGTGTTCTTTTTCTGTCACTACTGAATCATTAGTAATAACAGAATGCACTTGACATTTTTGTCCTTGATATATTTTAGTCACTGTTCTAAATGACAAATGTTTATATATACACACTTATATGTATATATGAAGTGAAGTCGCTCAGTCGTGTCCGACTCTTCACAACCCACTAGGCTCCTCCGTCCATGGGATTCTCCAGGCAAGAATACTGGAGTGGGTTGCTATTTCCTTCTCCAGGGGATCTTCCCGACCCAGGGATCAAACTCAGGTCTCCCACATTGCAGGCAGATGCTTTAACCTCTGAGCTACCAGGGAAGCCTATAGTATGTATATATGTATATATAGTTGTATTATATAGTTGTATATATTTATGATGTATAAGTAACATCACTTCAAATATGTATTTCCATATACATTTAATATTCAAGTATATTTGAAGTGTTGTTAAACACTAATAATGTTTGTGATATAAACACTAACGTGTTGACTAATTTATTTCTAATATCACTATGAGTATGTATTATAATTCCTATCACTATTTTAAGGTTGAAAAACTGTATGGAGAAAGTAAGTGAATTCCTCAAGATCAAAAAATTCATTAAATTGCTGAGAAGAATATGAAACCAATCAGCCTGGCTCTGGAGTCTTTATTCTTAATACCTAAGTTAGTATATCTAGAACTGGTCTAGACCAGAATAGGTTTTTAATTAATATTTGTTTACTCAGTGAAAATGTTGCACTGGCTCCCTGGAAGAGGTTATTGTGTTTTGAGAAAGCATATTATAGAGTTTGCTTACTAGATTAAATATTTTATAGATATAAATTTACTTGTGAACTATTTTGAGGGTAGCAATCTGCAAATTAGAACTTTATTATTTACTAAAGAATGCTAATTTATTAATTTAAATAATTCTCACTGTAAATGTATAAAATTATATCTTGAGCATATAGAGAATAAATTTTCTTATCAGAGCACAAATTAATAATCACATTGGTGAGCTTTAACAAAGCACATCAGTATTCATTAAAAAAATCATAATACCCAATATACATGTGATTTCATAGTGCATACTTAATATTTTATAAACTACCTTGAAAAATGTCTATAGCAATGCAAGCTTCATCATTTAGCATGGCCTGAATAATTTGAGGGCTTTCCTAGTGGCTCAGAATCCACCTGCCAGTGCAGGAGATAGACATTTGATACTTTGGTCAGGAACATCCCCTGGAGAAGGAAATTGTGACCCACTCCAGTATTCCTGCCTGGGAAATCTCCTAGACAGAGGAGCCTGGGTGGCTATCATGCATGGAGTTACAAAAGAGTTGGACACAACTTAGCAACTAAACAATAACAAAAAATAATTTTTAGCACATTTAACATGTTATACTTTTGGGGAAATACAAAAACCTGCCACAGCCTTGACTCTGGGAAACATAGAGCCTGACCTTGGTTTACAGGGCCTCCTATGACAAGGAGATTAACTGCATATTAACTTTCATTCTTCCCCCCATATTTTGGATACTGTTAATTGAAATGGGATTTAGAAAATATAATTGTTTTCTGTGAATGACAACTATTCTCAGATGAAAGCGATGTTAGCAATTGAAGAACAATAAAGTTGCTTTTGTTATGGAATTCCCTGTTGGCTCGGATGGTAAAGAATCTGCCTGCAATGCAGGAGATGTGAGTTCAATCCCTGGAGAAGGAAATGGCAACCCATTCCAGTATTCTTGCCTGGGAAATCCCGTGGACAGAGGAACCTGGTGGGATACAGTTCATAGGGTCACAAAGAGTTGGACATAACTAAGCGACTAACACTTTTGCTTCATGTCCTTAGTCAATATCACTAATGTTAGTATGAATATATTAAAAAAAAAACTTATCAAGGAAGATATTTTGTTAGCTATCTATTTAGGCAGCTAGTTTTATTTGTATTGTTACCTATGAATCATAAAAGGAGATGCTTCTATAACTGTATTGACAGTGGCGGAGAATGCAGCACTAAATATCAAGTCTTATACATAGAGCCTACAGGGTGCTATCATTTTCAATCTTAACAGTGACTCCATTGTATTATCCCCATTCGCTAGTATATAATTGGGATTCAATGAGACTAAACAATTTTGTGCAAGTTCACATACCTAGTCACTGCAAAGATAGGAGCCAAGGCTCAATCTCGTTCACATGTCAAATGTGAATGAAGGTCACCATTACTTTTAATTATCTGCTGCACTAGATACTAATGAATATGAAAACTACTTGTTTCATACATCTGAGATTTTATAGACACTATTATTGTTGTCTTGAATACAGTCTCCCCATTTTCTTTGGCTTACAAGCCTCTCTGTGTAATTCATAACCTATTTAAGATAATAAAAGATCAGTTTAAGACTGCTTGGAACTTGCCTATAAATAAAATTCTCTCTCTTCTTTATACTTTGTACAAATTTTATTATCATGTTTTCCTTGGTGGCTCAGACAGTAAAGAATCCTCCTGCAGGAGACCTGGGTTTGATCCCTGGGTTGGGAAGATCCCCTGGAAAAGAGACCAGCTACCCACTCCAGAATTCTGGCCTGGAGAATCCCCATGGGCAGAGAAGTCTTGGGCTACAAAAGGCTTATGGGGTCACAGAGTGGGACACAACTGAGCCACTAAGCACAGCACAGCGTGGTTGTCCTGACTTGTTTGTAAATCTGTGCTCACTTCTGAACCATGAGACCTAGAAGACCAAAGCCTGAGTGATAATGGTGGAGTAAAACTTAAATGTTTGTTAAAGTAGAATACAATTGGAATGAGAAGAAGACCTTCAGATTCTATTCTTGTTTGTTAATTATGACCAGATTAAGTCTATCTGTCCACAGGGTAATAAAACCCCATCTGTCTCTAACTCCTTCCTATGAATTAATCAAAGAGGAATGAATTTGTGATCATTGAAGAGCTTTGAAACTGAGGGTATAATGTCTTATGTTTTTATATAATTTTTTTTCAGTTTTGAAAAAATTTCTACACACGTATTTGTAACATACCAGTTACTAAGAATGATAGTTTATTATTAAAGATCAGTGTAAAATTTCAAGATAATAAGGTTAGAAGAAATATCTGAAACAAAGGAAAGGTCTAATAGTATTCTCTGAAATAGTCCTTCTTTTGTTAATGTGTTGGAAATTTCTCTCAAGACTCAATTCAGTCAACATCTATACTTTCCTGTATATCCAAGCATGGCACAACTTTAGCATACACGTTTCAGGATGTTTGTTTGAGATCTTCACTAACTGTTACTTCTGTGAGGAATTCTTTCTATCTTCTATATAATCATTTCTCCAGCACCTAGAATAGAAGTTGTTAAACGGTAAATACTCACTCCTTTGCTCTTCGATTCTCTTCTATTCACAGCTATTTGTAGAGCCTCTTCAGACAACCATTTTGCCTTTTTGCATTTCTTTTCCTTGGGGGTGGTTTTGATCTCTGCCTCCTGCACAATGTCACGAACCTCCATCCATAGTTCTTCAGGCAATCTGTCTATCAGATCTAATTCCTTGAGTCTATTTGTCACTTCCACTGTATAATCGTAAAGAATTTGATTTAGGTCATACCTGAATGGTAACTGGTTTTCCCTACTTTCTTCAATTTAACTCTGAATTTGGCAATAAGGATTTCATGGTCTGTGCCACAGTCAGCTCCCAGTCTTGTTTTTGCTGACTGTATAGAGCTTCCCCATCTTTGGCTGCAGAGAACATAATCAATATGATTTCCGTATTGACCATATGGTGATGTTCATCTGTAGAGTCTTCTCTTGTGTTGTTGGAAGAGTGTGTTTCCTATGACCAGTGCTTTCCCTTGGCAAAACTCTATTAGCCTTTGCCTTGCTTCATCCTGTACTCCAAGGCCAAATTTTCCTGTTACTCCAGGTATAGGAATACCTGACCACCTGACCTCCCTCTTGAGAAATATGTATGCAGTTCAGGAAGCAACAGTTAGAAATGGACATGGAACCACAGACTGGTTCCAAAAAGGGAAAGGAGTTCATCAAGGCTGTTTATTGTCACCCTGTTTATTTAACTTATATGCAGAGTACATCATGAGAAATGCTGGACTAGATGAAGCACAAGCTGAAATCAAGATAGCTGGGAGAAATATCAACAAGCTCAGATATGCAGAGGACACCACCCTTATGGCAGAAAGTGAAGACCTAATGAGCCTCTTGATGAAAGTGAAAGAGGAGAGTGAAAAAGTTGGCTTAAAACTCAACACTCAGAAAACTAAGATCATGGCAGCTGGTCCCATCACTTCATGGCAAATAGATGGGGAAACAGTGACAGACTTTATTTTGGGGGGCTCCAAAATCACTGCAGATGGTGACTACAGCCATGAAATTAAAAGATATTTGCTCTTTGGAAGAAAAGTTATGACCAACTTAGCTTATTAAAAAGCAGAGACATTTCTTTGCCAGCAAATGTCCGTCTAGTCAAACCTATGGTTTTCCCAGTAGTCAAATATGGACGTGAAAGTTGGACTATAAAGAAAGCTGAGCACTGAAGAACTGATGCTTTTGAACTGTGCTGTTGGAGAATACTCTTGAGAGTTCCTTGAACTGCAAAGAGATCCAACCAGTCCATCCTATAGGAAATCAGTCCTGAATATTCATTGGAAGCACTGATGATGAAGCTGAAACTCCAATCTTTTGGCCACCTGGTGCAAAGAACTTACTCATTTGAAAAGACCCTGATGCTAGGAAGGATTGAAAGTGGGACGAGAAGGGGACGACAGAGGATGAGATGGTTGGATGGCATTACCGATTGAATGGTCATGAGTTTGTGTAAACTCCAGGAGTTGGTGATAGATAGGGAGGCCTGATGTGCTGCAGTCCATGGGGTCACAAAGAGTTGGACACAACTGAGTGACTGAACTGAACTGAAACACTCACTAATCACATGATTTAAAGTTATAAATATATGACATGAATGGTTTGCAATATAATATATAATTATACATTTTAAAGCATGATCGTGTATATGTGTATTATAGGTATACACACACAAAGTATCCACACAAATTGAAAATTACTTTAGAACATTAGTGATGGTGATTATTTCAGTCTCATGTTACAAAAACCTAGCACTTCTGATAGTTGGTAAATATTAATTGAATAGAATGAAGCACCAGTGGGCATCTTACTCAGAACATTCCCCTGTTCATCATACAGCTCTCTATAAATCCAGTACCAAATACAGTATGTACCTATTAACCACAAATATTTAACTCACTGAAAACTGAATAATTAAAAATATTAAAATCACTAAAGACTAATTAAAATAGACTATAGTTGTTAGATATCCAGTGGCTCACGGGCTGTTGTTTAACTTATATGGATGCTTTCCATAATTTTTTTACAAATTCATTCTTGTACCTAGAAAATCCAGAAAGGAACTAAGCTTAATCAAATTATTAAATCAACTGTTGTTTGTGTAATTTTTTTATTGATATTTCAAAAAGAATGGTTGGATTCTTTATCAGAAGGTATTGTTATAAGCCCATTGTACTACTTTAATTCTCCAATGATAGGTTAGGTTTTGCCTATGAAAGAAATGGCTTTGATTGCCTCCTTTATTATTCTTTTTTTAAGAGCAGAGAAAAACTTAAAGCATTCAGTTGTGATGATTTAATGAATCTATTGCTAATGAATAAAGGGAGTATTTGCTGAATAAAAAGTTTTTGTGTTATTAAACTATATGATAAAAAATAGATATACACACATATTTTTATATACATTGAGATATGCTCCAAATTCAGGAGATTAAAGCTTGCATCACTCTCTAGTTCAGTGACTGAGAGATTTTTCAAATTATTTAGTTATAGTTTAGTATTTACTTCAACATCACTGAAAATGATTTTAGCATAAATTTAGCATTGAAATTTCATTGAATTTTGAAGATTTTGATGAGTCCAAAGTGCTTAGTATCCATGGAAGGGGTTAGAAGGGAAACAGTCAACAAACAATTGGCAGTGGCTATATTATATATGACAGTAAAATTCAGACCCAGAACTTCTGCAGTAACCAGTTCAGGAATCCAAATAACAATCAGCAATCAACACCAAAACATAAGAACTGAGTCAATGACACCTATGTCCCTATTTTATTTGCCCTGGTTTTCAAGACCCAAATTGATCACTAAGATATCCTGCTGCCCACCTTCAGCTTCTCTGTGCCAAAAACCTCCAATCAAAGCATCTATAATCTTGACTTTTGTCCAGTATAAAGTTATCTCACTCTCCTGTTGCCTATGAGCCTCTAATGCAAGTATGATGATGGCTGACTCTTAATACAGCAAGCTCTGAAGAAACAGCCTCTGTTCTTGTTTGGTTGGTCTTTGTTTATTTTTACAAAACCAATGTGAGTAGAGACTTTTAAATAAAATAAAGCCAAAAAATAAAGCTATGGGTTTAAATATATTCAAGATTTTTCATTACAAATTGACATAATAACTTTGCATACTATGTTTTTAATGATTTTTATTGAAGCATAGTTAATTTGCAAGGTTGTATTAGTTTCAAGTGTGCAGCAAAGTGATTCTGTCATATACACACATACACAGATGCCGGGAGCCAGCGTGAGGAACTCCGCCCATGGCAAAGGTTATGAGGAAGGAGGCTTGGTATACGCAAAGGCATGATCAAGCCTCAGGAAACCCCCTGTTCCCGAGCATCTGCCCCCAAAACCAGAGTCTATCTACTTTACTGTTTCATGCTCTCACCTACACCTCCGACTTTATTGGGGGCTGTTCCCCACCTGTTCTCTCAGAGAAGGAGTAAACGTGCAGCTCCAAGTCAATAAAAATTCCTGGGCGTGACAAGAGTGTTTCAGCTTCCGGACTCCTCTGAAGGTTATCTAGCCCGCCTGTATGGGTTCGTCCGGCCACATGTGATTGTTTACAGCCTCCCAACCTGAGAGGCACAAGATGTTTTAGACTTACTAAAGGCAAATTCTTTTGGGAAGTTAGAAATTATTAGTATAGTGGGTTGGTTAGGAATTATATTGGTGAAGGGTTTTTTCATTTGTTATGCCAATAATTGCTGCTAATTCCCTGCCCTGGGTGTGACAAGGGTGTCTCAGGTCAAACCTCTCTGCTGACAAACTAGCTTGTGTGACAGGATTATCCATACTCCTGCCACTAAGCACGTGATTGTTTACTAGCTCTCAATCATAAACAGCACAGAGAGTTTGGAGTATTTTGAAAGTCTTAATTAGCATAGGGCTTTTCTCTTTGTTGAGTCAATGATTGCCGCCAGGCCTCCATATCCTTAGGTAACTGGGAATATATTAATCAATGTATTTGGAATATAGAAAAGGAAATATAGTAGTTTTTAAGGTTACAATACTAGACTTTTTGAGTTAATGAATTTTCTCTTTTGTAATAGATCACTGTACTTTGTTATAAATCACTGTGTCCTTACTGTGTAAAAATGTAACTTTTTCACTATCTTAAGACTAAATAGATCTTAAGGGGAACATGGTGAAAGGATTTTCATTTGTTGGGCTGATGTTTGCTGCTAAATCTCCATATTCCCTACCCTTAGAATGAATATAACTAACATATAGGAGAAATAAGTATTAACATTTAAGATTAATCATGTTAACCTTGGGTTAAATAAATTCCTTTCTTGATTGTAACTCACTACACCCTCACCCTATAGGAATGCTACTTTATTTGGAGGGTGGTGCCTGGTTTAAGAAAAAACACCCTTGGAAAAAATAAGTTTTTTGGTTATCAGAAAGAAAGGGTCGTAAAATGTCGGCAGGCCTCATGGCCAGAAGATGATGCAAAACCCCTAAGATCTTTTTTTTATGTAAAGCACCTGATTTTGATAAAGGTCAGGACTGCTGACCCCCGCGTGACTCTGTATTCATCCCTTGTGTAATATAAGGTATATAAGCAAACCCCAAAAAATAAAGAAATGGGATCAGTTCCCGGAAAGACTCATTCCCCCATGTCGTTCTTTCTTGCTCCCCGTTTTTCTGGCTGAATTCCCATCTGGAAAATGGGTGCTCGCCATGTCTACTTACTTGTCCCAGCTTTCAAGCCCACGCAAAAAGGAGCCCAAGGAGGGGCACCTTCTGAATTCAAGTGGTGCCGGTGGCCCAACGTAGATGGTGCAAATTCCTTGTCTTGGAATTTTATTGATATCCCATGTAAACCAAGTTATTCAGCCTCTTTTTCTCTCCTACTATTTTCTGGCTGAATTCCCATCTGGTGCATGGGTATCCACCAAGCCTGCTAATTTTGCCTGGGCTTTTAAGATCAGACTCGGGGGGCCTCAGTGCCTCCTCTCCTTCGGGGGAATGGGAAGACGCCTGCTGCCTACGTAGGTGGTGATTGGTATTCCATGTAAACCAAGTTATTCAGCCTCTTTTTCTCTGCTAATTTTCTAATCCCTCTCTATCTGTAATTAAATAAGTTATTTCCAAGGACGCTGACTCTGTCCCCCCCTTCGAATCACCCTGGATCCAGTGGGGCTGGACCCCAGCACAAAAACACACATATACATGTATTATTTCTCAGATTATTTTCCATTATAGCTTGTTGCAAGATATTGAATATAGTCCCCTGTGCCTGAAAAATCCCGTGGACAGAGGAGCCTGGTAGGCTGCAGTGCATGGGGTCGCTAAGAGCCAGACACGACTGAGCGACTTCACTTTCACTTTTCACTTTCATGCATTGGAGAAGGAAATGGCAACCCACTCCAGTATTCTTGCCTGGAGAATCCCAGGGATGGCAGAGCCTGGTGGGCTGCCGTCTATGGAGTCGCACAGAGTCAGACACGACTGAAGCAACTTAGCAGTATCAGTGAAGTGAAGTGAAGTCACTCAGTCGTATCCAACTCTTTGCGACCCATAGACTGTAGCATACCAGGCTCATCTGTCCATGGGATTTTCCAGGCAACAGTACTGGAGTGGATTGCCATTTTCTTCTCCAGGGGATCTTCCCTACCCAGGGCTCAAACCCAGGTCTCCCGCAGTGTAGACAGACGCAGTGCTATATTGTAGGCCCTTGTTATTTACCTATTTTATATGTAACTGTGTATATGTTGATTCCAAACTCCTAATTTATCTTTCTACCTCCCCACTATTGTCTCTTTGGTAACCATAAGTTGTTTTCTATGTCTATATTTCTGTTTTGTAAATAAGTTCATTTGTATAATTTTTTTTTTTTAGATTACACATGTAAGCAATATCATATGATATTTGTCTTTCTGTCTGTCCTTCTTCAGTTAGTATGATAATCTTTAGGTCTATCCGTGTTGCTGTATGTAGCTGCTTCATGCCTTGGCTATTTTAATTAGTGTAGCTCTGAAGATTAGGGTCCGTGTATCTTTTTGAATTAAAGTTTTCTCCAGTTATATACCCAATCCTGGGATTGTAGGATCATAAAGTAACTATTTGTTTTGTTTTGTTTTGAGTAAACCTCCATACTGTTCTCCATAGTGACTGTACCAATTTGCATTTCCATTATCAGTATAGGAGGGTTCCTTTCTCTCCACACCTTTTCTAGCACTATTTTGACTGGTGTAACACAAACCTCACTGTATTTTTTATTTTCATTTTTCTTGAGCATCTTTTCATTTGCTTTTTGGCCTTCTATATATATTTTTTGGAAGAGTGTCTGTTAGGTCTTTTGCCCATTTTTGATTGGTTTGTTTGCTTTTTTAATATTAAGCAATATGAGTTGTTTGTATATTTTGGAAATTAGTCTCTTGTCAGTAGCATTGTTTGCAAATATTTTCTCCCGGTCCACAGGTTGTCTTTTCATTTTGTTTATGGTTTCCTTTGATATGCAAAAGCTGTTAAGTTTAATTAGGTCCTATTTGTTTACTTTTGTTTTCATTTCCATCATTTTAAGAGATGAATCCCCAAAAATTATATTGCTACAATTTATATCAAAGAGTATTTTTCCTATATTTTCCTCTAGTAACCTATCTTCCATTTAGATCCTTAATCCATTTTGAGTTTATTTTGTATATGGTGTTAGAGTATGTTGTAACTTTATTCTTTTACATGTATCTGTCTAGTTTTCCGAGCACCACTTATTTAAGAGACTGTCTTTTCTCCAGTGTATAGTCTTGCATCCTTTGTTTTAGATTAATTGATCCTAGTACATGGGTTTATTTCTGGGCTTTCTATCCTGTTCTATTGATCTATTTGTCTGTTTTGTGCCAGTACCATGTTGTAGCTTTGTAGTCTGAAGTCAGAGAATGTGATTCCTTCAGCTCCATTTTCCTTCCTCAAGATTACTTGGGCTACTCGAGGTCTTCTGTGTTTACTTACAAATTAAAAGAAAATTTTTTGCTGTCTCACATAAAGGGTTATCATTACCATCTTTCTAAATTCCATATATATGTGTTAGTATACTGTATTGGTGTTTTTCTTTCTGGCTTACTTCTCTCTGTATAATTGGCTCCAGTTTCATCCACCTCATTAGAACTGATTCAAATGCATTCTTTTTAATGGCTGACTAATACTCCTTTATGTATATGTACCACAGCTTTCTTATCCATTCATCTGCTGATGGACATTTAGGTTGCTTCCATGTCCTGGCTATTATAAACAGTGCTGCAAAACCAAAACAGTATTGTGAAGTAAAATAAAGTAAAAATTTTAGAATATATATAAATAAATAAATAAATAATAAATAAAAATTATTCTAGGTACATAAAAAAATCTATATTTTTATAGGGACTGCATTGAATCTACAGATTGCTCTTGATAGTATGGTCATTTCAACAATATTGATTCTTCCAATCCAAGAACACAGTATATCTTTCCATATGTTCATGTTGTCTTAAGCTTCTTTAATCATCATCTTATAATTTGCAGAATACATATCTTTTGCCTCCCAGCTAGGTTTATTTCTAGATTTTGGGGGGAGGAGCTCAATTATTTTTAGTTTTTTTAAATTAATTTATTTTAATTGGGGGCTAATTACTTTACAATATTGTGGTGGTTTTGGCCATACATTGACATGAATCAGCCACAGGTGTACATGTGTTGCCCCTCCCAAACCCCCCCTCCCACCTCCCTCCCCATCCCACCCCTCTGGGTTGTCCCAGTACCCCAGCTTTGGGTGCCCTGTTTCATGTATTGAACTTTTTATTAAATGTGATAGTAACTGAGATTGTTTTACTTTCTCTTTCTGATATTTTGTGATTGGTATATAGAAATGCCACATATTTTTGCATATTACTTTTTCTATCCAGGAACTTTACCCAATTCACTGATGAGCTCTCCTAGTTTTCTTCTAGTATCTTTAGGATTTTCTATATATAGTACATGTCATCTGCAAACAGTGAAAGCTTTACTTCTTTTCCAATTTGGATTCCTTTATTTATTTTTCTTCTCTGATTGTTGTTTTATATACTATGGAATTAGATATTTCTTTGAGTAATATTTTAAATATACCAATTTAAATTAGTAAAAGGAAAAATTATATACCCCAAGATGTAGATGTCATGAAGCCATGTTTATAATTAAAGATAAAAATCTGATCAAGTTTGTATTCAATTCAAAACCCTCACATGTCTTTCTAGAGAACTTTCTTAAAATTCTTTATTTTGGCCATTCTTTGGTTGGTGTTAGGTATATGTACTTTGGGAAATAAAAGTAATTTGGATGGCACTGGCCTGTAGTATAAAATAAGATTAAATCCTTTAAAATATTTTTCCAGCCTCATCTCCTACTTCTTGAAGATTACATTCTCTATTCATACTGAAGTAGTCAAAATTTGGGGAAACATTTAATTCTTTTAAATTCCTGGAAGCCAATTTAATTCAATATAATAAATAAGTCCTAAATGTCTAACAAGCTCAGTACCAAGATTCAGAGTCTATATCTCTGTCCTGGAGTTCACATCTTGCTGAAATGGGCATTTTCTCTAATTTGGCTGTTCTTTGTAACTGATGAAATTCCTGTCTCTTTGTGCATGTGTGTGTGTGATCAAGTTCCTCTACTCAATAAAGCCTTTGCTAATTCATCTAGGCAAAATCAATCATTCCCAGTTCTGAGTTTCCAGAAGAATATCTGTATGTCTCTTCCAGAGCAATCACTTTGCATTACATATTGCCTTTATAATTGTTTATGGTACTTTTTGTCAAAACTCTTTAAACCCTTTCTATAGACAATACATCATGTGGCACTTTACACACTTTAGTTTTTCTGTATATAACCTGTGGAGTAGGCAAGTAGGCATTCTCAATATCACCATTCACATGAGAATAAACTGAGGATTAACAAACTTTATTAATTTTTCAAAATCCTATAATGGGCAGGTATAGAATCAGGATTCCAACTCAGACTGTCCAGTCCAGCACTTCAGTGATTCTTGCATCTTCCCATACATAGAGAAATGCTAAAGTCATTAAATTGAGATGTCTATTTCCTTTGTGATTTACAGTAATATTTTTACTTTTTTCCCCAGCAAAAGCTCCTATATATAGTGGCTCCTCTTTTACCTCTTCGGGCACTTCCTCAGAGTTATCTGAGAAACTAACTCCAGGGCTATAGTTTTCAATAAGGTCCCTGAATAAAACTTAACTCATAACTTTATGTTGTGAATTTTTCTTCAGTTGCCACTACCAAAATGAATATTGCTTTTGCTAATACACATTTTGACCAGTTTCTGACCTTGCTTTGAAAGTAAAAGTGTTACTAGCTCATTCCTGTCTGACTCTGTGACCTCATGGACTGTAGCCTGCCAGGCTCCTCTGTCCATGGGATTCTCCAGGTAAGAATAATGGAGCTGGTTGTCATTTCCTTTTCCAAGGAATCTTCCCAACTAAGGAATCAAACCCAGGTCTCCTGCATTGTAGGCAGATTCTTTACCATCTGGGCTACCAGGAAATACCTTACTTTAGAGCATTTCATACAGAAACTCATATAATTTTTGTATTTCTTTTGTTGATGTAAAGAATGCTATTGACAGCAAATTTGAAGACTAATTCTCTGAAAAAAATTTAGAGAACCCATTTGGGGAGTTGGGTGACATTTGACTGGGTAGCTTAGGATCAATTTAGCATTTAGATTTTCTAGCATAGTTAACAACGTCTCACAGAATTATGTGTCAAAACTGTCAGTTGAAGGACTTATTTTGATTCCAAACTTGTAGATTTTTAAATCATCACTTATAGAATTTATTTAAAGATATGTACGTATATTATTTGTGTATGTATTTTATTTGCAAAAATTACTCACTGTTTGCAGCACTTATAGCTGAAACTCACACTTGCAACATGGCAGCAGAAAGATTAAGCAGATCAGATATTGGCCTATTATGTGTTCCCTGCCCCACCCCCGCATTTTGTATGCTCCACAGGCTAAGAATATCTTCACACTTTTAGATGGCTGAGAAATTTTAAAAAGCAGTATGTAATGATGCTTAAAAGTCATATAAAGCTCAAATTTTAATGTCTATAAATAAGTTTTTGCTGAAACAAAGACATGTCTATTCAATTGTGTATGTCTAGATGCAAAAACACAGTTGAATAGCTGCACTTGCAAGGACCATAACTTAAACTCTTTACTGTCTGGCCGTTTACAGAAAAAGTTTATTGTTGCCTGGACTAAATCATGATCACTTCTCTTATGTGCTCTTGTCCTTGTTCTGAGAAATATCAACCTTAAACTTTGACTTAGTATGTAGCTCTTGATACTTTTGATTTGACAACAGCGATTCCTTCAAAGCATTAATGTTTCTGTGTTCTCGTTGTTGTTCAGTTGCTCAGTCATGTCTGACTTTTGTGACCCCATGGACTTCAGCACACCAGGCTTCCCTGTTCATCACCAACTCCTGGAGCTTGCTCAAACTCATGTCCATTGACTGGTGATGCCGTGCAACCATCTCATTCTCTATTGCCTCCTTCTCTTCCTGCCTTCAATCTTCCCCAGCTCAGGGTCTTTTCTAATGAGTTGGCTCTTTGAATCATTGCAGCTTTAGCATTAGTCCTTCCAATGACTATGCAGAGTTGATTTCCTTTAGGATTGACTGATTTGATCTCCTTGAAGTCTGAGGGACTCTCGAGTCTTCTCCAGCACCACAGCTCAAAAGCATCAATTCTTCAGTGTTCTGCCTCCATTATGGTGCAACGTTCACATCCGTACATGACTACTGGAAAAACCATAGCTTTGACTAGATGGAACTTTGTTGGCAAAGTAATGCCTCTACTTTTTAATACACTGTCTAGGTTGGTCATAGATTTTCTTCCAAGGAGCAAGCATGTTTTAAGTTCATGGCTGCAGTCGCCATCTGCAGTGATTTTGGAGCCCCCACCCACCCACCCCCAAAATTAAGTCTGCTACCGTTTCCCCATCAATTTGCCATGAAGGAATAGGGCCAGCTGCCATGATCTTTTTTATTTTATTATTTATTTATTTTGCAACAATTTCCTTAGGATTTATTGACTTAGAATTGCTTGTCCTGACACCAAATATCCAATCTGCCACTCTTTTGGGTATTTATTTTTATTATTTTTATTTTTTTCTTTGCAATATTGTATTGGTATTGCCATACATCAACATGAATTCACCATGGGTGTACACGTGTTCCTCATCCTGAACCCCCCTCCCACCTCCCTCCCCATACCATCCCTCTGGGTCATCCCAGTGCACCAGCCCCAAGCATCCTATATCATGCATCGAACCTGGACTGGCAATTCATTTCATATATGATATTATACATGTTTCAATGCCATTCCCCCAAATCACCCCACCCTCTCTGTCTCCCACAGAGTCCAAAAGACTGTTGTATACATCTGTGTCTCTTTTGCTGTCTTGCATACAGGGTTATCGTTACCATCTTTCTAAACTCCATATATATGCGTTAGTATACTGTATTGGTGTTTTTCTTTCTGGCTTACTTCACTCTGTATAATAGGCTCCAGTTTCATCCACCTCATTAGAACTGATTCAAATGTATTATTTTTAATGGCTGAGTAACACTCCATTGTGTATATGTACCACAGCTTTCTTATCCATTCATCTGCTGATGGACATCTAGGTTGCTTCCATGTCCTAGCTATTGTAAACAGTGCTGCGATGAACATTGGAGTACACTTGTCTCTTTCAATTCTGTTTTCCTTGGTGTTTATGCCCAGTAGTGGGACTTCTGGGTCTTAAGACAGTTCTATTTCCAGTGTTTTAAGGAATCTCCACATTGTTCTCCATAGTGGCTGCACTAGTTTGCATTCCCACCAACTGTGTAAGGGGGTTCCCTTTTCTCCACACTCTCTCCAACATTTATGGCTTGTAGACTTTTGGATAGCAGCCATTCTGACTGGTGTGAAATGGTACCTCATTGTGGTTTTGATTTGCATTTCTCTGATAATGAGTTACCTCATCTCATTCGTATCACCTCTAACTCCCTACTTCCTATTCTCTTTTCCATGTAACTCTGTGAACCTCTCTGGGTGTCCCTCACTGTGGATAAACTTTTCATCTTTAACCTAGATGTTTTATCAATGGTGCTATATAGATGGAGATGTCTTGAGGCTACTGTAAAAATAATACTGAAAACCAGAAGCAGGAGGCTTAAGTCCAAATCCTGAGAATACCAGAGAACTTCTGATTCCAGGGAATATTAATTGACAAAAGCTCATCAAATGCCTCCATCCCTGCACTGAAACCAAGCACCACCCAAGGGCCAACAAGTTCCAGAGCAAGACATACCATACAAATTCTCCAGCAACACAGGAACACAGCTCTGAACTTCAATATACAGGCTGCCCAAAGTCACTCCAAACCCGCTGACATCTCATAACTCATTACTGGACACCTCATTGCACCCCAGAAAGAAGAAATCCAGCTCCACACACCAGAACTCCGACACAAGCTTCCCTAACCAGGAAACCTTGACAAGCCACCTGTACAACCCCATCCACAGCGAGAAAACTCCACAATAAGGAGAACTCTACAAACTGCCAGAATACAGAAAGGCCACCTTAAACACAGTAATATAAACAAGATGAAGAGACAGAGGGATACCCAGCAGGTAAAGGAAGAGTATAAATGCCCACCAAACCAGACCAAAAGAGGAAGAGATAGGGAACCTACCTGATAAAGAATTTCAAATAATGATAATGAAAATGATCCAAAGCCTTGAAATCAAAATGGAATCACAGATAAATAGCCTGGAGACAAGGACTGAGAAGATGCAAGAAAGGTTTAACAAGGACCTAGAAGAAATAAAAAAGAATCAATATATAATTAGTAATGCAATAAATGAGATAAAAAACACTCTGGAGGGAACAAATAGTAGAATAAGGGAGGCAGAAGATAAGATTAGTGAAATAGAAGATAGAATGGTAGAAATAAATGAATCAGAGACGAAAAAAGAAAAACAAATTAAAAGAAATGAGGACAATCTCAGAGACCTCCAGGACAATGTTAAATGCCCCAACATTCAAATCATAGGAGTCCCAGATGAAGAAGACAAAAAGAAAGACCATGAGAAAATACTTGAGGAGATAATAGTTGAAAACGTCCCTAAAATGGGGAAGGAAATAATCAGCCAAGTCCAAGAAATCCAGAGAGTCCCAAACAGCATAAACCCAAGGCAAAACACCCCAAGACACATATTAATCAAATTAACAAAGATCAAACACAAATAATAAATATTAAAAACAACAAGGGACAAACAACAAATAACACACAAGGGGATTCCCATAAAGATAACAGCTGACCTTTCAATAGAAACTCTTCAGGCCAGGAGGGAATGACAAGACATACTTAAAGTGGTGACAGAAAATAATCTACAGTCCAAATTACTGTACTCAGAAAGGATCTCCTTCAAATATGAAGGAGAAATCAAAAGCTTTACAGACAAGCAAAAGCTGAGAGAATTCAGCACCACCAAACCAGCTCTCCAACAAATGCTAAAGGATTTTCTCTAGACAGGAAACACAAAAAGGGTGTATAAACTCGAACCCAAAACAATAAAGTAAATGGTAACGGGATCATACTTATCAATAATTACCTTAAACATAAATGGGTTGAATGCCCCAACCAAAAGACAAAGACTGGCTGAATGGATATAAAGACAAGATCTCTATATATGTTGTCTACAAGAGACCCACCTCAAAACAGAGGACACATACAGACTGAAAGTGAAGGGCTGGAAAAAGATATTTCATTCAAATGAAGACCAAAAGAAAGCAGGAGTAGCCATACTCATATCAGATAAAATAGACTTTAAAACAAAGGCTGTGAAAAGAGACAAAGGACACTACATAATGATCAAAGGATCAATCCAAGAGGAAGATATAACAATTATAAATATATACACACACAACAAAGGAGCACCACAATATGTAAGACAAATGCTAGCAAGTATGAAAGGGGAAATTAACAATAACACAATAATAGTTGGAGACTTTAATACCCCACTCACACCTATGGACAGATCAACTAAACAGAAAATTAACAAAGAAATGCAAACTTTAAATGATACAATAGACCAGTTAGACCTAATTGATATCTATAGGACGTTTCACCCCAAAACAATTAATTTCACCTTTTTCTCAAGTGCACATGGAACCTTCTCCAGGATAGATCACATCCTGGACTATAAATCTAGCCTTGGTAAATTCAAAAAAATTGAAATCATTCCAAGCATCTTTTTTGACCACAATGCAGTAAGATTAGATCTCAATTACAGGAGAAAGACTATTAAAAATTCCAACATATGGAGGCTGAACAACACACTTCTGAATAACGAACAAATCACAGAAGAAATCAAAAAAGAAATCAAAATATGTATAGAAACGAATGAAAATGAAAACACAACAACCCCAAACCAATGGGACACTGATCTTCACTTTTAGAATGTTGAGTTTTTAAGCCAGGTTTTTCACTCTCCTCTTTCACCTTCATTGAGGCTCTTTAGTTCTTTTTCACTTTCTTCCATTAGGATGGTGTCTGCATATCTGAGGTTATTGATAACTGATGTTCCTCTCAGGGTTTGAGATTTAGATGTGCATGTTTTAAGAAACATGGGAACGAAATTCCCAAATGGAAGCACTGTTCTCAGACATACAGGCAGTTGTGTAGACCCCTGCCAGAATGGGGGGCTTCTCTCTTCTCCATATGGAATGCAGACAGAACTTACTTATATGAAGTAAATCTGTCGTATCACCAAACTTTCAATGCTGGATTTCCTGGGTCTTCTTTAATCTTAGTCACAGGGCCTTCTATTATTTAAACAACAATTTTGTTGTTCAGTCACTCAGCTGTGTCTGACTCTCTGTGATCCCATAAACTGTAGCATGCCAGGATAGGGTTCCCTGTCCTTCACCAACTTCTGGAGCTTGCTTAAACTCATGTCCATTAAGTCGGTGATGACATCCAACCATCTCCTCCTCTGTTGTCCCTTTCTCATCCTGCCTTCAATCTTTCCCAGTATCAGCATCTTTTTTTCCAATGAGTTGGCTCTTTGCATCAGGTGGCCAATGTATTGGAGCTTCAGCTTCAGCATCAGTCCCTCCAATGAGTATTCAGGATTGACTTGGCTTAGCATTGACTCGTTTGATCTCCTTGCAGTCCAAGGGACTCTCAAGAGTCTTCTCCAGCACCACAGTTCAAAAGCATCAATAATTAAATAAACAGCAATAATTAAAACCAAAACAAACACCTACTCAGTACAATAGACTGAATGTTTGTCTTCCTTTCAAACTCATATGTTGAAAACTTGCCCCCATTATGCTGGTATTTGGAGGTTCTGACTTTGGAAGATAATTAGGACAGAGAGCAAAACCCCACATGGATGGGATTAGAGACCTTCATGAAGAGATCCCAGCAAGCTCGGTCATCCCTTAATCTGTGTGAGGAAACAGTGAGAAGATGGCAGCCTGCAGTCTAGAAGCGGCCTTTTACAAGACATAAAATCTGCTAGCACCCTCATCTTTGTCTTTCCAACCTCCAGAACTACGAGAAATACATGTTTGCTGTTTCAGCCACCCAGTCTATTGTAGTTTTGTTAAAATAGCCTGAACAGACTAAGATAAATAGTGGACAAGCCAGGCACACCAAAAAATGCTTGACAACACCAATACAGGATACTAACGCATATATATGGAATTTAGAAAGATGGTAACGATAACCCTGTATGCGAGACAGCAAAAGAGACACAGATGTATAGGACAGTCTTTTGGACTCTGTGGGAGAGGGCGAGGGTGGGATAATTTGGGAGAATGGCATTGAAACATGTATAATATCATATGTGAAATGAATTGCCAGTCCAGGTTCCATGCATGATACAGGATGCTCAGCGCTGGTGCACTGAGATGACCCAGAGGGATGGTATGGGGAGGGAGGTGGGAGGGGGGGTTCAGGATGAGGAACATGTGTACACCCATGGTGGATTCATGTTGCTAAGTCGCTTCAGTCGTGGCCGGCTCTGTGCGACCCCATAGACGGCAGCCCACCAGGCTCCCCCGTCCCTGGGATTCTCCAGGCAAGAACACTGGAGTGGGTTGCCAGTGGGATTCATGGTGGTGTATGGCAAAACCAATACAATATTGTAAAGTAATTAGCTTCCAAATAAAATAAATAAATTTATATTTAAAATAAATAAAATAAAATTCACTGATAACAATCTTTGAATGATACAGTTACATACTAAATGTGAGTAATATCTTACTATCTCAATGAATGCAGTATAAGGAAAAAAAAAGGTTTTAGCAGTTTCAAAGGCTACTTAGAAAAATAAACCCTACTATGTAAGCAGTTTCTGACTATTCTGAAATATTAGTTTAAAGATCAAAAACTACACAGGTTTTACAAACGTCCTTTTCTTCCTTTCACCTGTCTACCCCACTGGGCCTCCAGCTGGAGAACTGAAATCATAAACCTGTCTAAGCCTTGAAGGTTATTGATGTCTGTTTCTCCAGCCATATTCAGAAGATGGCATCATATGCAGAAATAACAGCCTAGCCTAAAAGGAAGTTGACATTACTCCAACAAATTAAGCGAGAAAAAAACCCAACTTTAAAGTATGCTGTAAGCCATAAAACTGTCAAAAAGAACTTTCAAACTGCACAGCTGAATGAGACCAACACAAACCCTATTCAATTTAAAATCCCCATACTAGATAGAGTGAATTGTTCATTTGGCTCCAAAGAATTCTCTATAATGCCATTGCTGTTCATGATAAAAACTGCACAGCATTGTAATTTTCTGTCAAACTGTTTTAAAGAAAGCAAAGCCTTTCTCTCTTTCCCTTCATCATAATGCTAAACCATGCATACAAGGAGATGAGATGGTGCCCTCAGGATTCTAAAAATTACATCTCCCTACAAATAAACAGAAAGCAAATCTCTATATATGACACCTGTAGGTGTAATTTTATTGTGTTGTTCACATGGTGTATATATATATACTTTTCTTGTTATGTGCTGAAATGTGCCCCTGACCCCACTTTAAATAATGGGAGAAAAATTGAACAGTTATTTCCCTGCGAAGAGATGAGGGTGACAAGCTCATAATACGACTCTTAAACTCATTAGTCTTTAGAGAAATACAAATTAAAATCACAGTGACATACCACTCCCATCTTTTACAATGCCCCAGAATAAAAAGATCAACAACAAATAGCTTTGAAAAAGATGTGGATAAAATAGAAATCTTATATCTTGCTGGTGGGAGTACAATATGGGACAACCACTTTGGAAAACAAGGTGACAGTTTTCTAAAAAGTGAAGTGTACACCTACCAAGTGTGCACCTACACCATGAACAGTATGAAAAGGCAAAATAATACGATACTGAATGAGGAACTCCCCAGGTCAGTAGGTGCCCAATATGCTACTGGAGATCAGTGGAGAAATAACTCCAGAAAGAAAGAAGGGATGGAGCCAAAGCAAAAATAATACCCAGCTGTGGATGTGACTGGTGATAGAAACAAAGTCCGATGTTGTAAAGAGCAGTATTGCACAGGAACCTGGAATGTCAGGTCCATGAATAAAGGCAAATTGGAAGTGGTCAAACAAGAGATGGTAACAGTGAACGTTGACATTCTATGAATCAGCAAACTAAAATGGAGTGGAATGTGTGAATTTAACTCAGATGACGATTATGTCTACTACTGTGGGCAGGAATCCCTTAGAAGAAATGGAGTAGCCATGATGGTCAGCAAAAGAGTCTGAAATGCAGTACTTGGATGCAATCTCTAAAACAACAGAAAGATCTCTTTTCGTCTCCAAGCCAAACCATTCAATATCACAGTAATCCAAGTCTATGCCCCAACCAGTAATGCTGAAGAAGTTGAAGTTGAACGGTTCTATGAAGACCTACAAAACCTTGTAAAACTAACACCCCCAAAAGATGTCCTTTTCATTATAGGGGACTGGAATGCAAAAGTAGAAAGTCAAGAAACACCTGGAGTAACAGAAAAATTTGGCCTTGGAATGTGGAATGAAGCAGGGCAAAGACTAATAGAATTTTACCAAGAAAATGCACTGGTCATAGCAAACGCTCTCTTTCAACAACACAAGAGAAGACTCTACACATGGACATCACCAGATGGTCAACACCGAAATCAGATTGATTATATTCTCTGCAGCCAAAGATGGAGAAGCTCTATAGAGTCAGCAAAAACAAGACCAGGAGCTGACTGTGGCTCAGATCATGAACTCCTTATTGCCAAATTCAAACTTAAATTGAAGAAAGTAGGGAAAACCGCTAGATCATTTAGGTATGACCTAAATTAAATCCCTTATGATTGTACAGTGGAAGTGAGAAACAGATTGAAGGGCCTAGATCTGATAGATAGAGTGCCTGGTGAACTATGGAATGAGGTTCATGACATTGTACAGGAGACAGGGATCAAGACCATCCCCATGGAAAAGAAATGCAAAAAAGCAAAATGGCTGTCTGGGGAGGGCTTACAAATAGCTGTGAAAAGAAGAGAAGCAAAAAACAAAGGAGAAAAGGAAAGATATAAGCATCTGGATGCAGAGTTCCAAACAATAGTAAGGAGAGATAAGAAAGCCTTCCTCAGTGATCAACACAAAGAAATAAAGAAAAACAACAGATTGGGAAAGACTAGAGATCTTTTCAAGAAAATTAGAGATATCAAGGGAACATTTCATGCAAAGATGGGCTCTATAAAGGACAGAAATGGTATGGATCTAACATAAGCAGAAGATATTAAGAGTAGGTGGCAAGAATACACCTAACTGTACAAAGGAATTTTCATGACTCAGATGATCATGATGGTGTGATCACTCACATAGAGCCAGACATCCTGGAATGTGAAGTCAAGTGGGCCTTAGGAAGCATCACTACAAACAAAGATAGTGCAGGTGGTAGAATTCCACTGGAGTTATGTCAAATCCTGAAGGATGATGCTGTGAAAGTGTTGCACTCAATATGCCAGTAAATTTGGAAAACTCAGCAGTGGCCACAGGACTGGAAAGGGTCAGTTTTCATTCCAATCCCAAAGAAAGGCAATGCAAAAGAATGCTCAAACTACTGAACAAGTGCACTCATCTCACATGCTAGTAAAGTAATGCTCAAAATTCTCCAAGCCAGGCTTCACCAATATGTGAACCGTGAACTTCCTGATGTTCAAGCTGGTTTTAGAAAAGGCAGAGGAACCAGAGATCAAATTGCCAACATCCACTGGATCATGGAAAAAGCAAGAGAGTTCCAGAAAAACATTTATTTCTGCTTTATTGACTATGCCAAAGCCTTTGACTGTGTGGATCCCAATAAACTGTGGAAAATTCTGAGAGGTGGGAATACCATACCACCTGTCCTGCCTCTTGAGAAATCTGTATGTAGGTCAGGAAGTAACAGTTAGAACTGGACATGGAACAACAGACTGGTTCCAAATAGCAAAAGGAGTACGTCAAGGCTGTATATTGTCACCCTGCTTATTTAACTTCTATGCAGAGTACATCATGAGAAACGCTGGACTGGAAGAAACACAAGCTGAAATCAAGATTGCTGCGAGAAATATCAATCACCTCAGATATGCAGATGACACCACCCTTATGGCAGAAAGTGAAGAGGAGCTAAAATGCCTCTTGATGAAAGTGAAAGAGGAAAGCAAAAAAGTTGGCTTAAAGCTCAACATTCAGAAAACGAAGGTCATGGCATCCGGTCCCATCACTTCATGGGAAATAGATGGGGAAACAGTGGAAATAGTATCAGACTTTATTTTGGGGGGCTCCAAAATCACTGCAGATGGTGATTGCAGCCATGAAATTGAGACGTTTACTCCTTGGAAGAAAAGTTATGACCAACCTAGATAGCAGATTCAAAAGCAGAGACATTACTTTGCCGACTAAGGTCCGTCTAGTCAAGGCTATGATTTTTCCAGTAGTCATGTATGGATATGAGAGTTGGACTGTGAAGAAGGCTGAGCCCTGGAGAATTGATGCTTTTGAACTGTGGTGTTGGGGAAGACCCTTTAGAGTCCCTTGGACTGCAAGGAGATCCAACCAGTCCATTCTGAAAGAGATCAGCCCTGGGATTTCTTTGGAAGGAATGATGCTAAAGCTGAAACTCTAGTACTTTGGCCACCTCATGTGAAAAGTTGACTCACTGGAAAAGACTCTGATGCTGGGAGGGATTGGGGGCAGGAGGAGAAAGGGACGACCGAGGATGAGATGGCTGGATGGCATCACTGACTCGATGGACGTGAGTCTGAGTGAAGTCTGGGAGTTGGTGATGGACAGGGAGGCCTGGCGTGCTGCAATTTATGGGGTCACAAAGAGTCGGACATGACTGAGCGACTTAACTGAACTGAACTGAACACCTACCAAGTAATATTGTCATTCCACTCCTAGGTGTTTACTCATGATACATATGAGCATATATCAATATACAGACTTGTACATCTTTGTTTCATGACAGTTTTGTTTGTAATAGCCCCACATTAAAAACAACTGAAATGCCCATCAAGAAATGCATACATAAGCAAATTGCCTGTCATATATCTAATATAATGGGGTACTACTTAGTAATGAAAGAACCACTGATATACATCATAACTTGAATAAATCTCAAAATGAATATATTGAATTAAAGTAACAAACCAAAATTATATACAGAATGTTAGTGTATCCTCATGATTTCTTTCCCCAAGGCAACAAAGTGTCCTCTCTCTGAAACCAAGATCTTATCTAAGATGATTTTACTTAAGAGGACTAGGCATCTCCCTTCTGATATTTCCTTTCCTAGGAAGTCAGTAGTGTCATTTAATTTCATTAAGCCAGTCATAAGAGATTAGATGAGATTTCTATTATGCTGTTTAATGCTGTAGTTTCCTAAAGGGAAAAAAAAAAGATGATGGAGATTTGCTTGGAGAAAAAGGATTGCCCCCGAGAGCTATGCATTTGTACTAAAATTTTTTCCATCTGAATTTTTAGATTAGGTTTTAGATAATTTATTGTCTAATGATTTCCCTGCTTTGAAATAGCCAACAAATTCTGAAAGATTATCATAAAAAGCCTGGCATGCTGTGGCCCATGGAGTCGCAAAATGTCAGGCATGACTTAGCGACTGAACAACAAGAACAACAAGAGTTGGATCATAAAAGAAGGCTGAGCACCAGAGCATTGATGTTTTCAAACTGTGGTGTTGGAGAAGACTCTAGAGAGTTACTTGGACTGCAAGGAAATCAAACTAGTCAATCCTATATGAAATCTACCCTGAATTTTCATTGGAAGGACTGATGCTGCAGCTGAAGCTCCAATACTTTTTCCACCTGGTGCAAATAGCTGACTCACTAGAAAAGACCCTGATGCTGGTAAAGATTGAAGGCAAAAGGAGAAGGGAGTAGCTGAAGATGAGATAAGTAGACAGCATGACTGACTCAACGGACATGAATTTGAGCAAACTCCTGGTTCTAGTAGAGGACAGAGAACAGTGTGGCATGCCACACTCTGCTGCTGCTGCTGCTAAGTCGCTTCAGTTGTGTCAGACTCTGTGTGACCCCATAGACCTACCATGCTCCCCCACACTCTGTGAAGTGAAGTGAAGTGAAGTTGCTCAGTCGTGTCCAACTCTTTGCGACCCCATGGACTGTAGCCTACGAGGCTCCTCTATCCATGGGATTTTCCAGGCAATAGTCCTGGAGTGGATTCCCATTTCCTTCTCCAGGGGATCTTCCCAACCCAGGGATCTAACCCAAGTCTCCCACATTGTAGACAGACGCTTTACCATCTGAGCCATTCTATGGGGTCACAAAGAGTCAGACATGACTTGCTACTGCTGCTAAGTCGCTTCAGTCGTGTCCGACTCTGTGCGACCCCATAGACGGCAGCCCACCAGGCTCCACCGTCCCTGGGATTCTCCAGGCAAGAACACTGGAGTGGGTTGCCATTTTCTTCTCCAATGCTTGAAAGTGAAAAGTGAAAGTGAAGTCACTCAGTTGTGTCCAACTAGTAGCGACCCCATGGACTGCAGCCTACCAGGCTCCTCCATCAATGGGATTTTCCAGGCAAGAGTA
Organism: Capricornis sumatraensis; assembly: GCF_032405125.1. NCBI lineage: Eukaryota > Metazoa > Chordata > Mammalia > Artiodactyla > Bovidae > Capricornis > Capricornis sumatraensis. The sequence continues at coordinate 22,285,290 of NC_091069.1, read as the reverse complement.
CTGGAGTGGGGTGCCATTGCTTTCTCCACAGACATGACTTAGCGACTGAAAAACTAGGGCAAATCAACCAATAACATCTAACAGCCTCCAATTCTACATCCTGATTAAAAAATAAAAATAACAAAAATTTAAAAATAAAAGTTTACTCCAACATTAATCTTCGGGAAGTTTGTGCACAAAATTGTCTATTACATTCCCCTTTCTGCTTCTGGAAATTATACCTTATTTTTTAAATATCTTGAGCATTACTGAAAGTGAAAGTGGAGTCATTCAGTCGTGTCTGACCCTTTGGGACCACATGGGCTGTAGCCTACCAGGCTCCTCCATCCATGGGATTTTCCAGGCAAGAGTACTGGAGTGGGGTGCCATTGCTTTCTCCAGGGGATCTTCCCAACCCAGGGATCAAACCTGGGTCTCCCACATTGCAGGCAGACACTTTACCATCTGCGCCACCAGGGAAGCCCTGGTGAGCAGTATGGAATAGATTTTATTCTTCAGAGGACACAAAAAAAAAAAAAAAGAAAAATCTGTCTGGTGAGATCAAACATTACACAGCTTTTTTTTTTTTTTTTCCAGATTTTCAGATTTGCAGGTTTTCTCTAGATGCTTTATACTGTTCTTCAGCTGATCGTCTTAAGAGAAATTATGGAGTCACTTCAAGAGAACACAGTTAAAAATTTTGCATGCCATTTCAGGGGGAATCCTGAAGCAAAAATCAAATCTTTAAGATCCTTTGTACATTGAGAGAAATATTTAGGTGTTTCCATAAATACCTGAAGTATAACCAAACAAGTGTTGCTGATTGGCCAATCAAAAAAGTGACTAAAAGCTAGCCACTTTTGACTAGAGAATTCCATGGACAGAAGAATCTGTCCAAGGCTGCAGACCATGGGGTCACACAGAATAGGACATGACTGAGTGACTAACACTTTCACCCTTACCTACTGGAATCTGTTCAGTTTAGTTCAGTCACTCAGTCATGTCTGACTCTTTGTGACCCTATGGGCTGCAGCACGCCAGGCCTCCCTGTCCATCCAACTCCCAGAGTTTACTCAAACTCATGTCCATTCAGTCGGTGATGTCATTCAACCATCTCATCCTCTGTCGTCCCCTGTCCTCTCACCTTCAATCTTTCCCAGCATCAGGGTCTTTTCAAATGAGTCAGTTCTTTGCATCAGGTGGCCAAAGGATTGGAGTTTCAGCTTCAACATCAGTCCTTCCAATGAACATTCAGGACTGATTTCCGTTAGGATGGACTGGTTGGATCTCCTTGGCATCTGTAGAAGCCTACAAATAAATCTGCTATTGGAAACATGTTTATTTAGTGTGTAAGAACACCTTGGAAATCTATGGATTCCAAGTTCTATTGATTGCCCTGAGGGCTTGTATAGATAAGTAGCCTATTAAGCTCCTTAACTGGGAGTACAGAAATGTTTCAAAGACCTATGCACAGCACAATAAGTCCAAGTGCTAATAAAGAGAGTAACAGGTCTTCCTTCTGAGGTTCCTATCTGTTTAAGAGCACACTGAAGTATAATTCAGGCATGGGCGTATATGGGATAATTTGAGTTTTTATAAAATACCCTCCATATATTATGCTCAGGTCAACTGAATCTTTAGAACAGAGATTAGAAAGTAGCAGATTTAATGGACTACCTTGGTGGTTCAGTGGTAAAGAATTATCCTGCCAGTGTAGGAGATGTGGGCTCAAACCCTGTGATGGGAATATCCCTTGGAGAAGGAAATGGCAACCCTCTGTAGTATTCTCGACTAGGAAATCCCTTGAACAGAGGAGCCTGGTGGGCTGCAATCCATGGGGTCACAAAAAGAGTCAGACAAGACCTAGAGACTAAACAACAAAACTGATTTAATGATTTGTAGAGGCTAGTAGGTGCACAAAGATGCGTGCCTCATTTGTGTATATTGTGCTTGGAGAACCAATCAATAACTTATGTCTCCTACCAAAAAAAAAAACAAAAACAATTTCTGAAAAGTGGACAACTAGTGCATTCAAATTTGTAGCAGGGGGGGAAAGACTTTACATTCTACAGTCATACCAAGTAGTTAATTCTCCTCTACTGAAACTCAATGTGGGGGATTTTGTGTAGGTACCAAGAAAGATGTATTAGTGCCTTTTCCATATTTTTTAGTATACTGCATCCATTTGTTATAAGTGGGTTAGTTAAGATTTAAGTAAATAAACAAATAAGTTCTTGCAGAAATCATTCTAGTAAAGGCATATATTTGCATTCATATTAACATACTATGGGTCAACAACCTACCTATGTCCGTTAGGAAATCTAGCTTGCTTTGTGTTTATGTGCAAAGAATCACTTTTGCTAAGAATCACTTTTTCTTATGTTGTATCACTTTTCTCGTATCCTAAGAATCACTTTTTCATTTTCAAATGTTTAAAAAATCAAGAAAGAATAATAGTTCATATGTGAAAATTCTATGACATTCATATTTCACTATCAATAAAGTTTTTATTGGAATATAGCCATGTTTGTTTATGTATTATCATCACTGCAGATGGTGATTGCAGCCATGAAATTAAATGACTCTTACTCCTTAGAAGGAAAGTTATGACCAACCTAGATACCATATTCAAAAGCAGAGACATTACTTTGCCAACTCAGGTCTGTCTAGTCAAGGTTATGGTTTTTCTAGTGGTCATGTATGGATGTGAGAGTTGGACTGTGAAGAAAGCTGAGCGCTGAAGAATTCATGCTTTTGAACTGTGGTGTTGGAGAAGACTCTTGAGAGTCCCTTGGACTGCAAGGAGATCCACCCAGTCCATTCTAAAGGAGACCAGTCCTGGGTGGTCATTTGAAGGACTTATGCTAAAGCTGAAACTCCAATACTTTGGCCACCTGATGCAAAGAGCTGAGTCATTGGAAAAGACCCTGATGCTGGGAGGGATTGGGGGCAGGAGGAGAAGGGGATGACAGAGGATGAGATGACTGGATGAGTGAACTCTGGGAGTTGGTGATGGACAGGGAGGCCTGGTGTGCTGCTATTCATGGGGTCGCAGAGGCAGACACGACTGAGCGACTGAACTGAACTGAACTGAACTGATGATTGTTTTCACCCTGTGACAGCAGAATTAAGTAGTTGTGACAGAGACAATGCTTGAACCATAATGTCTGAAATATTTATTCATTGGCCTTTTAGAGAAAAGTTTGCCGTTTCTGTATTAAAATAACCCAGGACACTAAATCCTATATATTATACTATTTTTTTAGTTTGATAAATTACTATTTTGAGTGCAATCTATACACTAAACAAAGAACAACATGTATATAAAAAGAAAAATGGAAAACCAATATATAACGTTCCAGTAATTTATTACATTGAATAGGGTATGCTATTTGGGATCAGATTAGTGTCTGCCACCATCCAATTAATGTGTGTGTTATTGGGCAGATGAATTAATCATTTTACACTGCAATATATAATTTAAAAAAACATGGGTTTGAACCAGATAAGTGATTATTAAATAACCATATTCAATAAAATTAGGAAGAGGCATATAGATTATCCTCTAAAAATTTTAGTGTAATCATCCTTTCATGAGACTCTGTTATTCTTAACTGTAAACCAATACAGTATTGTAAAGTAAAATAAAGTAAAAATTAAAATTAAATTTTTTTTTCTTTCTATGAATGTTTCATAAAAGTATATAGAATTTTACTTTGTGTTTTTATTTTTTTTTATTTCCAAATGGATACCTAAGACCATGGGGATCCAATTACATCCATATATACAAGATACGCAGACATATATGCAAATGAGAATAAATAGCCATACATACATACAAATATATATTTATATGTCAAATATTTTTTAATTCTTTAAGTCATTTTGCAAGATAACTTTAATGTCATCTCCATTCCTAAATAATTCTATAATTTATACATATAATCTTCAAGTAAGGATTATAGAGTGCATAAATTTCAAAAAAATATTCTATTCCTGATAGAATATTAGGGAAAATTTAAGTGACTAATGCAATATTGGTTATTTATTGCTATAGCAGTATTTAACTGGCCTATTTCTAAAATATTCCTATGTTGTATGAGTAGAATCACTTATCCTATTCCTATCCTATCTCAAGAAAAAATAATTCTATCAAGGTTTCAAAATTCATTGTGATTTATAGCTGCTGTGTGCACAGAAGTATTTTGAGTGCAGTGTTCTCTAACACAAACACCTCGTGAATTGACTTGCCATATTACATGTCAGAACAAATGACCAGCTGTTCTCAGAAAACAGGGCAATTCCCATCACAGCCTCTACTCTCAAGTTTTTATCTTTATGGGCAATTTAAAGAACGTGACTTAGGAATTATATCTATTCTTTTCTGACAGCATGTGCCCAATTACTTACATCTCTAACTTTTATCTATTGATCTCTATTGAATTTTCTTTGTCTTCAGAAACCTTTGAGGAATTCTCTAAAACTATACACGTGTGTGTGGGAGTGTCTGTTTTTCTGAAAGGTAAAAAATGAATACCCTGGGGAGATTATATGTGCAAGGGTAATTCTGACATGTTCCATTCATTTTTACCTATAAAATCTCATAAACTGGTTTATTTCATAATGACATATTTCTTTTATAAGCTTCACAGTGAATTTGATTTCAGTTCTGCCCATGACTGATGTATAAAATGATGTAAATTATAAGCATCTTAAAGAGAAACTCACGATTAAAGAGCAGAAATTTTAAAAATAAAAATAATAATTCATTGATTTATCTTAGATGTTATTAATGGAGAAAGAAAATAGTTTTATCAAAGTACAATTAATAATATTTAAAGAATAATTAATAATGGGTAAGATTCTAGAAGACCAAAAAGGAAGAAATGCCATCTTATTGTTACAAATATATGGGTAACATTTTATTGATTTCTAGACTTCTTAGCTTCAAAATAATGTAAGACAAATAGTATATTATGGAAAGAATTTCAAGTCAAGAAACAATGGTTAGACCTGGTCATAGAACAACAGACTGGTTCCAAATTGGGAAAGGAGTGTGTCAAGGCTGTATATTGTCACCCTGTTTATTTAACTTATATGCAGAATACATCATACAAAAGGCTGGGCTGGATGAAGCCCAGAATGGAAAGAAGCTGGAATCAAGACTACCAGGAGAAATATCAATAACCTCAGATATGCAGATGACACCACCTTATGACAGAAAATGAAAAGGAACTAAAGAGCCTCTTGATGAAAGTGAAGGAAGAGAGTGAAAAAGCTGGCTTAAAACTCAATATTCAAAAAACTAAGGTCATGGCATCTGGTCCCATCACTCCATGGCAAATAGCTGAAGAAACAAAGGAAACAGTGAGAGACTTTACTTTTGGGCTTCAAAATCACTGCAGATGGTGTTACAGGACACAATTCATATAAAGAATTTGAAATGATATAATTCATGGAAGAAGAAAGGAGAGTGGTCATTTCCAGGGCCTGGAGGGAGAAAAAAGGGGACATATTAATCAAAGTGTACAAAGTGTCAGTTATGCAAGATGTGTAATTCTTACAATTTTACTCTACCATATAGGGGCTATAGTTATACAGTATAATTTTAAAAATTGTTAAGAGGACAAATCTTACATTGTGTTCTTATCACATAAAAGATAAAGAGGACAAGAGGAAATTTTGGAGGTGATGATTGATATATATTAACATAGTTATGACATCGATTTGTGATGAGGGCTTTATGGGTGCACACTTTTGTCTAAATTCATCAAATTGTATACATTAACCCTGTGTTGTGTATGTCAGTTATATATCAATACAGTGGTATAAGGTAAGGCTGAGTGTGCATGCTTAGTCGCTCAGTGTATCTGACTCTTTGCTATAGTCCCATGGGCTATAGCCCACCATGCTCCTCTGTCTATGGAATTCTCCAGGCAGTTTGGTGGCAGTCTATTGAAGATTTACAGTCTTGAAAGTACTCATGCTATTCTTGGTACTTCATTTCCTGGGTGAAAGATATTACAGAGCAAGAGCCGCAGCCTTCTTTACGGTCTTTTCTCATGATGCCACCTCCTACTATTGTCTCTAATTCTAGAATATACACATTCAATCTGATGTTCCATGCAAAGTTGTTTGTGCTTATTTTAAACCAAGAAGAGCAAGGAATGTCCTGAATGTGGCTTGAAGTTGCTCTAAGATATGTTAGATAGATAGACCTTAAAAAAAAAAAATACAAGGACTTCTAATGTAATAAATATAATAAATATAATAAAGCTTAAGTTCACACTTCCTGCTACAGGAAGTGGTGTATACAAGATATCAGACTAGAAGAGAAGCAGATTGACTCTGCTTGAGACTCAGTGAAGGTTCTGTATGCAAGCCCTGAATTAAAGTGCTCCTTCAAAGAAAACTTAAATTTAAGACAATGAAAGAAGAAAGTGGTAGAATGAAAGATAGAGGAACCTATATTCCTGCTTAGACGAAATGCAAACGTGACACATTTATAATTCCCATGTGGATGAAATCAGAAGAAATGGTCTGAAGATTTGACTAAGAAGATTTGTGACTACAGTGATCACAAAGCTTAAAATCACTAATAAAGTTAATATTCTGTACTTTAGCCTTAGATATGTTTAGAAAAGTGTCTTTTCTAGTCTTGCCAAAAGTATTTAAGTATACATATATCATAGCCTTCTTTTTCTTTTTTTTTCCAGAATGAGGGAACCATGTCTACAATGTGTCTTGCAAGTTACTGTTAATGCTAACATTATATATACATCTAGGTACATTCTATATATCTTTCCAGACACAGGTTTTGCTGTGTCTTCTTCACATGAAGGTCAGGAAGCAACAGTTAGAACTGCACATGGAACAACAGACTGGTTCCAAATAGGAAAAGGAGTACGTCAAGGCTATACATTGTGACCCTGCTTATTTAACTTATATGCAGAGTACATCATGAGAAACGCTGGGCTGGAAGAAGCAAAATCTGGAATCAAGATTGCTGGGAGAAATATCAATAACTTCAGATATGCAGATGACACCACGCTTATGGCAGAAAGTGAAGAGGAACTAAAAAACCTCTTGATGAAAGTGAAAGTGGAGAGTGAAAAAGTTGGCTTAAAACTCAACATTCAGATAACTAAGTTCATGGCATCTGGTCCCATCACTGCATGGCAAACAGATGGGGAAACAGTGGAAACAGTGTCAGACTTTATTTTGGGGGGCTCCAAAATCACTGCAGATGGTGACTGCAGCCATGAAATTAAAAGACGCTTACTCCTTGGAAGAAAAGTTATGACCAACTGAGATAGCATATTGAAAAGCAGAGACATTACTTTGCCAACAAAGGTCCATCTAGTCAAGGCTATGGTTTTTCCTGTGGTCATGTATGGATGTGAGAGTTGGACTGTGAAGAAAGCTGAGCGCTGAAGAATTCATGCTTTTGAACTGTGGTGTTGGAGAAGACTCTTGAGAGTCCCTTGGACTGCAAGGAGATCCAACCAGTCCATTCTGAAGGAGATCAGCCCTGGGATTTATTTGGAGAGAATGAGGCTGAAACTGAAACTCCAATACTTTGGCCACCTCATGCAAAGAGTTGACTCATTGGCAAAGACTCTGATGCTGGGAGGGATTGGGGGCAGGAGGAGAAGGGGACGACAGAGGATGAGATGGCTGGATGGCATCACTGACTCGATAGACATGAGTCTGAGTGAACTCCGGGACTTGGTGATGGACAGGGAGACCTGGCGTGCTGCAATTCATGGGGTCACAAAGAGTCGGACACGACTGAGTGACTGAACTGAACTGAACTGAACTTCACATTTTTATTATTATTATTATTATTTTTACTTTACAATATTGTATTGGTTCTTCACATTTTATATTTGTTTCACTGAAGTGCTTTAAAAATCGAAATATATTCTGCTTTCTCCCATTTGCTTTAATATGTAGACGTTCCTTGTCTTATAAGAATGCTCTTTATCTATGCACTGTCCTTCCTGGTTAATTTCTCATCTTGCAAGATTTGGTCCATTTACAATGCTCATAGAAATGCTTTCCCTGATCCTCCACTAATCAGAGTTTGTTTTTATTTCTATGCAGACTCTTCTCATGTATCCTACTTTCAAAATGCTTAACTATGTCTTCCAAAGTTTTGGATTATTTGTCTATTATCATAATATATTATAAAGTGTCTCAGAGTTTCTAAAATAGGTACCACAGTTTCTAAGTGTTCTCATCCTTTTCAATAATATTACACCAGAAGTATATAGTTAATTAATGAACACTTGTTAAATGAATAAAAGAATGAGTGGACACACATGAACACAGAACTGAAACTCATACCCAGCTACACACATAAACAGGAAATGCCCAAAGCTTTGTTTAGAGTAGTATGACCCTAAAAGTGCATATGATCCCATTTTAATATCAATGTCATTGGAGCTAAATCTGATTGTGAATGTTGGACATGAAATGATAAATGATAAATCATACCTCCGAACTCTTGCAGCCAGAGGGGATGCTCAATGATGCTACACATGAAGGAGAAACCATCTATATTCCTGCAAAGCAAAAACAAACAAACAAACAAACAAACAAAAGAACAATGAAACAAACAAACGAAAAAAAACTTTCAGCTCAACATGAAAGGTACTTTCATTAAAAGGAGCAAATTATAGTAACACTTTTGCTGCAGTAGAGTGTGGCAGAATGCAAAACACAGAGGTAGAACAGAATTCACAAGTCCGAGAATACACAGTACTTAAATTGGGAAGATGTAAGACAGAAAGCTGCAGGGCACCACAGGGAGAGGTCAGACATGTGACTCTGATTAACTCATGAACTAACAGATGACCTTTTAAAAAAACACATTTAAAGGACAAGGGTGATTATTTCAGGTGAGCCTGAAAAGTTTAATAAAGAATTCAGAATATTTTCATTTAAATGTGCCAAAGATGGAAATGATTAGGCAAGAAAAAGAAAGATGAGAACAATGCAGTCACTCAAAACCAATACTCCAGCATGGTTTTGAAAAACCATTACTCCAGCATGGTTTTGAAAAACCATTCTTACTGAGTCCAAGCTTGCTCTGCTCACTGCATAACAGGCCAGTTTACCCAAAGAAGAGGTGTTAAGGCAAGGAATTCGACTATTCAGAGAGCTGGAAGACTGAGAAGATGGCAGACTAATGTTTCAAAATAACCATCTCCTCAGGGTCTGGATGCCAGGTTCTTTTATAGAATAGAGAGGCAGGGAGGTGAGGATGTAAAGTAACAATGACAATTCATCTTACAAAAATCTCCAGGAATGGCCATCTTTGAGTAGAGGGTGTACTAATATATTTCTTCCTGTAGCTATTCACAGGTGGACAGGGTCTTGAACAAAAGCATTTTACTTTAACATTCAGGCACAGGAGCAGGCTTCCCTGAGGCAGGCCATTATGTATGGACAGTATCCTTCTAATAAACAAAAGCAATGGGAAGCAAAAGTTAAAACAAAAGAAACAGATCCAGCATAGAGTCAGTTCTTCCCTGTAACAGTATGGTAAAGGTGTTTTAAATAGAGAATAAATGTGATAGTAATAATAATACGTTTTGTTTCTTCTTAGTTTTTGTGGTGTATTTATTTTCACCTGTTACTACATTTGCAACAGTTTATAGTTTCTTAGGGCTTCCCAGGTGGTGATACTGGTAAAGAACACACATGCCAGTGCAGGAGATGGCAGAGACAAGGGTTCGCTCCCTAAGTTAGGAAGATCCCTTGGTGGAGAGCATGGCAATTCACTCCAATATTCTTGCCTGAAGAATCCCATGGACAGAGGAGCTTGGTGGGCTATATAGTCCATGATGTGGAAAAGAGTTGGACACGACTGAAGTATTTAGCATTCATGGAAAAATTTTTTTTCTATATATAATAAGCAGTTTTTTTTTTTAATGGCACCCAAATATGTTTCACTCCATTCCTGTAATTGTGTTATCTTATGGGCAACGATTGACCTTAAGATGAGGAGATTATTTGGATGTGTTTGGTGTGATCACATGAGCCCTTAAAGCAGTGTCATTTCAGAGACTGATGCTGAAATTGAAGTCATTTAGTTCTACAAAGAAACTGAACTTGGCCAACAACCTGAATAAGTTTAGAAGAGGATTATTCCCCTCTGTGGAAACTGTGGAAAATTCTTAAATAGATGGGAATACCAGACCAGCTGACCTGCCTCCTGAGAAATCTGTATGCTGGTTAGGAAGCAACAGTTAGAACTGAACATGAAACAATGGACTGGTTCCAAATAGGAAAAGGAATACGTCAAGGCTGTATGTTGTCACCTTGCTCATATAACTTATATACAGAGTACATCATGAGAAATGCCAGGCTGGATGAAGCACAAGCTGGAATCAGGATTGCCAGGAGAAATATCAATAACCTCAAATACGCAGAATGTGAAGAAGAACTAAAGAGCCTCTTGATGAAAATGAAAGAGGAGAGTGAAAATGTTGGCTTAAAACTCAACATTCAGAAAACTGAGATCATGGCATTGGGCCCCATTACTTCATGACAAATAGATGGGGAAACAGTAGAAACAGTGGCTGAGTTTATTTTTCTGGGCTCCAAAATCACTGCAGATGGTGACTGTAGCCATGAAATTAAAAGACACTTGCTCCTTGGAAGAAAAGTTATGACCAAGCTAGACAACATATTAAAAATCAGAGACATTACTTTGCCAAGAATTGTCCATTTAGTCAAGGCTATGGTTTTTCCAGTAGTCACGTGTGGAAGTGAGAGTTGACTTATGAAGACAGCTGAGCCTCAACTGATGCTTTTAAACTGTAATGTTGGAGAAGAATCTTGAGAGTCCCTTGAAATGCAAGGAGATCCAACTGGTCAATCCTAAAGGAAATCAGTCCTGAATATTCACTGGAAGGACTGATGCTGAAGCTGAAATTCCAATAATTTGGCCACCTAATTTGAATAACTGACTCATTGGAAAAGACCCTGATGCTGGGAAAGATTGGAGGTGGGAGGAGAACGGGACGACAGAGGATGAGATGGTTGGATGGTATCACCCACTCAATGGACATGAGTTTGAGTAAGCTCTGGGAGTTGGTGATGGACAAGGAAGCCTGAGCCTGGCGTGCTGCAGTTCTCAAGGAGTCTCAAGGAGTCAGATACGACTAAGCAAGTGAACTGAACTGATATGTTGTCACCCTGATTAATTAAATTATATGCAGAGTACATCATGTGAAATGCTGGGCTGGACAAATCTCCAGCTGGAATCAAGATTGCCAGGAGAAATATCAATAACCTCAGATATACAGATGACACCACTCTAATGGCAGAAAGTGAAGAGGAACTAAAGAGCCTCTTGATGAAAGTGAAAGAGGAGAGTGACAAAGCTGGCTTAAAATAAAAATTTTAAAAAACTAATGAAGTGATGAAAGATGGTGGAGGAATAGGACGAGGAGACTACTTTGTCACTCACAAATTCTTCAAAAGATCACTTGAATGCTTAACAACTTCCACAATACAACTTCTGAATGCTGGTGGAGGGCACCGGGCACCCAGACAGGCAGCCCATTCTCTTTGAAAGGAGGTAGGACAAAATATAAAAGACAAAAAGAGGGACAAAAGAGTTAGGGATGGAGATCCATTCCAGGGAGGGAGTCGCTAAGAAGTTTCCAAACACCAGGAAACCCTCTCACCAGCAGGTCTCTCACCAGCAGTTCTATGGGGAGTTTTGGTATCACAGAGGGCAACATAACCAGGAGGAAACAAAACAAAACAACTCACTGAATACCTGCCTTAACCACAACTCCCAGCAGAAAAGTAGCCCAGATGCTCGCATCTGCCATCATCAAGCAAGGATTGAACAGGGGGTGAAGGTTGCATGCTTAGGGTAAGGACCTGGCCTGAATGCCCTGAGGAAAATCTGAAGGAGCTAATGTGAGCTAGCAACCCAAACTGTAGGATAGCCAGAGAGAGGGGGAAAAAAAAAATGAGAGAGAGAAAGAACTTTCTCGTGAAAAGTTCTAACCTAAGGCACAGCCTGGAGAAGGCAATGGCACCCCACTCCAGTACTCTTGCCTGGAAAATCCCATGGATAGAGGAGCCTGGTAGGCTGCAATCCATGGGGTCACTCAGGTCGGACACGACTGAGCGACTTCACTTTCACTTTTCACTTTCATGCATTGGAGAAGGAAATGGCAACCCACTCGTGTTCTGGCTTGGAGAATCCCAGGGATGGGGGAGCTTGGTGGGCTGCAGTCTATTGGGTCGCACAGAGTCAGACATGACTGAAGCGACTTGGCAGCAGCAAGGCACAGCCTGGTCTGCTCATAGAACAAACGATTGAGTGAACATTAGAGCAGAGCTAGCCGACTGCAGACTGGCCAGAGGCAGAGAGGCAGGTGGGCAGCAGCCAGAACTGGAAGACAAGAGGCATCCTCCACCAAACTGTGAGCAGGCTTTCAGTTGCTAACCAAGTCTTCCTGGGATCCTGGATGGTTGACATCTGCCAGGAGGGCCGCAGCCAGAGATCATCTCCCCAGAGGAGACACATGGCACACCTGACAAAGCGCTCTCACTGTGCACCCAGGAAACCAAGTGTCTGGGACCAGGGATATAATTAAGATGCACAGGTCACATGGGACAGTGCACTCGCCAAGCACCTGGTCACCTGAGCTGCTTGGATCTGGGAAGTGTAAAAAACCTAGGGCCTGCTTTGGAGTGTTCCCCTGCAGAGCAACCTGGAGCCTGAGCCGTGTAGACCAGGAAAGCACACACACCCCACATGATATGGGGCAAACCCAGTGTGGTTCATACACTGCGAGCACTCCCCCACATGCCAGTGATATTTGTTTGCAGTGTTCCTCCCTCCCCACAGCACTACAGAACAAGTGAGCTTAAATAAGTGACCACGTTCATCCCCTTGTGTCAGGGCAGAAATTAGACACTGAAGAGACTTGCAAACAGAGGAAGCCAAAATAAACAAGGAAGAGGGAATCGCTTTGGGAGTGACAGGTCTTAACAGATTAAAACCTTGCAGTTAGCATTCACTACATTGGAAAGGGCCTATAGACCTTGAGAAGAAGAATAAGCTGGAACAAGGAACTATTTGAAACTGAACTGACCCCACACTGCCCTCAACAGCTCCAGAGAATTCCTAGTTATATATTGCTATTATCACTTAAAAATTTTAAGTTACTTATTACTATTTTCATTTTCATTTTTATAACCTACTTTTCAGTTCAGTTCAGTGGCTTAGTCGTGTCTGACTCTTGAGATCCCATGAACTTCAGCACACCAGGCCTCCTTGTCCGTCACCAACTCCTGGAGTTTACCCGAACTCATGTCTGTCAAGTCGATGATGCCATCCAGCCATCTCATCCTCTGTCGTCCCCTTCTCCTCCCGCCCCAATCCCTCCCAGCATCAAGGTCTTGTCTAATGTGGCCAAGTATTGGATTTTCATGAGGTGGCCAAAGTATTGGATTTTCAACCTCAGCATCAGTCCTTCCAATGAACATACAGGAGTAATCTCCTTTAGAATAGACTGGTTGGATCTCCTTGAAGTCCAAGGGACTCTCAAGAGTCTTCTCCAACACCACAGTTCAAAAGCATCAATTCTTCGATGCTCAGCTTTCTTCACAGTCCAACTCTCACATCCATACATGACCAATGGAAAAACCATAGCTTTGACTAGATGGACCTTTGTTGGCAAAGTAATATCTCTGCTTTTTAACATGCTGTCTAGGTTGGCTATAAATTTCCTTCCAAGGAGTAAGCGTCTTTTAATGTCATGGCTGCTATCACCATCTGCAATAAAGTCTACCAGTTTCCACTGTTTGACCATCTATTTCCCATGAAGTGATGGTACCTAATGCCATGATTTTAGTTTTCTGAATATTGAGCTTTAAGCCAACTTTTTCACTCTCCTCTTTCACTTTCATCAAGAGGCTTTTTAGTTCCTCTTCACTTTCTGCCATAAGGGTGGTGTCATCTGCATATCTGAGGTTATGGATATTTCTCCCGGGAATCTTGATTTCAGCTTGTGCTTCTTCCAGCCCAGTGTTTCTCATGATGTACTTTGCATATAAGTTAAATAAGCAGGATGACAATATGCAGCCTTGACATATTCCTTTTTCTATTTGGAACCAGTCTGTTGTTCCAAGTCCAGTTCTAACTGTTGCTTCCTGACCTGCATACGGGTTTCTCAAGAGGCAGGACAGGTGGTCTGGTATTTCCATCTCTTTCAGAATTTTCCACAGTTTATTGTGATCCACACAGTCAAAGGCTTTGGCATAGTCAATAAAGCAGAAATAGATGTTTTTCTGGAATTCTCTTGCTTTTTCCATGATCCAGTGGATGTTGGCAATTTGTTCTCTGGTTCCTCTGTGTTTTCTAAAACCAAATTGAACATCTGGAATTTCATAGGTCACGTATTGCTGAAGCCTAGCTTGGAGAATTTTGAGCATTACTTTACTAGCATGTGAGATGAGTGCAATTGTGCAGTAGTTTGAGCATTCTTTGGCATTGCCTTTATTTGGGATTGGAATGAAAACAGACCTTATCCAGTCCTGTGGCCACTGAGTTTTCCAAATTTGCTGGCATATTGAGTGCAACACTTTCACAGCATCATCCTTCAGGATTTGACATAACTCCAGTGGAATTCCACCACCTGCACTATCTTTTTTCGTAGTGATGCTTCCTAAGGCCCACTTGACTTCACATTCCAGGATATCTGGCTCTATGTGAGTGATCACACCATCATGATCATCTGGGTCATGAAAATCCCTTTGTACAGTTCTGTGTATTCTTGCCACCTCTTCTTAATATCTTCTGCTTCTGTTAGGTCCATACCATTTCTGTCCTTTATCGAGCCCATCTTTGCATGAAATGTTCCCTTGGTATCTCTAATTTTCTAGAAAAGATCTCTAGTCTTTCCAATTCTGTTGTTTTCCTCTATTTCTTTGCATTGATCTCTGAGGAAGGCTTTCTTATCTCTCCTTACTATTGCTTGGAACTCTGCATCCAGATGCTTATATCTTTCCTTTTCTCCTTTGTTTTTTGCTTCTCTTCTTTTCAGTTATTTATAAGGCCTCCTCAGACAACTATTTTGCTTTTTTGCATTTCTTTTCCATGGGAATGGTCTTGATCCCTGTCTCATTTACTGTGTCACAAACCTCCATCCATAGTTCATCAGGCTCTCTATCACACCTAGTCCCTTAAATGCTCTTTGGTATATGTTATCAATTTTGTACATATAAGATTCCAATCTTCAGTACCCATTTTTACTTAGGAGTGTGATTACTGGCTCAATTGTTCTCTGCCTTTTTGACACTCCTTCTTTTCCCCCAGGTCACTTCTATCTCCTCCTTCCCCCTTGTCTTCTCTACTTAACTCTGGGAATCTCTTTGTGTGTTCCAGGTTGTGGAGAACACTTAGGGAGCTGATTACTGGCTAGATTTGTCTCTCTCCTTTTTACTCCTCTTCTTGTCCTCCTGGTCACCTCTATCTCCTTCCTCATTCTTCTCTATGTAACTCTGTGAGCCTCTCTGAGTGTTCCAGACCATGGAGAGCACATAGGGAATTTATTTCTGGCTAGATTGCCCTCTCCCCTTTTGACTCCCCCTCTTCTCCTCCTGGTCACCTCTATCTCTCTCATCCCTCTTCTCTTCTCCATGTAACTCTGTGAACCGCTCAGGGCACCTCACTGTCGAGAATTTTTTCACCATTAACCTAGATGCTTTATCATTGGTGCTTTATGGATGGAGAAGTCTTGAGCTACTGTACGAAAAAGACTGAAAACCAGAGGGAGGAGGCTTAAATCCAAAACTTGAGTACACCAGAAAACTCCTGACTCTAGGGAACATCAATCAACAAGAGCTCATCCAAAAGCCTCCATACTTACACTGAAACCAAGCTCCACCCAAGAGCCAACAAGTTTCACAGCAAGACATACCAAGTTAATTCTCCAACAGTATAGGAACATAATCCCGAGCATTAAAATACAGGTCAAAATTCACACCCAACCCATAGACACCTCAAAACTCACTACTGGACACTTCATTTCACTCCAGAGAGAAGAGATCCAACTCCACCGACCAGAACACTGAGACAAGCTTCCCTAACCAGGAAACCTTGACAAACAAACCTTGACAACCTTCACTAGTCTGATCCCACTCACAGGGAGGAACTTCCATAATAAAGAGGAACCACACACGTCCAGCATACAGAAAGCCCACCCCAAGCACAGCAATCTAAACAAGATGAAAAAGCAGAGAAATATTCAGCAGGTAAGGGAAGATGATAAATCCCACCAAACCAAACCAAAGAGGAGATAGGGAATCTACCTGAAAAAGAATTCAGAATAATGACAGTAAAAATGATACAAAATCTTGAAAACAAAATGGAGTTACAGATAAATTGTCTAGAGACAAGGATTGAGAAGATGAAAGAAATGTTTAACAACGACCTAGAAGAAAAGAAAAAGAGTCAATCAATAATGAATAATGCAATAACTGAGATCAAAAGCACTCTGGAGGGAACCAACAGTAGAATAACTGAGGCAGAAGGTAGGATAAGTGAGGTGGAAGATAGAATGGTGAAAATAAATGAAGCAGAGAAGAAAAGATAAAAAAAGGAATTAAAAGAAATAAGGACAACCTTAGAGACCTCTGGGACAATGTCAAATGCCCCAATATTCAAATCATAGAAGTCTCAGAAGAAGAGGATAAAAAGAAAGGCCATGAGAAAATACTCAAGGAAATAATAGTTGAAAACTTCCCTAAAATGGGGAAGGAAATAGTCACCCATGTCTAGGAAACCCAGAGAGTTCCAAACAGGATAAACGCAAGGAGAAACACCCCAAGACACATATTAATCAAATTAATGAAGATCAAATACAAAGAGCAAATATTAAAAGCAGCAAGGGAAAAGCAACAAATAACACCCAAGGGGATTCCCATAAGCATAGCAGCTGATCTTTCAATACAAACTCTTCAGGCCAGAAGGAAATGGCAGGACATACTTAAAGTGATGAGAGAGAAAAACCTACAACCTAGATTACTGTACCCAGCAAGGATCTCATCCAAATATGAAGGAGAAATCAAAAGCTTTACAGACAAGCAAAAGCTGAGAGAATTCAGCACCACAAAACCAGCTCTTCAACAAATGCTAAAGGATCTTCTCTAGACAACAAACACAGAAAAGGTTTATAAATTTGAATCCAAAACAACAAAGTAAATGACAATGGGATCATACTTATCAATAATTACCTTAAATGTAAATAGGTTGAATTCCTCAACCAAAAGACAAAGACTGGCTGAAAGCTATAAAAACAAAACCCCTATATATGCTGTCTATAAGAGACCCATCTCAAAACCAGCGATACATACAGACTGAAAGTGAAGGGCTGGAAAAAGATATTTCATTCAAATGAAAACCAAAAGAAAGCAGGAGTAGCAATACTCATATCAGATAAAATAGACTTTGAAATGAAGGCCGTAAAAAGAGACAAAGAAGGACACTACATAATGATCAAAGGATCAATCCAAGAAGAAGATATAACAATTACAAATATATATGTACCCAACATAGGAGCACCACAATATGTAAGGCAAATGCTAACAAGTATGAAAGGGGAAATCAACAGTAACACAATAATAGTGGGAGACTTTAATACCTCACTCACACCTATGGATAGATGAACCAAACAAAAAACTGGCAAAGAAACACAAACTTTAAATGATACAATGGACCAGTTAGACCTAACTGATATCTATAGGACATTTCACCCCAAAACAATGAATTTCACCTTTTTATCAAATGCACACAGAACCTTCTCTAGGATAGATCACATCCTGGGCCATAAACCTAGCCTTGGTAAATTTTTAAAAAATTGAAATTCCAAGCATCTTTTCTGATCACAATGCAGTAAGATTAGATATCAACTACAGGGAAAAAAAAAAAACTATTAAAAATACAAACATATGGAGGTTAAGCAACACACTTCTGAATAACCAAAAAATCACAGAAGAAAAAAAAAAAAAAAAAGAAATCGAAATATGCATAGAAACAAATGAAAGGAAAACACAACAACCCAAATCCTATGGGATTCAGTAAAAGCAGTGCCAAGGGGACGGTTCATAGAAATACAAGCTTACCTCAAGAAGCAAGAGAAAAATCAAATAACCTAACTCTACATCTAAAGCAATTAGAAAAAGAAGAAATGAAAAACTCCAGGATTAGTAGAAGAAAAGAAATCGTAAAAATTAGGGCAGAAATAAATGAAAAAGAAACAAAGAAGACTATAGCAAAAACCAACAAAACTAAAAGCTGGTTCTTTGAAAGATAAATAATATAGACAAACCATTAGCCAGATTCATCAAGAAAAAAAAGAGAAAAATCAACAAAATTAGAAATGAAAATGGAGAAATCACAACAGACAACACAGAAATACAAAAAAATCATAAGAGACTACTATCAGCAACTATATGTCAATAAAATGAACAACTTGGAAGAAATAGACAGATTCTTAGAAAAGTATAACTTTCCAAAACTGAACCAGGAAGAAATGTAAAATCTTAACAGACCCATCACAAGCACAGAAATAGAAACTGTAATCAGAAATCTTCCAACAAACAAAAGCCCAGGACCAGATGGCTTCACAGCTGAATTCTACCAAAAACTCAGAGAAGAGCTAACATCTATCCTACTCAATCTCTTCTAGAAAATGGCAGAGGAAGGTAAACTTCCAAATTCATTCTATGAGCCCATCATTACCCTAATGCCAAAACCAGACAAAGATGCCACAAAAAAAGAAAACGACAGGCCAATATCACTGATGAACATAGATGCAAAAATCCTTTACAAAAGTCTAGCAAACACAATCCATCAGCATATTAAAATGATGGTACATTATGACCAAGTGGGTTTGTTCCATGGATGCAAGGATTCTTCAATGTTTGCAACTCAATTTAATGTGATACACCAAATTAAAATATTGAAAGATAAAAATCATATGATTATCTCAATAGATGAAGAGAAACCTATGACAAAATTCAACATACATTTATGATAAAAACCCTCCAGAGAGCAGGCATAGCAGGAACATCAGTTCAGTTCAGTTGTTCAGTTGTGTCCAACTCTTTGCCACCCCATGAAATGCAGCATGCCAGGCCTCCCTGTCCATCATCAACCCCCAGACTTTACCCAAACCCATGTCCATTGAGTTGGTGATGCCATCCAACCATCTCATCCTCTGTCATCCCTTTCTTCTGCCCACAATCTTTCCCAGCATCAGAGTCTTCTCAAATGAGTCAGTACTTCGCATCAGTTGGCCAAAGTATTGGATTTTAAGCTTCAACATCAGTCCTTCCAATGAACACCCAGGACAGATCTCATTTAGGATGGACTGGTTGGATCTCCTTGCAGTCCAAGGGACGCTCAAGAGTCTTCTCCAACATCACAGTTCAAAACCATCAATTCTTCTGTGCTCAGCTTTCTTTATAGTCCAAGTCTCACATCCATACATGACCACTGGAAAAACCATAGCCTTGACTAGATGGACCTTTATGGATAAAGTAATATCTCTGGTTTCTAATAGGCTGTCTAAGTTGTCATAACTTTCCTTCCAAGGAGTAAGCATCTTTTAATTTCATGGCTACAATCACAAACTGCAGTGATTTTTGAGCCCCCCAAAATAAAGTCTGCCACTGTTTCCACTGTTTCCCCATCTATTTGCCATGAAGTAATGGGACAGGATGCCATGATCTTAGTTTTTTGAATGTTGAGCTTTAAGCCAACATTTTCACTCTCCTCTTTCATTTTCATCAAGAGATTCTTTAGTTGTTCTTCACTTTCTGCCATAAGGGTGGTGTCTTCTGCATATCTGAGGTAATTGATACTTCTCCTGGCGATCTTGATTCCAGCTTGTGCTTCATCCAGCCCAGCATTTCTCATGATGTACTCTGCATATAAGTTAAATAAGCAGGGTGACAATATGCAGCCTCGACATACTCCTTTTCCTATTTGGAACCAGTCTATTTTTCCATGTCCAGTTCTAACTGTTGCTTCCTAACCTACATATGGGTTTCTCAAGAGGCAGGTCTGCTGGTCTAATATTCCCATCTCCTTCAGAATTTTCCACAGTTTATTGTGATCCACACAGTCAAAGTCTTTGGCATAGTCAATAAAGCAGAAATATATGATGAAACTCTCTTGCTTTTTTGATGATCCAGGAGATGTTGGCAATTTGATTTCTGGTTCCTCTGTCTTTTCGCAACATATCTCAACATAATAAATGCTGTATATGATAAAGCCACAGCAAACCTTATCCTCAAAGGTGAAAAATTGAAAGCCTTTCTCCAAAATTCAGGAACAAGACAAGGGTGCCCACTCTTAACACTACTATTCAACATAGTTTTGGAAGTTTTAGCCACAGAAATCACAGAAGAAAAAGAAATCCAGATTTGAAAAGAAGTAAAACTCTCACTGTTTGTGGATGACATGATACTCTACATAGAAAACCCTAAAGACACCACCAGAAAATTACTGGAGCTAATCATTGAACATAGTAAAGTGGCAGGATATAAATTAACATACAAAAATCTTACATTCCTATACACTAACAATGAGAAAATAGAAAGAAAAATTAAGGAAACAATTCCATTTACCATTCAATGAAAAGAACAAAATACTTAGGAATAAATATACCTAAAGAAACAAAAGGTACCTATATATAGAAAACTATAAAACACTGATGAAAGAAATCAAAGATGACACAAATAGATAAAGAAATATACCGTGTTCATGAGTCTGAAGAATCAATATAGTGAAAATGAGTATACTAACCAAAGCAATCTATCGATTCAATGCAATCCCTATCAAGCTACCAACAGTATTTTTCACAGAACTAGAACAAATAATTTCACAATTTATATGGAAATACTAAAAAAACTCAAATAGCCAAAGCAATCTTGAAAAAGAAGAATGGAACTAGAAGCATCAACCTGCTTGACTTGAGACTACATTACAAAGCAACAGTCATCAATACAGTATGGTACTGGTACAAAGACAGAAATATAGATCAATGGAACAAAATAGAAATCCCAGAGATAAATCCATGTACCATGCAGATGGTGATAGCAGCCATGAAATTAAAATACGCTTACTCCTTGGAAAGAAAGTTATGACCAACCTAGATAGCATATTAAAAAGCAGGGACATTACTTAGCCGACTAAGGTCCTTCTAGTCAAGGCTATGGTTTTTCCAGTAGTCATGTATGGATGTGAGAGTTGGACTGTGAAGAAAGCTGAGTGCCGAAGAATTGATGCTTTTGAACTGTGGTGTTGGAGAAGACTCTTGAGAGTCCCTTGGACTGCAAGGAGGTACAACTAGTTCATTGTAAAGGAGATCAGTCCTGGGTGTTCATTGGAAGGACTGATGCTAAAGCTGAAACTCCAATACTTTGGCCAACTCATGTGAAACGTTGAATCATTGGAAAAGACCCTGATGCTGGGAAAGATTGAGGGCAGGAGGAGAAGGGGGCGACAGAGGATGAGATGGCTGGATGGCATCACCGACTGGATGGACATGAGTTTGAATGAATTCTTGGAGTTGGTGATGGTCAGGGAGGCCTGGTGTGCTGTGATTCATGGGGTTGCAAAGAGTCGGACACGACTGAGTGACTAAACTGAACTGATGAACATCTTATCTTTGACAAAGGAAGCAAAAATAAACAATGGAGAAAAGATAATCTTTTTAACAAGTGGTGTTGGGAAAACTGGTCAAACACCTGTAAAAGAATGAAACTAGAACACTTTCTAACACCATACACAAAAATAAACTCTAAATGGATTAAAGATCTAAACGCATGACCATAAACTATAAAACTCTTAGAGGAAAACAGGCAAAACACTGTCTGATATAAATCACAGCAGGGTCCTCTATGACCCATCTCCCACTGTACAGAAATAAAAGCAAAAATTAACAAATGGGATCTAATTAAAATTAAAAGCTTTTGCACAATGAAGGAAACTACAAGCAAGGTGAAAAGACAGCCTTCAGAATGAGAGAAAATAATAGCAAACAAAGCAACTGAAAAAGAATTAATCTCAAAAATTTATAAGCAGCCCCTGCAGCTCAATTCCACAAAAATAAATGACCTAATCAAAAAACAGGCCAAAGAACTAAACAGACATTTCTCCCCAGAAGACATACAAATGGCTAATAAACACATGAAAAGACGCTCAACATAACTCATTATCAGAGAAATGCAAATCAAAACCACAATGAGGTATCATCTCATGCTTGTCAGAATGGCTGCTATGAAAAAGTCTACAAACAATAAATGCTGGAATTGATGTGGAGAAAAGGGAACCCTCTTACACTGTTGGTGGGAATGCAAACTAGTACAGCCACTGTGGAGAACACTGTGGAGATTCCTTTAAAAAACTGGACATAAAACTGCCATACGACCCAGCAGTCCCACTGCTGGGCATACACACCAAGGAAACCACAATTGAAAGAGACACGTGTACCCCAATGTTCATCACAGCATTGTTTACAATAGCTAGGATGTGGAAGTAACCTAGATGTCCATCGGCAGACAAATGGATAAGAAAGATGCGGTACATATACACAATGGAATATTACTCAGCTATTAAAAATGCATTTGAATCAGTTCTAATGAGGTAGATGAAACTGGATCCTATTATACAGAGTGAAATATGTCAGAAAGAAAAACACTAATATAGTATATTAACACATATATAAGGAAGTTAGAAAGTTGATAACAATGACCCTATATGGGAGACAGCAAAAGAAACACAGATGTAAAGAACAGATTTTTGGCATCTTTGGGAAAAGGTGAGGGTGGGATGATTTGAGAGAATAGCATTGAAACATATATATTACCATATGTGAAACAGATCCCCAGTCAAGTTTGACAAATGAGACAGGGTGCTCAGGGCTTACTGATGCACTGGGATGACCTTGAGGGATGGGATGAGGAGAGAGGTGGGAGGGAGGTTCAGGATGGGGAACACATGTATACCCATGGCTTATTCATGTCAATGTATGGCAAAAACCACTACAATAGTGTAAAGTAATTAGCCTCCAATTAAAATAAATTAGTTAATTAAAAAATAAACTAAGATTATGGAATCTGGCCCCATCCCTTTATGGAAAATATATGGGGAATAAATGGAAACAGTGAAAGACTTTATCTTATTGGGCTCCAAAATCACTGTGGATGGTGATTGCAGCCATGAAATTAAAAGACACTTTCTCCTTAGAAGAAAGGTCATGACAAACCCAGATAGTGTGTTAAAAAGCAGAGATAGCACTTTGATGACAAAGGTCTATATAGTCAAACCTATGTTTTTTCCAGTAGTCATGTATGGATGTGAGAGATGGGCCGTAAAGAAGGCTGAACACTGAAGAATTGATGCTTTCAAACTGCTATTGGAGAAGACTCTTGAGAGTCCCTTGGACTGCAAGGAGATCCAACCAGTCCATCCTAAAGGAAATAAGTCCTGAATATTCATTGGAAGGACTAAATCTGAAGCTGAAACTCCAATCCTTTGGCCACTTGATTGGAAGAGCTAACTCATTGGAAAAGACCCTCATGCTGGGTGGTACTGCCAGGCTTCTGAGTTCTTGTTATCCTCACAGCTATCTGAATGGTTGTGATACCTGTCATCATGTCTTCCCTCTTTCTTACTTTCTGTCTTTCATTTTATTCATCTTTGTAAGATTATTTCTGGGCCTGTTATTTTCATGCTTAAACATTTTAAATACATTTTTATACCCACAGAATAAAATCTAATGTCAATAGCTTATAGTATCATTCTATAGCCCTAATAAGCTAGCCTATATATAGTTCCAATGTATTGTTCCCATTTTCCTTCTCTCTATCTCTCTCCCTCCCTGTCCCACATTCTCTTCAATAATTCTGCCACATCCAGCTAATACAGCTAAACTCTCATTATTTTTCAAGTATTACTGAAACTATTATACCTCTACTCTTTTTTGAAATAGTGTTTACTATCCTTGGATCTATATCTATATAGATATATCTATATCTATTTAGTTCAGTTCAGTCAGTCGTTCAGTCGCATCCGTCTCTTTGCTACCCCATGAATCACAGCACGCCAAGCCTCCCTGTCCATCACCAACTCCCAGAGTTCACTTAAACTCATGTCCATTGAGTCGGTGATGTCATCCAGCCATCTCATCCTCTGTCATCCCCTTCTCCTCCTGCCTCCAAATCCCTCCCAGTATCAGGGTCTTTTCCAATGAGTCAACTCTTCGCATGAGGTGGCCAAAGTACTGGAGTTTCAGCTTCAATATCAGTCCTTCCAATGATCACCCAGGACTGATCTCCTTTGGGATGGACTGGTTGGATCTCCTTGCAGTCCAAGGGACTCTCAAGAGCCTTCTCCAACACCACAGTTCAAAAGCATCAATTCTTCAGCACTCAGCTTTCTTCCCAGTCCAACTTTCACATCCATACACGACTACTGGAAGAACCATAGCCTTGACTATATCTAAATTTATATCCATATCTATATCTATATCTATAATGTAGTTCACCATCTCCTTAATAATGGGCCCTAGTTGTCTTCAGTTTTGTATTACTGAAAATTATGCCACACTAGGCTTGTTTGCGAAAAAGGCGATGGCACCCCACTCCAGTACTCTTGCCTGGAAAATCCCACGGATGGAGGAGCCTGGTGGGCTTCAGTCCATGGGGTCGCAAAGAGTCAGACACGACTAAGCGACTTCACTTTCACTTTTCACTTTCATACATTGGAAAAGGAAATGGCAACCCACTCCAGTGTTCTTGCCTGGAGAATCCCAGGGATGGGGGAGCCTGGTGGGCTTCCATCTATGGGATCACACAGAGTTGGACACAACCGAAGCGACTTAGCAGCAGTAGCGGCAGCATCCTTGGAACAAGCACTTCATTCTTTTCCTACTAATTAAAAAATTACCTTTTAATACTTGGCTCAATGCCACTTCATCTTTCATTTTTTTCCCCAAAAGAAACATTTTTCACCACTCGTGCAATCAGAAGAAAGAATTCTCTTTTCTATCTGTCTTTAAAATTTCCCTATATGGACTATAAAGTCCATGCAGTTTTCCAGGCCAGAATACTGGAGTGGGTAGCCTTTCCTTTCTCCAGGGGATCTTCAGAACCCAGGGATCAAACCCAGGTCTTCTGTATTGCAGGTGGATTCTTTACCAGCTGAGCCCCAAGGGAAGCCCCTCCTTATACACCAATCACTTATTACATTTTCTTATAGTCATCTTTCAGATACCTGTTTCCTTTGCTAGACTGTGGCATCTTTAGAGCAGAATTAACATGCCTTAATCCCAAGCACAGAACTGAATTTAAATGATCTTTCCATTTGTGTGTATTAAATACAATAAAGTTAATTTGGATTTGCAGTAAAATTATTGA
Source organism: Capricornis sumatraensis (assembly GCF_032405125.1). Taxonomy (NCBI): domain Eukaryota; kingdom Metazoa; phylum Chordata; class Mammalia; order Artiodactyla; family Bovidae; genus Capricornis; species Capricornis sumatraensis. The sequence continues at coordinate 22,259,844 of NC_091069.1, read as the reverse complement.
GGTGTATCTGTGCCTTTTTGTTTCTTTGAGAACTCTAGATATCAGCTGTGGAATGATCTCATGACCGTTTATTGGGATTTTCTGATACTATGAAGTTGCAATTTAGGAAATTGTTTGGAAACATAGAAAACTGTGGCCTCTAGGTTTGACTTCACCCATAAACCCTCTCTTCTTAGAGACTCTGATATAGAGTTCCAAATTAGGAAGTCACTTGAGGACAAATTTGTAGTTTTCGGTAATGTTGATAAATTCATGGGTTTCAGAATCATATAGAAACATGTTCGCAAGGAAAATCTGAAGTTTTACTTGGTAATATGGCTTCTTGGCTCCCTAGTCTGCAGAACATATTTCCTTTCAAGACCTAACCTAAATCTTTCTTACTAAAACTAATTTATTCTTTCAGTTAACAAAAAAAGGCCACTGCTCACTGTCCTGTAAGGAATATTTCCTCTCCTGGAAGATTGGATGTCCATTCAACCTTCTCCCTTTCAAACTGTAAGGAACCTAGATCTTCTGTCTTTCTCCCACTGGGAAAAATCCTTAACATTTCATCACCAGACTTGTTCCCCTGAGGCTCCTTGTTCAGATTCTTATAATCACCTTCCCATCAGGGTTTCTACTTGTCCAGAAGCTACACATAATCTGCCCTATCCTTTTTATTCCCATGTGGCACAAATAGCAATCAAGTATTTCTGTGCAGATTTCTGTATGTCTGTGAAGATTCTGTATTTCTGTGCAGATTTCTACAAGCAAGCAAAAGAACTTTCTCTAGCACAGTGAACATGATAGATTTATAAATTTTATCAAATCCTCAGCATGTCTACAGATTAGCTCTGCAGATGAACAATGTATCGTATACATTAGACACCTTGTAATAGGGAAACACAGTATCTTCCAGTAACTGTTCTTTTCTGCTTCCTAACATCATGGATCTTCTCTAAATATTTCATTTCTTTTTAGGAAAAATGCAAAAGTATTGTTAAACATAACTCAGTTCTTTTAAAAGTTTCGACTCTGTGGCTTGTCAACAGAACAAATAAACACAGCTCCAGCAAGCCCTGCATATGAAATCACTAGCAGAATAATCCTACAGGAGGCCAATTGCTATGCTTCAATGACAAAACACTTCAATAATAGTTTTCTACAGAGGTATATTTTACAATCCAATGAGCTAACAAATTCTAACCCACCGAGCTTAAAACAAGATGAAATAAAATAAAACATGAAATGTTCCTGTTCTGCAGAACTGGGCATGGCAATTTCTTTTGGCTTTTTTGGGAAAAACATTAACTTTTAAATGGCTCTTCTCATGTGGTTGGGTAACAGTAATTTATAAATAAATATTCATTAATAATTATGTGCTATTAAAAGGCTGTCCAAATTATTTTTTCCCCTCACAGCCTGAGAAGATTTTATTTAAAGCCTTAAGCAGGGTAAATTATGTTCTGTTCATCCCTTCTGCTGTCTTCACTTGTTTATTAATTAGCATAATCTTTTAACGTTTAGCAAGATAAAACCTACTCAACACTGGGGAGATACATGTTGGAAAAGAAATACAAAAGCTGGTGAAAATCCTACCTGATAGCCAGCCTTCTCTCTTTATTAGCTTTAATCAAAGTAGGTTTGACTGTAAACACATCACCATTTTATATTTACATGTGATGCTGCCTCATTAGCAACAAGGGAGAGACTGAGGATATGGGTATTAAATCTGCTTTTCCTAAGTTGTGGTATCTTGCAGTAAAATAGAAATTGAGAAATTTGAAGATGTATCAGAATAAAATTATTTAATAAGTGGATCACCATGGCTAGGAGAGTAGGCCTTGAGACACAGCACAGGCTGGCCTTCTTCTCAGAAATTTTCCGAGACTTATTCCATGCATGTGTGTGTGCTCAATTGCTTCAGTCGTGTCCTAAGTGACCCTATGGAGTGTAGGCCACAAGGCTTCTCTCAGGAGTGTGTTGCCATTTCCTACTCCAGGGGATGGATCAAACCCAAGTCTCCTGTGTATCCTGCATTGGCAGGTGGGTTCTTTACCACTAGTGCCACCTGGGAAGCCCCAGATCTCTTTCATTTATGTATATATAACATTGCTGTTATATATCAAGCATTGGACCTCAAACTGATGTAGAATTTGTCTTCTAGAAGCATCATCTAGTAGGAACATATGAACATTAATTAAATAAACATGCAATAAATATTTAACTAAAACCTGTGAGAATTATTTAAAACCACAGAAGTAACAATAACATCAAATTTAGTCTGGGAAGGTTTCCCTGAGATAATGCTTACTCTAAAAATCCAGCAAGTTGAAGATAAAAGATACTTTTGGTTTTGTTTGCTTGTTAATTTGCTTATTGGTTTATTATTTGATAAATAGCTATTTTAAAAAAGTGTTCTGTATTAGAAACATAGTTTTTAGTAATTTTCCATAGAAAATATTTGCTATATATGATAATAATGTTTTAAGTACTATCATTTCTAAGATTACATATTATCAAATTTAATAACTACAAAGTAATTTTTATGATATCAGTTTATAGATTCCAAAACACTTTCTATGAAAATATAAAGGTTTGCAATAAGAATGTAGCATCACCAACTCAATGGACAAGAATTGGAGCAAACTCTAGGAGGTAGTGAAGGAAAGGGAAGCCTTGCAAGCTGCAGTCCATGGGGTCACAAAGGGTAAGACATGATTTAGTGACTGAACAATAAGAATCTAAGTACACACACACATACACACACACACACACACACACACAATTCCCATTTATCAACAGGAAAATTTCTCTCTAAGCATATGCATCTTAGAACACAAAGAGAAAAGAGGCCCAAGTTATACCCCAGAAGGCTAGTCATGAAATAGATTCAGATCCAAAAGAGTATCTGTTATTCCAAACTGTATTCAAATGACTGAATACCGTCATCTTAATGGGAGACATTAAGATTACTCTTCCTAAATAGCTGTCTGTGGAGGCCTTACAAATAGCTGTGAAAAGAAGAGAGGTGAAAAGCAAAGGAGAAATGAAAAGATACAAGCGTCTGAAAGCAGAGTTCCAAAAAATAGCAAGAATAGATAAGAAAGCCTTCTTCAGCGATCAATGCAAAGAAATAGAGGAAAACAACAGAATGGGAAAGACTAGAGATTTCTTCAAGAAAATTAGAGATACCAAGGGAACATTTCCTGCAAGGATGGGCTCGATAAAGGACAGAAATGGTCTGGACCTAACAGAAGCAGAAGATATTAAGAAGAGGTGGCAAGAATACACGGAAGAACTGTACACAAAAGATCTTCACGACCCAGATAATCATGATGATGTGATCACTAATCTAGAGCCAGACATCTTGGAAAGTGAAGTCAAGTGAGCCTTAGAAATCATCACTACGAACAAAGCTAGTGGAGCTGATGGAATACCAGTTGAGCTGTTTCAAATCGTGAAAAATGATGCTGTGAAAGTGCTGCACTCAATATGCCAGCAAATTTGGAAAACTCAGCAGTGGCCACAGGACTGGAAAAGGTCAGTTTTCATTCCAATCCAAAAGAAAGGCAATGCAAAAGAATGCTCAAACTACCGCACAAGTACACTCATCTCACATGCTAGTAAAGTAAGTCTCAAAATTCTCCAAGCCAGGCTTTAGCAATACGTGAACCGTGAACTCCCTGATGTTCAAGCTGGTTTCAGAAAAGGCAGAGGAAAGAGAGATCAAATTGCCATTATCTGCTGGACCATGGAAAAAGCAAGAGAGTTACAGAAAAACATCTCTTTCTGCTTTATTGACTATGCCAAAGCCTTTGACTGTGTGGGTCACAATAAACTGTGGAAAATTCTGAAAGAGACGGAAATACCAGACCACCTAACTTGCCTCTTGAGAAATCTGTATGCAGGTCAGGAAGCAACAGTTAGAACTGGACATGGAACAACAGACTGGTTCCAAATAGGAAAAGGAATACGTCAAGGCTGTATATTGTCACCCTGCTTATTTAACTTCTATGCTGAGTACATCATGAGAAACGCTGGACTGGAAGAAACACAAGCTGGAATCAAGATTGCCGGGAGAAATATCAATCACCTCAGATATGCAGATGACACCACCCTAATGGCAGAAAGTGAAGAGTAGCTAAAAATCCTCTTGATGAAAGTGAAAGAGGAGAGCAAAAAAGTTAGCTTAAAGCTCAACATTCAGAAAATGAAGATCATGGCATCTGGTCCCATCACTTCATGGGAAATAGATGGGGAAACAGTGTCAGACTTTAATTTTGGGGCTCCAAAATCACTGCAGATGGTGACTGCAGCCATGAAATTAAAAGATGCTTACTCCTTGGAAGAAAAGTTATGACCAACCTAGATAGCAGATTCAAAAGCAGAGACATTACTTTGCCGACTAAGGTCCTTCTAGTCAAGGCTATGGTTTTTCCATTGGTCATGTATGGATGTGAGAGTTGGACTGTGAAGAAGGCTGAGCCCTGGAGAATTGATGCTTTTGAACTGTGGTGTTGGAGAAAACTCTTGGGAGTCCCTTTGACTGCAAGGAGATCCAACCAGTCCATTCTGAAGGAGATCAGCCCTGGGATTTCTTTGGAAGGAATGATGCTAAAGCTAAAACTCCAGTACTTTGGCCACCTCATGCGAAGAGTTGACTCATTGGAAAAGACTCTGATGCTGGGAGGGATGGATGGCAGGAGGAGAAAGGGACGATAGAGGATGAGATGACTGGATGGCATCACCAACTCGATGGATGTGAGTCTGAGTGAACTCCGGGAGATGGTGATGGACAGGGAGGCCTGGCGTGCTGCGATTCATGGGGTTGCAAAGAGTCGGACACGACTGAGCGACTGAACTGAACTGAAATAGCAATGTATGTAATCTTTTTCTTAATCTGTGCTAAATTACAGACATTCAAAAGGCTTCTCATTAGGAAAAGAGGGAGCTATTTCTCAACATATTTAATAAAGCTTAGATAACATTATGCTCAATCTATGTCTACTATTTTGAAAATAGCCCTTTTGAGTTTCCAGGGGCCCCTCTGCAGCTCTGGCACCTCCCCTACATCCTCTACCCTCTTTATTTGTCCCATTTCTCACTTTCATAAATTCTTTTTCACTTTTTGTTTTTCAGTTTCACTCATGTTCATGTCCTTTCCCTTATTATAAGTGATACAAATTATTTCCAAATGATAAATCCCTCAAAGAGTTGAAACTAACAAACACAGTAATTCTTTGGTACCTAAAAAGGAAGTTTCTATTACTTTATGTTTCCAAATAAACTTTTGATATAATATAGAATTTCCATTTATTTCTCCTTACTGCTTTATTTTGACCATCAACTATATTAGTACTTTTCAAAATTTAAAAGCCTGTACTTTCATATTAAAGTACTAGTTCCAGACATATATTTAATGAAATATAGAGTTATAAACCCTCATAAAATCTTGGATATATGCCTGCTCAATTCTTCCAAAATCCAAATGCTTAATAAATTTTGAAATTGAATATTGAAATAAAAAGATTTGCCAATACAGCTGAAGGAGTAGTAATTACTCAACAATAGATGACTTTAATCTGCTTTGAAGGTTCAAATGTTTGTTGATACTTTGGAAGTAGGCCAAAACAAAAGAGAAATTTCCAGAGTGATAAAGTTATATTTTCAAAGAAACAGATTATTAAATTGAATAAATATGTAAGAGTGAGTAACATTTCAAATTATAATTAGGAGAACTTATCTATAAATTAATTACCTGATCTAAAATAACTTATAAAACAAAAATGTGAATTCCTGAAATTTATTTTATTGGGTTTGACTTATCAGAATGAAGACAAGACATGAAGAAAAGGTAAAAAGTAGTAGAATTGAATGAAGGATTAAGTAAATAAGAACAGCTGAGATCTGAGATCGGTTTAGTGAAATATAAGCTGGGCAGAAAATAAATTTAGAAGCAGGCTCTCTTGGGGTAGGGAAGGGCAGCCGCCTGGAGTAGTTGGTTTAGTTTGGCCAGAAGCTCTCCATCACCAATTGCTAATTATGCTGCCTTCCTCTCCTCTCCGGAGCGGAGCTGAATTTGTTCACATTCTTATGATGAGGACCAAAGATAGATTCTGGGTCATTCTGAGCTGGCCGTCTGCTGATCTCTACTCACAATCAGCCCCTATACCAGAGTACTAGCAACATTTCAAATCCAGTTCATCTTTATTGTATGGAGCTGTCCAGTGCTTTGTAGAATGTGTGACAGATCCCTGGCCTCTGCCAGTAGATGCCAGCATCATGCTCTGCCACACCAGTCACTATATTCAAAAATGTCTCCCTGCCTACTCAGTAGCATCAGACTCTTTGCAACACCATGGACTGCAGCCTGCCAGGCTCTTCTGTCCATGGGGTTTCCCCAGGGAATAATACTGGAGTGGGTTGCCACGCCCTCCCCCATGGGATCTTCCCAACCCAGGGATCAAACCCAGGTTTCCCACTTTGCAGGCAGATTCTTTACCACCTGAGCCACCAGGAAAGTCGCAGAATGCTGCATAGCCTATCCCTTCTCCAGGGGATCATTCTGACCCCAGAATAAAAATGGGGTCTTCTGCATTGTTAAGGCAGATTCTTTACCAGCTGAGCTTCAGGGAAGTCCATTCTTTGTTTCTACATGTTCATATTTCCAAATCACTAGCTCATTAGCACATTTTTCTTCAAAAGACAAGGACATGAGTCTTTGTACACAGTTTCATTACCATTGGACTGTGAAGAAAGCTGAGCGCTGAAGAATTGATGCTTTTGACCTGTGGTGTTGGAGAAGACTCTTGAGAGTCCCTTGGACTGCAAGGAGATCCAACCAGTCCTTTCTGAAGGAGATCAGCCCTGAGATTTCTTTGGAAGGAATAATGCTGAAGCTGAAACTCCAGTACTTGGACCACCTCATGTGAAGTGTTGACTCATTGGAAAAAGCTCTGATGCTGGGAGGGATTGGGGGCAGGAGGAGAAGGGGACAACAGAGGAAGAGATGGCTGGATGGCACACTGACTTGATAGACGTTTGTCTGGGTGAACTCCGGGAGTTGGTGATGGACAGGGAGGCCTGCTGTGCTGCGATTCATGGGGTCACAAAGAGTCAGACATGACTGAGCAACTGAACTGAAATGAACTGATACATTAGTTGTTTGATCCCCGGATACCTGTGCAGTAGTTTCAGAATTGTTAGACTGACCAAACAAATTATACTTTATAGAATACAGAACTTATGTTATAGAATGCAGAACTTATGTGTAGTGGTTCCTTTTGCCTTTAGTCTGACAGGCTCCATTCAGGTCCAATATTATTGATACTTAGGTAAGTAACTCTTTTCCCTACTCCTTTAATTGAGTTTATTTCATATATTTGCAATGCAGTTAATTTCTTTTTTAACATTCCACATTCTATTCCAGAATTCTCCAATCATCACCTAAAATATTTTCTATTTTATTTGTACACTTAATGTTCACTCTTTATACTATGCAGTGCTATGGGATTAAACAAATTTAGTGTCATGCATCAACCATTACAGAATTACACAGAAAAATTGCACTGCCTTAATAATACCCCATGTTTCACCTGTTCAGTACTCCCCTGAATCTAAACCCAGGTCCATCACTGATATTTTTAATGCCTCTAGAGTTTTCTCTTTCCAGAATGTCAAATAAAAGGCACATTTTCTATTAACTTTCTGTCCAGTGGGCTTCATATCGTTGTTGTTCAGTTGCTAGGTTGTGTCTGACTCAATATGACCCCATGGACTGCAGCAGGCCAGGCTTTCATTGCCCTGCACGATCTCCTGGAGTTTGCTCAAAATCATATCCATTGAGTCAGTGATGCCAACCAACCACCTTGTCCTCTGTCATCCCCTTCTCTTGCCTTCAGTCTTAAACAGCATCAGGGTCTTTAACAGCTCTTCACATCAGGTGGCCAAACTATTGGAGCTTCAGCTGCAGCATCAGTCCTTCCAATGAACATTCAGGACCTATCCTTTAGGACTGACTGGTTTGATCTCCATGAAGTCCAAGGGACTCTGCAAAGTCTTCAGAACCACAGTTCAAAAGCATCAATTCTTTGGTACTCAACTTTCATTATCATCCAACTCTCACATCCATATTTGATTATTGGAAAAACCGTAGCTTTGATTATATGGACTTTTGTTGGCATAGTAATATCTGCTTTATAATACACTGGCTAGATTTGTCATAGCTTTTCTTCCAAGGAGCAAGCATCCTTTAATTTCATGGCTGCAGTCACCATATGCAGTGATTTTGGAGCTCAAGAAAATAAAGTCTGTCACTGTTTTCCATTGTTTGCCCATCTATTTGCCATGAAGTGAGAGTGCCAGGTTGTGTTGGCACAGAAGTGGCCTAGAGGAGCTACCTCACACCCGAGGTCAGGGGTGATGGCTGAGCCAAGCTACCCCATGCCAGAGGCCAGGGGTGGCAGCCGAGAGGAGCTACCCCACATCAAAGGAGCAGCAGCTGCACGGATGCAGGAGAACCGAGAGGGGCTACTCCACGTCCAAGGTCAGGAGGGGTGGTCATGAGGAGATACCCCTCATCCATGGTAAGGAGAAGCAGCTGTGCTTTGCTGGTATAGCTGTGAAGAGATAGCCCAGGTCCAAGGTAAGAGAAACCAAAGTAAGACAGTAGGTGTTGTGAGAGGGCATCAGAAGGCAGACACACCGAAACCATAATTACAGAAAACTAGCCAATCTGATGACCACAGCCTTGTCTAACTCAATGAAACTGAGCCATGCTGTGCGGGGCCACCCAGATGGGCGGGTCATGGTGGAAAGGTCTGACAGAATGTGGTCCATTGGAGAAGGGAATGGCAAACCACTAGAGTATTCTTGCTTTGAGAACCCCATGAAGAGTGTGAAAAGGCAAAATGATAGGATACTAAAATGGGAACTCCCCAGGTCAGTAGGTGCCCAATATGCTACTGGAGATCAGTGGAGAAATAACTCCAGAAAGAATGAAGGGATGGAGCCAAAGCAAAAACAATACCCAGTTGTTGATGTGACTGGTGATACAAGCAAGGTCCGATGTTGTAAAGAGCAATATTGCATAGGAACCTGGAATGTCAGGTCCATGAATCTAGGCAAATTGGAAGCAGTCAAACAGGAGATATATGCAGGTCAGGAAGCAACAGTTAGAACTGGACAAGGAACAACAGACTGGTTCCAAATAGAAAAAGGAATACATGAATATTGTATATTGTCACCCTGCTTATTTAACTTATATGTGGAGTACATCATGAGACACTGGGCTGGAAGAAACACAAGCTGGAATCAAGATTGGAGGGAGAAAAATCAATAATCTCATATATGCACATGACACCACCCTTATGGCAGAAAGTGAAGAGGAACTAAAAAGCCTCTTGATGAAAGTGAAAGTGGAAAGTGAAAAAGTTGGCTTAAAGCTCAACATTCAGGAAACTAAGATCATGGCAACTGGTCCCATCACTTCATGGGAAACAGATGGGGAAACAGTGGAAACAATGTCAGACTTTATTTTTCTGGGCTCCAAAATCACTGCAGATGGTGACTGCAGCCATGAAATTAAAAGACACTTACTCCTTGGAAGGAAAGTTATGACCAACCTAGATAACATATTGAAAAGCAGAGACATTACTTTGCCAACAAAGGTCCATCTAGTCAAGGCTATGGTTTTTTCATTGGTCAGGTATGGATGTGAAAGTTGAACTATGAAGAAAGCTGAGTGCCAAAGAATTGATGCTTTTGAACTGTGGTGTTGGAGAAGACTCTTGAGAGTCCCTTGGACTGCAAGGAGATCCAACCAGTCCATTCTAAAGGAGATCAGTCCTGTGTGTTCTTTGGAAGGAATGATGATGAAGCTGAAACTCCAGTACTTTGGCCACCTCGTGTGAAGAGCTGACTCACTGGAAAAGACTCTGATGCTGGGAGGGATTGGGAGCAGGAGGAGAAGGGGACAATAAAGGATGAGATGGCTGGACGGCATCACTGACTCGATGGACATGAATTTGGGTGAACTCCAGGAGTAGGTGATGGACAGGGAGGCCTCTTGTGCTGCAATTCATGGAATAGCAAAGAGTCAGATATGACTGAGCGACTGAACTGAACTGAGCTGAAACAGGAGATGGTAAGATTGAATGTCTCACATTCTAGGAATCAGCGAACTAAAATGGACTGGAATGTGTAAATTTAACTCAGATGGCAATTATATCTACTACTGTGGCCAGGAATCCCTTAGAAGAAATGGAGTAGCCATCATGGTCAATAAAACAGTATGAAATGCAGTACTCAGATGTAATCTCAAAAACGACAGAATGATCTCTGTTCGTCTCCAAGGCAAACCATTCAATATCACAGTAATTCAAGCCTATGCCCCAACCAGTAATGCTGAAGAAGCTGACGTTGAATGGTTCTATGAAGACATACAAGGCCTTGTAGAACTAACACCTAAAAAAGATGTCCTTTTCTTTATAGGGGACTGGAACGCAAAAGTAGGAAGTCAAGAAACACCTGGAGTAACAGGCAAATTTGGCCTTGGAGTACAGAATGAAGAAGGGCAAAGGCTAATAGAGTTTTTCCAAGAAAATGCACTGGTCATAGCAGACACCCTCTTCCAACAACACAAGAGAAGACTCTACACATGGATATAACCAGATGGTCAACACCGAGATAAGATTGATTATATTCTTTGAAGCCAAAAATGGAGAAGCTCAATACAGTCAGCAAAAACAAGACCAGGAGCTGACTGTGGCTCAAATCATAAACACTTTATTGCCAAATTTAGACTTTAATTGAAGAAAGTAGGGAAAACCACTAGACCATTCAAGTATGACCGAAATCAAATCTCTTATGATTATGCAGTGGAAGTGAGAAACGGATGTAAGGGAGTAGATCTGATAGATGGAGTGCCTGATGAACTATGGACTGAGGCTCATCACTTTGTACAGAGACAGGGATCAAGACCATGCACATGAAAAAGAAATGAAACAAAGCAAAATGGCTGTTAGGGAGGCCTAACAAATAGCTATGAAAAGAAGAGAAGAGAAAAACAAAGGAGAAAGGGAAAGATATAAGCATATGAATGGAGAGTTCCGAAGAATAGCAAGGAGAGAATGCAAAGAAATAGAGGAAAGCAATTCACTTCAGTTCAGTCGCTCAGTCATGTCTGACTCTTTGCGACCCCATGAATCGCAGCACGCCAGGCCTCCCTATCCATCACCATCTCCCGGAGTTCACTCAGACTCACATCCATCGAGTCCGTGATGCCATCCAGCTATCTCATCCTCAGTTGTCCCCTTCTCCTCTTGACCCCAATCCCTCCCAGCATCAGAGTCTTTTCCAATGAGTCAACTCTTCACATGAGGTGGCCAAAGTACTGGAGCTTCAACTTTAGCATCATTCCTTTAGCACATTCCAAGATGTCTGGCTCTAGATTAGTGATCACATCATCATGATTATCTGGGTCGTGAAGATCTTTTTTGTACAGTTCTCCCATGTATTCTTGCCACCTCTTCTTAATATCTTCTGCTTCTGTTAGGTCCATACCATTTCTGTCCTTTATCAAGCCCATCTTTGCATGAAATGTTCCCTTGGTATCTCTAATTTTAATACAGAGATCTCTAGTCTTTCCCATTGTGTTGTTTTCCTCTATTTCTTTGCATTGATCACTGAAGAAGGCTTTCTTATCTCTTCTTGCTATTCTTTGGAACTCTGCTTTCAGATGCTTATATCTTTCCTTTTCTCCTTTGCTTTTCACCTCTCTTCTCTTCACAGCTATTTGTAAGGCCTCCCCAGACAGCCATTTTGCTTTTTGAATTTCTTTTCCATGGGGATGATCTTGATCCCTGTCTCCTGTACAATGTCACAAACCTCATTCCATAGTTCATCAGGCACTCTATCTATCAGATCTAGGCCCATAAATCTATTTCTCACTTCCACTGTATAATCACAAGGGATTTGATTTAGGTCATACCTAAATGGTCTAGCGGTTTTCCCTATTTTCTTAGATTTGAGTCTGAATTTGGTAATATAGAGTTCATGATCTGAGGCACAGTCAGCTCATGGTCTTGTTTTTGTTGACTATATAGAGCTTCTCCATCTTTGGCTACAAAGAATATAATCAATCTGATTTTGGTGTTTACCATCTGTTGATGTCCATGTGTAGAGTCTTTTCTTGTGTTGTTGGAAGAGGGTGTCTGCTATGACCAGTGCATTTTCTTGGCAAAACTCTATTAGTCTTTGCCCTGCTTCATTCTGCATTTCAAGGCCAAGTTTGCCTGTTACTCCAGGTGTTTCTTGACTTCCTACTTTTGCATTCCAGTCCCCTATAATGAAAAGGACATCATTTTTCGGTGTTAGTTCTAAAAGGTCTTGTAGGTCTTCATAAAACCATTCAACTTCAGTTTCTTCAGCATTGCTGTTTGGGGCATAGACTTGGATAACTGTGATATTGAATGGTTTGCCTTGGAGACGAACAGAGATCATTCTGTCGTTTTTGAGATTGCATCCAAGTGCAGCATTTCAGGCTCTTTTGTTGACCATCATGGCTACTCCATTTCTTCTAAGGGATTCCTGCCCGCAGTAGTAGATATAATTGTCATCTGAGTTAAATTCACACATTCCAGTCCACTTTAGTTCACTGATTCCTAGAATGTCGACATTCACCCTTACCATCTCTTCTTTGACCACCTCCAATTTGCCTCGATTCATGGACCTGACATAACAGGTTCCTATGCAATATTGCTCTTTACAGCATTGGATCTTGCTTCTATCACCAGTCACATCCACAGCTGGGTATTGTTTTTGCTTTGGCTCCATCCCTTCATTCTTTCTGGAGTTATTTCTCCACTGAACTCCAGTAGCATATTGGGCACCTAATGACCTGGGGAGTTCCTCTTTTGGTATCCTATAATTTTGCCTCTTCATACTCTTCATGGGATTCTCAAGGCAAGAATACTGAAGTGGTTTGCCATTCCCTTCTCCAGTGGACCACACAGAATGGGAAAGATTAGAGAAGAAGGCTGAGTGCCAAAGAATTGATGCTTTTGAACTGTGGTGTTGGAGAAGACTCTTGAGAGTCCCTTGGACTGCAAGGAGATCCAACCAGTCCATTCTGAAGGAGATCAACCCTGGGATTTTTTTGGAAGGAATGATGCTAAAGCTGAAGTTGCAGTACTTTGGCCACCTCATGAGAAGAGTTGACTCATTGGAAAAGACTCTGATGCTGGGAGGCATTGGGGGCAGGAGGAGAAGGGGACGACCAAGGATGAGATGGCTGGATGGCATCACGAACTCAATGGATGTGAGTCTGAGTGAACCCCGGGAGATCGTGATGGACAGGGAGGCTTGGCGTGCTGCAATTCGTGGGGTCGCAAAGAGTCGGACACAACTGAGCAACTGAACTGAACTGAACTGAGAGATCTCTTCAAGAAAATTAGAGATACTGAGGGAACATTTCATGCAAAGATGGGCTCAAAAAAGGACAGAAATTGTATGGAACTAACAGAAGTAGAAGATATTAAGAAGGCGTGACAACAGTATAAAAAAGATCTTCACAACCCAGATAATCATGATGGTGTGATCACTCACCTAGAGCCAGACATCCTGGAATGTGATGTCAAGTGGGCCTTAGAAAGCATCACTATGAACAAAGCTAGTGGAGGTGATGGAATTTCAGGTGAACTATTTCAAATCTTGAAGATGATGCTGTGAATGGGCTGACTCAATATGCGAGCAAATTTGTAAAACTCAGCAGTGGCCACAGGACCTGAAAGGTCTGTTTTCATTCCAATCCCAAAGAAAGGCAATGCCAAAGAATGCTTAAACTACCACACAGTTGCACTCATCTCACATGCTAGGAATGTAATGCTCAAAATTCTCCAAGCCAGGCTTCAACAATACATGAACCGTGAACTTCCAGATGTTCAAGCTGGTTTTACAAAAGGCAGAGCAACCAGAGATCAAATTGCCAACATCTGCTGGATCATGGAAAAAGCAAGAGAGTTCCAGAAAAACATCTACTTCTGCTTTATTGACTATGCCAAAGCCTTTGACTGTGTGGATCACAATAAACTGTGGAAAATTGTGAAAGAGATGGGAATACCAGACCACCTGGCCTGCCTCTTGAGAAACCTAAATGCAGGTCAGAAAGCAACTGAACTCGGAACAACAGACTGTTTCCAAATAGGAAAAGAAGTGTGTCAAGGCTGTATATTGTCACCCTGCTTATTTAAATTCTATGCAGAATACATCGAGAAACGCTGGGAAGGAAGAAGCACAGCTGGAATCAAGATTGCTGGGAGAAATATCAGTAACCTCAGATATGCAGATGACACCACCCTTATGGCAGAAATTGAGTAGTAGTAGTAGTTTGTTGCTCAGTCATGTCCGACTCTTTGCGACCCCATGGACTGTAGCCTACTTGGCTCCTCCCTCCATGGGATTCTCCAGGCAAGAGTACTGGAGTGGGTTGACATTTCCTTCTCCAGGGGATCTTCCCGACCCAGAGATCGAACCCGGGTCTCCCACATTGCAGGCAGACGCTTTAACCTCTGAGCCACCAGGGAAGCCCTAGGAACTAAAAAGCCTCTTGAATGAAGTGAAACAGGAGAGTGAAAATTTGGCTTAAAACTCAACATTCAGAAAACGAAGATCATGGCATCTGGTCCCATCACTTCATGGGAAACAGATGGGGAAACAGTTAAAACAGTGTCAGACTTTATTTTGGGGGTGCTCCAAAATCACTGCAGACAGTGATTGCAGCCATGAAATTAAAAGACACTTACTCCTTGGAAGGAAAGTTATGACCAACCTAGATAGTATGTTGAGAAGCAGAGATATTAATTTTCCAACAAAGGTCCATCTAATCAAGGCTATGGTTTTTCCAGTGGTCATGTAAGGATGTGAGAGTTGCACTGTAAAGAAAGCTGAGAGTTGAAAAAATTAATGCTTTTGAACTGTGGTGTTGGAGAAGACTCTTGAGAGTCCCTTGGACTGCAAGGAGATCCAACCAGTCCATCATAAAGGAGTTCAGTCCTGGGTGTTCGCTGCAAGGACTGATGCTAAGGCTGAAACTCCAATACTTTGGCCACCTCATGAGAATAGCTGACTCATTGGAAAAGACCCTCATGCTTGGAGGGAATGGGGGCAGGAGGAGAAGGGGATGACAGAGGATGAGATGGCTGGATGGTATCACCGCCTCAATGGACATGAGTCTGAGTGACCTCAGGGAGTTGGTGATGGACAGGGAGGCCTGGTGTGCTGTGATTCATGGGGTCGCAAAGAGTTGGACATGACTGAGCAACTGAATTGATTTGAACTGATAAGACTAGATGCCATGATTATATTTTTCTGCATGTTGAGTTTAAGCCAACTTTTTCAGTATCCTCTTTTACCTTTGTCAACAAGATTTTTAGTTCCCCTTTGCTTTCTGCCAGAAGAGTGGTGTCATCTGCATATCTGAGGTTATTGATATTTCTCCCTGCAATCTTGATTCCAGCTTGCACTTCATCCAGCCTAGCATTTCACATGATATGCTTTGCATTAATTTAAATAAACAGGCTGAAAAATTATAGCTTTGATGTACTCCTTTCACAATTTTGAACCAACCCATTTTTCCATGTAAGGCTCTAATTATTGCTTCTTGACCTGCATACAGATTTCTCAGGAGGCAAGTAAGGTTGTCTGATATTCTCATCTCTTGATTTGTCAATGATCCATTGAATGTTGGCAATTTGATCTCTGGTTCCTTTGCCTTGTCTAAATCCAGCTTGAACATCTGGAAGTTCTCAGTTCACATACTTTTGCAGCCTGTCTTAGAGGATTTTGAGCATTATCTTACTACCATGTGAAATGAATACAATTTTGTGGTAGTTTGAGCATTCTTTGGCATTGACCTTTGAGATCGGAATGAAAACCAGTCTTTTCCAGTCCTGTGGCCACTGCTAAGTTTTTCCAAATTTGCTTTCATATTGACTGCAGCACTTTAACATCATCTTTTAGGATTTGAAATAGCTCAGCTGTAATTCATCATTTCCATTAGCTTCTCTGCTCACTATGCCCTGGGGTTTGCTCATATGCATATCCATTGAGTCAGTGATGCCATTCAACCATCTCATCCTCTGTCCCCCTTTCTCCTCCTGCCCGAAGTCTTTCCTAGCATCAGGTTCTTTTCCAAATGAGTTAGCTCTTCTCAGCGTGTGGCCAAAGTATTGGAGTTTCAGCTTCAGCAGCAATCCTGCCAATGAATATTCAGGACTGGTTTCCTTTAGAATGGACTGGTTGGATCTCCTTGCAGTCAAAGTGACTCCCAAGAGTCTTCTCCAGCACCACAACTCAAAATCATCAATTCTTCAGTGCTCAGTATTTTTTATGGTCCAGTCTCACATATGTATATGACTACTGGAAAAACCTTAGCTCTGACTATGCAGACCTTTGTCAGCTTTCATATACTTATTTATGAAGATAGTTCCAAGAATTTTTGATTGAATATCGGGGATTTTCTACATGACCAAATGAATCATCTGCCAATAAAGAGAATTTCATTTCATTTTCCCTACAAATCTGTATGTGTGTGTGTGTGTGTGTGTGTGTGTGTGTAGATATATACACCTTTTACTTACACTATTGTACCAGTTAGAACTAACAGCATAATATAAAAAGTGGTTGAAGGAGTTTATTTTTAATTTTAAAAAAAATTTTTATCAATAATGATAATAATATTCCATTATTGTAGATCCTGTCAGATGCTTTTTTTCTGTATGAATTCATATGATCAGGATATGATCACATGTTTTTTGTGGGTTTTTGTAGCCTATTTTTGTGGTAAATTACATTGAGTGGCTTTTGACTTCTGAAACAGTGTTGCATGCTTGAAATAAAGTACATTTTACTACTTTGTATAATCATTTTTATGCATTGTAGAATTTGACTTGCCAATATTGCAAAGATTTTTTTTTTTTTTACCTGAGATAATTAAGATTTATTGTCTGAACTTTCATTTCTCTAAAGTCTCTATCTGCTTTGGTGTTAGGGTAATGCTGCGCTCAGAAAATGAGTTAAGAATGATTTGTTTTGCTTCTATTTTTTTTGGAGTTCTTGAGGAATTGGTATCATCCTTTAAATATTTGGTAGACTTCACCAGTGAAACTATATGATCTGTTCCTTTTTGGAATGCCATTAATTACTGATACAATTGTAAATAGGTGGAGGTTTTTAAATTGGAGTTTCTCAGGTGGCTCAGTGGTAGATAATCTGCTTCCAATGAAGGAGACACAGGTTTGATTCCTGGGCAGGGAAGATCCCCTGGAGAAGGAAATGGCAACCCGTTCCTATATTCTTGCCTAGGAAACACCATGGACAGAGGAACCTGGTGGGGTAAAGTCCCCACGACTTAGGGACTAAACAGCAACTGGGTTCTAGATTATCTGTTTTTCCATGTGTGTTTTGTACTTTATGTCTTTCAAGAAATTAGTGACTTTCATCTAAATAATCAAATTTTTGTACATGGACTTGTTTTTAGTATTTCCTTATTACTCCTTTCATATCCATCAAACAAACAGAGGTACTCTCCCTTTTATAACAATTTAATAGTCTCTTCTTTTTCTATTTAGAATGATAGCACTTTATCAGATGTAATAATCTTTTCAAATAACCTGCTTTGTTGATTTTCTTCGATTTTCATGTCTTCAGTTTCTCTGATATCTCTTCTAAATTTTATGTACTTTTTATTTTCATACACTTTCTTCAGGCTTAAATTTATCTTCTTTTCTAGATTTGCTAAAGAGGAAACATGTTATAATTTTTAGATTTTTTTTCTAGAATACACATTTAGTTTTGTAAATATCCAAAAGTTGCCTGTTCTGCTTCTCATATATTTTGAAATGTTGAGTTTTAATTTTATTTGGCTGGAAAAAAAGTTAACTTTTTCTGAGACTTCGTTGATTTCATGTGTCATTTAGACGTGTGATGTTTAATTTGCAAATAACTGTGTTTTTTTCTGCAATTTTTCTGGTACTGAATTTTTTAATTTAATTTTTAAATTCCATTTTGATTTGAAATCACATTTTGTTCTATTCTTTACATTTTTAAAGATGTGTTTTATGGCCCAGGAGGGGGTCTGTCATGATGAATATTTCATGTGAGCTTGAAATAAATGTATATTCTGCTGCTGTTGGATGGAATATTCTGTAAACATCAATTAGATCAAGTTGATTGATAGTGCTGTTCAGGTCATCTGTGTCCTAACTGATTATCTGCCTACTTGAACTATCAATTACCAAGGGCTGTTTCTTGAAGTCCCTGACAATAATAGTGGAATTATCTATTTATCTTTGCTATTCTATCATATTTGCTTGGTACATTTTAACCTTCTACTGTTATCTTCATACACATTTAAGAACGTTAAATTCTTTGAGAATTGACACTTTTATCATGATGTAGTAGTAATAGCGAGGTTGCAAAAGAGACTGACACAACTTAGTGACTAAATACACATACACAAACACAGCATGATATATCTTTCTCTATTCTTTATGTTTAATCTAAGTTGCATGTTTACATGTAAATTGGGATTTGTTAGACACCATACAGTTTATTTTTGAATTTTTATGCTCTCTGGCAACCTCTTTTATTTGGTATATTTGAAACATTCACATTTAAAGCAATTATTGATATAGTTAGATAGATGTCAGGTTAGTAACTTAATGGTTCAGTTCAGTAACTCAGTCGTGTCTGACTCTTTGAGACCTCATGGAATGCAGCGTGTCAGGCTTACCTGTCCATCGCCAACTCCTGGAGCTTGCTCAAACTCATGTCCATTGAGTCGGTGATGTCATCCAACCATCTCATCCTCTGTCATCCCCTTCTCCTCCCGCCTTCAGTCTTTCCCAGCATCAGGGTCTTTTCAAAAGAGTCAGTTCTTCCTGTCCAGTGGCCAAAGTACTGGAACTTCAGCTTCAGCATCAGTTCATCCAATGAATATTCAACTAATTTCCTTCAGAATTGACTGGTTTGATCTCCTTGCAGTCCAAGGAACTCTCAAGAGTCTTCTCCAACACCACAGTTCAAAAGCATCAATTCTTCTGTGCTCAGCTTTCTTTATGGCCCAACTCTCACATCCATACATGACTACTGGGAAAAAAAAAATAGCTTTGACTATATAAAATATTGTTGGCAAAGTAATGTCTCTGCTTTGTATTATGCTGTCTATGTTGGTCATACTGGGCACCTAATGACCTGGGGGGTTCTTCTTTTGGTGTCCTATCATTTTGCCTTTTCATACTGTCTATGATACTGGAGATCAGTGGAGAAATAACTCCAGAAAGAATGAAGGGATGGAGCCAAAGCAAAAGCAATACCCAGCTGTGGATGTGACTGGTGATAGAAGCAAGATACGATGCTATAAAGAGAAATATTGCATAGGAACTTGGAATGTCAGGTCCATGAATCAAGGCAAATTGGAGGTGGTCAAACAAGAGATAGCAAGAGTGAACATCGACATTCTAAAATCAGAGAACTAAAATGGAGTGAAATGGGTGAATTTAACTCAGATGACCATTATATCTACTACTGCAGGCAGGAATCCCTCAGAAGAAATGGAGTAGCCATCATGGTCAACAAAAGAGTCCAAAATGCAGCACTTGGATGTAATCTCAAAAACCACAGAATGATCTCTGTTCGTCTCCAAGGCAAACCATTCAATATCACAGTTATCCAAGTCTATGCCCCAAACAGTAACGCTGAAGAAACTGAAGTAGAACGGTTTTATGAAGACCTACAAGACCTTTTAGAACTAACACCGAAAAAAGATGTCCTTTTCATTATAGGGGACTGGAATGCAAAAGTAGGAAGTCAAGAAACACCTGGAGTAACAGGCAAATTTGGCCTTGAAATGCAGAATGAAGCAGGGCAAAGACTAATAGAGCTTTGCCAAGAAAATGCACTGGTCATAGCAAACACCGCCTTCCAACAACACAAGAAAAGACTCTACACATGGACATCACCAAATGGTCAACACTGAAATAAGATTGATTATATTCTTCCCAGCCAAAGATAGGGAAGCTCTATATAGTCAACAAAAACAGGACCAGGAGCTGACTGTGGCTCAGATCATGAACTCCTTATTACCAAATTCAGACTCAAATTGAAGAAGGTAGGGAAAACCGCTAAACCATTCAGGTATGATCTAAATCAAATCCCTTATGATTATTCAGTGGAAGTGAGAAATAGATTTAAGGGCCTAGATCTCATAGATAGAGGAGACAGGGATCAAGATCATCCCCATGGAAAAGAAATGCAAAAAAGCAAAATGGCTGTCTGGGGAGGCCTTACAAATAGCTGTGAAAGAAGAGAGGTGAAAAGCAAAGGGGAAAAGGAAGGATATAAGCATCTGAATGCAGAGTTCCAAAAAATAGCAAGAAGAGATAAGAAAGCCTTCTTCAGTGATCAATGCAAAGAAATAGAGGAAAACAACAGAATGGGAAAGACTAGAGATCTCTTCAAGAAAATTAGAGATACCAAGGGAACATTTCATACAAGGATGGGCTCAATAAAGGACAGAAATGGTCTGGACCTAACAGAAGCAGAAGATATTAAGAAGAGGTGGCAAGAATACACGGAAGAACTGTACACAAAAGATCTTCACGACCCAGATAATCATGATGATGTGATCACTAATCTAGAGCCAGACATCTTGGAAAGTGAAGTCAAGTGGGCCTAGGAAAGCATCACTACGAACAAAGCTAGTGGAGGTCATGGAATTCCAGTTGAGCTGTTTCAAATTGTGAAAAATGATGCTTTGAAAGTGCTGCACTCAATATACCAGCAAATTTGGAAAACTCAGCAGTGGCCACAGGACTGAAAAGGTCAGTTTCATTCCAATCCCAAAGAAAGGCAATGCCAAAGAATGCTCATACTACCACACAGTTGCACTCATCTCACATGCTAGCAAAGTAATGCTCAAAATTCTCCAAGCCAGGCTTCAGCAATACATGAACCGTGAACTCCCTGATGTTCAAGCTGGTTTTACAAAAGGCAGAGGAACCAGAGATCAAATTTCCAACATCTGCTGGATCATGGAAAAAGCAAGAGAGTTCCAGAAAAGCATCTCTTTCTGCTTTATTGACTATGCCAAAGCCTTTGACTGTGTGGATCACAATAAACTGTGGAAGATTGTGAAAGAGATGGGAATACCAGACCCCCTGACCTGCCTCTTGAGAAATCTGTATGCAGGTCAGGAAGCAACAGTTAGAAATGAACATGGAACAACAGACTGGTTCCAAATAGGAAAAGAAGTACGTCAAGGCTGTATATTGTCACCCTGCTTATTTAACTTCTATGCAGAGTACATCATGGGAAACCCAGGACTGGAAGAAACACAAGCTGGAATCAAGATTGCTGCAGAAATATCAATCACCTCAGATATGCAGATGACACCACCCTTATGGCAGAAAGTGAAGAGGAACTAAAAAGCCTCTTGATGAAAGTGAAAGAGGAGAGTGAAAAAGTTGGCTTAAAGCTCAACATTCAGAAAACAAAGATCATAGCATCTGGTCCCATCACTTCATGGGAAATAGATGGGGAAACAATAGAAACAGTGTCAGACTTAATTTTTTGGCCTCTAAAATCACTGCAGATGGTAACTGCAGCCATGAAATTAAAAGATGCTTACTCCTTGGAAGAAAAGTTATGACCAATCTAGACAGTATATTGAAAAGCAGAGACATTACTTTGCCGACTGAGGTCCTTCTAGTCAAGGCTATGGTTTTTCCATTGGTCATGTATGGATGTGAGAGTTGGACTGTGAAGAAGGCTGAGTGCTGAAGAATTGATGCTTTTGAACTGTGGTGTTGGAGAAGACTCTTGAGAGTCCCTTGGACTGCAAGGATATCCAACCAGTCCATTCTGAAGGAGATCAGCCCTGGGATTTCTTTGGAAGGAATGATGCTAAGCTGAAGCTCCAGTACTTTGGCCGTCTCATGCGAAGAGTTGACTCATTGGAAAAGACTCTGATGTTGGAAGGGATTGGGAACACGAGAAGTGGACAACCGAGAATAAGATGGCTGGATATCATCACGGACTCAATGGACGTGAGTCTGTGTGAACTCCGGGAGATGGTGATGGACAGGGAGGCCTGGCATGCTGCGCTTCATGGGGTAGCAAAGAGTCGGACACGACTAAGCGATTGAACTGAATTGAACTGATGTTTGTCATAACTTCTCTTCCAAGAAGTAAGCGTCTTTTAATTTCATGCCTGCAATCACCATCTGCAGTGATTTTGGAACCCAAGAAAATAAAATCTGTCACTGTTTCCATTATTTCTTTCTATTTGCCATGAAGTGATAGGACCAGATTCCATGATCTTAGTTTTCTGAACATTGAGCTTTAAGTCAACTTTTTCACTCTCCTCTTTCACTTTCATCAAGAGGCTCTTTAGTTCTTCTTCACTTTCTGCCATAAGGGTGGTGTCATCTGCATATCTGAGGTTATTGATATTTCTCCTTTCAATCTTGATTCCTGATTGTGCTTCATCCATCCTGGCATTTCACATGATGTACTCTGCATATAAGTTAAATAAGCAGAGTGACAATATACAGCCTTGATATATACTTTTCCCAGTTTGGAACTTAATGCTTATTTAATTAATTTAGTTAGTATTTAACATTTAGTTATATTTGGATTTTTCATTGCTTCCCCCCATTTTTTTGGGGGGAGGGGTTTGTTAAGCATTTTATATAAGTCCATTTTATATCCTTTATTAGATAATGATTGTATTAAGAAGTAGTGCTTGCCCTAGAATTTGCAATAGACATTTATCTTATGTATGTTCACTTTCAAATATCTCTATACAATTTCCCATGTAGGGTAGGGGCTTATAACCAAGTAGTCCCAATTCCTACCTATAGTTTCTTGTAATATTGTTGTCATTACTATTAATATGACATATATTTTAATATAACCAAATAAAATAATTTATTTTAATATTAATTTTTTTAAAAAAATAAAGATTTGAGATTGCACTTATTTGTTTTATATCTGATACTCTCTGTTCTTTATACAGATCTAAGTGTATGATCTATGTGCATCCATCTGCCAGAAGGATTTTTTTCAACATTTCCTGCATGGTGCATTTACTGTCAATGAATTCCCACATTTTTTGTTTAACTGAGCAGTATTTACCTTTAATTTGAAATATAACAATTTAATGTGGATAGAATTCTTGACTTTTTACTTTTGATATTTTAAGTATTTAACTCCACTCTCTTATGCGTATGTGGTTTCTAAGAACTCTTCTGTGATTGACTCTTGTTCCTCAATAGGTAAGGTGTTGTACACTTCTAATGCTCTTGGTCCTTTTGAGACTTCATCTTCATCTTTGGTATTCTGCAATTTGAATAAGATATATTTAGGATTTTTGTTTATTTGTTTTGGTAATTATTCCATCTGATATCTTCTCAGCATACTAGAACTGTGGCTTGTTGAAGGGCATTAATTTTAGAAAATACATAATTACTCTTCAAAGGCCTCTTCTGATTCATTCTCTCCATTTTTTATTGTTGGCATTCCAGTATGCCTGTGTTAAATCTTTGAATATCACCTGACTGTTCTTGAATATTCTGTTTCATTTTTTAACTAGCTTTTCTCTTTTCATTTCATTTTGTAAAGTTTACATTGCCCCAATATCAAGCTCATTGTGCCTTTATGCTGATAGGCTAATCATCTCGGTATGACAAGTCATGCTCTTCGTCAAGATCAAACACCTACATTAGTACATTTGAAAGAAGACTTGTAATCATATCAATGCTGGGGGAAAAAGAAGAATAAACTCTGCAAATAGTACTTGTGAGAGTGATAATACCATTTTAGTAATCTGAAATCCCAAGATAGTAGATAGACCAATTATCTCTTTTCGCAGTGTGGATTTCTGTCTCACAGAATTTATATATTTGTCTATGAGTATTCAAACATATTTGGAGAAGAGCTTATAAATGTAACTTTCAATGTTAGCCAAAATAATGATTATATATTAGATAGTACCCATGAGATTCTAGTCTAAGTTTGGCCTAATTGCTTTCAAATATTCATAATTGATCTTTGCATATGTACAGAGTTTAAAGTGCTGCTTGAATGTAGTCATAAATATCTTCAGATGCTGTTATATATTTGAACTTACTTACCTTTTAATGTACAGAAATCATGAGCTAGTGCTTTAAGGATACAATTTCCATTGTTCAAGAAAAATGAAATGAAAACAAATTTAGTGAGAATCAGAAATGTCTTTCTTCTTCTTAATTATAATCACAAATTAAAATCACTATGGCAGAGAGCCACAAACAGCAATGAACAATAAAATTACGTTTCCACCTTCATTGCTTGTGCAATAGGATTCAACGTATTT
Organism: Capricornis sumatraensis; assembly: GCF_032405125.1. Lineage (NCBI taxonomy): Eukaryota > Metazoa > Chordata > Mammalia > Artiodactyla > Bovidae > Capricornis > Capricornis sumatraensis. The sequence continues at coordinate 22,235,450 of NC_091069.1, read as the reverse complement.
GTATATATTTGAGTAAACAACAGTATGATTTTAAAAGTATAAAATTTAAAAGTCATGAATATTTCCAACAGTAAATTTAGACATTTACTTCTACCATATTCATCCCAATTTCATTTTAATTAGCTGAAATGTTGCAATTAAGACCATACATCTTATTAATTCTGTAAAGAATGAAGTGATTCTTTTTGATATCTCTCACAAGGCAGATTTGGAAATGTCAGAGACTGAATTATAGGGAAAAAAAAACCAAAACATTTCATGGACTAGTAATTTAGGCAATACATGCCAAGCAATAAGAAGGGGAGAAAGATAATTGAAGTAAGTAGGATAGAAGAAAGATTGTGGGATAAACATTATGTATGGAGGCATACTCCCCAGGTAATGAGGTGATAGATCTAATCTTTTGTAAAATGTAATATACAAACAGCTCTGTTTTCTAGAAACAGATAATACTTGCAGCTATAAAAGAACAAGTAATCAAGCATTTATTATTCTCCAGTTCTAGCAATAAACAGAAAATTATGAGTGAAAAAAACTCTTTTAGGTTAAGGAAATTGTTCAATATAAACTTTCTCTAACTCCAAGTCAGCTCTCAATTATATGCACTGATGCATGAGGAAGTATAACGCAGACTATTTGAAATGGCAAGGATAAAACCTTACAAAATGATTTTATAATGGACAATGAATATTCTGACTTGAGGAGATCTGCAAGGAGATCAAACCAGTCAATCCTAAAGGAAATCAACACTGAATATTCATTGAAAAGACTGAAGCTGAAGTTGAAGTTCCAATACTTTGTCCACCTGATGTGAATAGCTGACTCATTGGAAAAGACCCTGGAAAAGATTGAAGAAAAAGCAGAAGAGGGAGGCAAAGGATGAGATGGTTGAATGTCATCACCAACTCAATGGATATGACTTTGAGCAAACTCTGGGAGATAATGAAGGACAGAGAAGTCTGGCAAGCTGTAATCCATGAGGTCGCAGAGTCGGACACCACTATTTAGTGGCTGGAAAACAACATTCATATTCAGACTTGAGCCCTAACAACAAAGTGCTAACGTCTACTGGAAGTATCATCATTGGGACCAACAACTTGCCTGTTCTTTGTGTTAGTACTTGAAGAAAATCTCTTAGGAGGTATGCTATATTGGTACAGAATTTGAATTATGCTGCTGCTGCTGCTGCTGCTGCTAAGTCGCTTCAGTCGTGTCCGACTCTGTGCGATCCCATAGACGGCAGCCCACCAGGCTCCCCCATCCCTGGAATTCTCCAGGCAAGAACACTGGAGTGGGTTGCCAGTTCCTTCTCCAATGCATGAGAGTGAAAATTGAAAGTGAAATTGTTGTCTTGTCCGACTCTTAATGATCCCATAGACTGCAGCCTACCAGGCTCCTCCCTCCACGGGATTTTCCAGGCAAGAGTACTGGAGTGGGTTGCCATTGCCTTCTCCATTGGAATTATGAGACAAAGTAAAAAACTCTTAGTATCTTAGGTCATTTATGCTCCAATCAGTGAAGTTGTTTCAATATTCACAATACCTACCTTACATGATTATTATCAAAAGTCAATAAAATAGAGTGTGTGAAAGTATTGGGGACTTATTTTAATTACATTTATTAATGGTATACTATGAGAACAGAGAACTTGTCTTTTATAACATTCAGTCTTCAGTGTATGACCCAGTAATTGGCAATAGTAGGTGCTAAATCAGTATTTCTTGAACTGATGAATAAATTAATGAATCCTCATGAATATAGTTATAAAATTATAGGATAAATTCCTGATAACTTTTTAAATAAAACTTTTTACTATGATAATATTAGAGGTAATAGTTTTTAAGAAGCCATGTAGAAATATAATGGGGAAAACCTAAAGATGTAAACTCATCAGACACTTGCTAGAAATTCACTTGCTAGAGATTTGCTGGAGCTACAACGCCCTAACATTAAGGATAATGCATTGAAAAATATATCCACAACAATGGATCACTTTTAAAACCTCCTAGTAGTGAGACCTAATATTATTTGAATATTAATATTTGTATCCAACTACATTTTTTATCTAAAACTCTAAAAATCTAGTTACGTATGGTATTATTATGCTCAGTGAACAGATAAAAAATTAATACAAAAAATGTTTAAGCTTGCTTCTAGAATTGACTTGTGATGGGTTCATATACCTGTGAAATACACTAAAAAAAAATTGACTTGAACCTATTTGCTGGACATGAATAGAGACATAGAGAACAGACCTTTGGACACAGCTGGGGCAGGAGAAGGTGGGCCAAATTGAGAGAGTAGCATTGAAATATATACATTACCATATGTAAAACTGGATAAGGAAATGACAACGCACTCCACTCTAGTATTTTTGCCTAGAGAATCCTGTGGACAGAGGAGCCTGGTGGGCTGCTGCCCATAGGGTCGCACAGAGTTGGACACAACTGAAGCAACTTAACATAGCGTGCAAACCTGGAGCTAATTAGAAGCTCAGCTGAGACATACTCTGATGTGTATGACTCCATGTCTTGTCATTTCCCTTAACAACACATAGCCCTTATCTTAGTTCAAATACCTGATTTTTGAATTTAGTCTAAGAAAAATAAATAAAATATGTGTGTATTATTAAATCTTCTCAGTTGGATAGTCAGCATTGTTAAGTAAAATTCCTTAGGATGACCTATTTTCTATTTATGTTTTATAAATCCCAGAGGACTTCACCTCTCTATGGATTTTCTTCCTTTCTTTTATTAAGTAAAATTATGGGGGAGGAAGGTATGGAAATGGGTGAAAAACAACATCTGAAGTCACCTCAACTTTGACAGTCTACAATCCTAGGAGTTTTATTATTCATACTTGCAAAATATTCAACATTCAAAATATATCTATGAATCACTTTTAAGGGAAGTAGAAAGGAGAGGAGAATTCTTAAACTTTAAAAATCATATCGAATCCTAAAGAATGTGAAATGCTTAAGAGTACAGCCCATGCCTGGTTCCTCTTCCTTTATATCTCCCAAACCAAATACCAATCCCTTTATCTGATATTTATCTAATATATATTTCACCAAATAATTAAATGAGAAAACTGTAATATAGTGTCCTCTTGACAAAGTGGGGGCTAGATATTGAATAATATACCCCTTTCTCATCAATTTCATTCAATTTAATAGATTGTGGGGTTTTATAATTTACTCAAATAGAAGATGCAGATTAATATAAAATATAATAAAAGCCCTTACATAATTATGATAGCATGTGATACAAACTGCATTTGTAGATGTACTCTCTTTTCAACCTTACACTTTTGCTTTTTAAAATAAATTTAACTAATAATTGTTAAGGGCTTCCCTGATAGCACAGTTAAGAATCTGCCTGCAATGCAGGAAACACTGGTTCGATTCCTGGGTGGGGCCGATCTGCTGGAGAAGGGATAGGCTACCCACTTCAGCATGCTTGTGCTTCCCTGGTTGCTCAGCTGGTAAAGAAACCACCTGCAATGTGGGAGATCTGCATTCAGTCCCTGGGTTGGGACAATCCCCTGGAGAAGGAAAAGGCTGCCCACTACAGTATTCTGGCCTGGAGAATTCCATGGACTGTACAGTACACAGGGTCGCAAAGAGTTGGACACAACTGAGCGACTTCATTTTCACTTTCAATAATCGTTAAAACTGAGACCTTGTTAAAACTGAGACCATACTGAATTGAAGTGATTGTAAGGAATCCTTTATATGTATTAGAAGTAATATAATATGTAAATAAATTAAATATTATATGTAACTAAAATAATGGGTAAGCACTATGGCAGTGTGTAGCCCATGGAAGAAAGCAAAATATGTCATTGAACAAAATCTTTCTAGGAAGAATCAAAGTTATTCAATGGAAATCAAATGATGACAATGATGTAGATGAAACCATGTAGATGAAAAGAAGACAGTATTACACAGACAAATAAGCTACATTTTCTCCTGTTTCCCATCGTTGGTTTCTGAAATAGAGTTGTTGAATTTCCCAACAATCAAGGACCAAAGCCCAGAACTGTTGCCATTATAGGAATGCACATGGGTGGGAATGACGATAGAAGGACAGGAGGAGAGATTCTGTAATGAAAACCTTGCCTGATTTTTCAGTTATCAATCAGCCAAGTTCATGTGCATTCACTGGTAGGAGAGTTAAGTAACACAAGCCTTTATATCACCTGGCCTTCTCAAAGAGGTAAATGTCTTATACACACATTCACACTGAACTTCATAAGAATATTATAGCACAAGTAGCAGCATTCCTAGTCTATACAGGAAAAAAAGCTGAATTAAGAAAGTGTACATTACTTTTCCTAGTTTCCAGAGTCTATACTGGAAAATGATCCTGTAATTAATCATGACACTACACTGACTTTCATCTGCTGACATAGTGTATTATATATGCCCTCTTCTCTTAATGACTTTTTATTCTAATTGTCTCATGCAAATTGTGTGATTAAAGATATAGACACAGAGACATCTTCACAAGTCAAATATCCCCTGAAGTGCTATGCAGGTAGTAAGCCTGGCACTTGTGATTAGCTGAGGAAAGAATTTCAAATGAGGCAATATTTTACATTGCTCATCACTTGGTAAAAACATCAAAGACTGAATTAGCCCAGGTGTTGACTATGTATTAAAATTAAATATTGGTATTAATATATGTTTTATGTACCTTGTTAATGATTATATAAACACCTTAACATCAAGAAAAAAGACATATAGTCAAGTGTTTATAGGCCAGGATGATCGTTACACAGATCATTTCATTTAGTCATGACAACTAGCAGATCAGCTTAACCCATCAAAATTATATTTTCATGATTACCCAGAGATATTCTCTATCAGTGCCTCTTAAAGTACTAGCAGCCCAAAGATCATGATCCCATGGCAGTGTTCTGCGGAAAATGAAAGTGAAGAATTCTCTTTCAACATAATGTTTACTAACTATTTCACGTCACTGATGTACTGTCAACAGATAACCCCTTCTTATTGTGAGGACACCAGACCAATGTGACAGAATGCAGAGTAATGAGATTGACCTTCCAATGTCATTTGTCAAATGGATAATTTTTTAAATCTCTCCAGAAAGCAGAGACAACTTTCTGGTATTGATAAAGAAATCATAGTTGAAGTTTTTATTATCTTTTTTTTATTTGAGACTTTTACTAATGGGTACTTGCAGTTTGTTGACTTTTTTTGAAAAAAAAAATCAAGTTGTAAACTTTTATTACAAATTAAAAATGAGGTTCTTAAAATTCTCAGCTTGACCAGATATGAAACTATTTAAAAACCTTTAAAATGTACTGAGAAAAATCAAATAGAAAGCATGGGGGTCAAGGCAAATTCTCTTTCAAAGACTGCACATGAAATCCATCTATTTCTCCCCAAACTGCAAAGAGCATAAGAGAATGCTCATTGGTGGAGTGGTTTTGCTATTTTCTTTTGCCACCAAAAATTATATGGGCACATCTACCCTATTTCAGAAGCAAGGGGCAGGAACATCAATTAAATATCTAACAGTGTGGGAAGATGTTTAGCCAATGTTGTTTCCCGAGGTTAGGGAGTGGAAGCTAATTAGAAACCAGCTGAGATAACTGCTAGCTAAATATAAATGGTGTCTAAATCTGCTTTTCACACAAATTTTGGGGATGAGGAGATAGAAAGGGGTCACAAATTCACTGCTCATGTTGAGTTAGAGAGCAATATAATGACCAAGAATATGTTGTTAATATATCAATTATACCTCAACTAAAGAAAAACAAAGATTTGGTAGGCTATTTGACTTGATAAAAACAAAGAGAGAGAGAGAGAGAAGAGATTTTAGGGGAGAAGAAAAAACAAGAAAAAAGAAAATACGTTGTCAGTTTTGATTCTGAGTTGCTGGAATTAGGTCAGTTGTTGCTGTGTAAGGAGCATCCCTATAAGACATAAGAAATCAAATACTTCCAAAATCCCCATGTCAAAGCCATGAATAAGGTTAGGTTGACATGTCCAAGTGGAAAATCAAGTAGAGGTAAGACTGGAAGAACCTGCCTAGCACAAAGAAAGTGTTCTTGGGTGATTACTACAATCTTGCCAAGGAAAAAATGCATTTCTCCTTACATATCATTTGTTATATGATATCTAGCTGGGTTGAACTAGTATACTAAGTTAGACATAGAGCACCCATTCACTGGCTTAAATAGTGTTTAATAGCTTAATTCTCAATAGTGTATAGTCATGAATTTAAGAGAAGATACTGGTACTTATATAATTTGTATGTGTGCATTCATAATTTAATCACTGTAAAATACTTCTTCCACATTCACCCTTAATGCACTTAATATTTGAGTACTAAAACAAGCTCTTGTGGGTCTACTAGATTCTTAATCAGTTCAGTTCAGTTTGTAGCTCAGTCGTGTCCAACTCTTTGCAACTACATGGACACCAGGGAGACTTCCCTCCCTGATGATGGTGACACCACTCCATCATCAACTCCTGGAGTTTACCCAGACTCATGTTCATTGAGTCAGTGATGCCATCCAACCATCTCATTCCCTATCATCCCCTTCTCATCCAGCTCTCAATCTTTCCCAGCATCAGTTCAGTTCAGTACAGTCGCTCAGTCGTGTCCGACTCTTTGCAAACCCATGAATCACAGCATGCCAGGCCTCCCTGTCCATCACCAACTCCTGGAGTTCACTCAGACTCACGTCCATCGAGTCAGTGACGCCATCCAGCCATCTCATCCTCTGTTGCCCCTTTCTCCTTCTGCCCCCATTCCCTCCCAGCATCAGAGTCTTTTCCAATGAGTCAACTCTTCTCATGAGGTGGACAAAATACTGAAGTTTCAGGTTTAGCATCATTCCTTACAAAGAAATCCTAGGGCTGATCTCCTTCAGAATGGACTGGCTGGATCTCCTTGCAGTCCAAGGGACTCTCAAGAGTCTTCTCCAACACCACACTTCAAAAGGATCAATTCTTTGGCACTCAGCTTTCTTCACAGTCCAACTCTCACATCTATACATGACTACTGGAAAAACCATAGCCTTGACTAGATGGACCTTTGTTGGCAAAGTAATGTCTCTGCTTTTCAATATGCTATCTAGGTTGGTCATAACTTTTCTTCCAAGGAGTAAGTGTTTTTTTTTTTTTAATTTCATGGGTGCAGTCACCATCTGAAGTGATTTTGGAGCTGATCAGGGTATTTCAAATGAGTCAGTTCTTCACATCAGGTAGCCAAAATATGGGAATTTCAGCTTCAACATCAGTGCTCCCAATGAACACCCAGAACTGATCTCGTTTAGGATGGACTGGTTGGATCTCATTGCAGTAAAAGGGAATCTCAAGAGTCTTCTCCAACACCACAGTTCAAACGCATCAATTCTTTGGCACTCAGCTTTCTTTACAGTCCAACTCTCACATCCATACATGACCACTGGAAAAACCATAGCTTTGACTAGATGGACCTTTGTTGGCAAAGTGATATATCTGCTTTTTAACATGCTGTCTAGGTTGGTTATAACTTTCCTTCCAAGGAGTAAGCCTCTTTTAATTTCATGGCCACAGTCACCATCTGTAGTGCTTTGGGAGCCCCAAAAAATAAAGTCTGCCACTGTTTCCATTGCTAACTCATCTATTTGCCATGCAGTGATGGGACCAGATGCCATGATCTTAGTTTCCTGAATGTTGAGCTTTTAGCCAACTTTTTCACTTTCCACTTTCACTTTCATTAAGAGGCTCTTTAGTTCCTCTTCACTTTCTGCCAGAAGGGTGGTGTCATCTGCATATATGAGGTTATTGATATTTCTCCAGTAATCTTGATTCCAGCTTGTGCTTCCTCCAAGCCAGCATTTCTCATGATGTACTCTGCATAAAAGTTAAATAAGCAGGGTGATAATATCCAGCCTTGACATACTCTTTTTCCTATTTGGAACCAGTCTGTTGTTCCATGTCCACTTCTAACTATTGCTTCCTGACCTGCATACAGCTTTCTCAAGAGGCAGGTCAGGTGATCTGGTATTCTTATCTCCTTCAGAATTTTGCCACAGTTTATTGTGATCCACACAGTTAAAGGTTTTGGAATAGTCAATAAAGCAGAAATAGATGTGTTTCTGGAACTCTCTTGCTTTTTTGATGATCCAGTGGATGTTGGCAATTTGATCTCTAGCTCCTCTGCCTTTCCTAAAACCAGCTTGAACATTTGGAAGTTCACGGTTCACGTATTGCTGATGCCTGGCTTGGAGAATTTTGAGCATTACTTTGCTACCTTGTGAGATGAGTGAAATTGTGAGGTAGTTTGAGCATTCTTTTGCATTGCCTTTCTTTGGGATTGGAATGAAACTGACCTTTTCCAGTCCTGTGGCCACTGCTGACTTTTCCAAATTTGCTGGCATATTGAGTGCAACACTTTCACAGCATCATCTTTTAGGATTTGAAATAGCTCACCTGGAATTCCATCACCTCCACTATCTTTGTTTGTAGTGATGCTTCCTAAGGCTTACATGACTTCATATTCCAGGATGTCTGGCTCTAGGTGAGTGATCACAGCATCTTGACTGACTCGTTCATGAAGCTCTTTTTTGTACAGTTCTTCTGTGTAGTCTTGCCACCTCTTCTTAATATCTTTTACTTCTATTAGGTCCATAACATATCTGTCCTTTATTGTGCTCATCTTTGCATGAAATATTTCCTTGGTATCTCTAATTTTCTTGATGTGATCTCAGATCTTTCCCATTCTATAATTTTCCTCTATTTCTTTGTACTGATTACTGAGGAAGTCCTTCTTATCTCCCCTTGCTATTCTTTGGAACTCTGTATTCAAATGGATATATCTTTCCTTTTCTCCTTTGCTTTTTGCTTCTCTTCTTTTTACAGCTATATGTAAGGCCTCCTCAGACAACCATTTTGCCTTTTTTGCACTCCTTTTTCTTGGAGATGATCTTGATCCCTGTCTCCTGTACACATCACAAACCTGTATCCATAATTCATCAGGCACTCTGTCTATCAGATCTTGTCCCTTAAAACTATTTCTCACTTCCAGTGTATAATTGCAAGGAATTTGACTTAGTTCATATCTGAAGTCTAGTGGTTTTCCCTACTCTCTTCAACTTAAGTCTGAATTTGGCAATAAGGAGTTCATGTTCTGAACCAAAGTCAGATCCTGGTCTTGTTTTTGCTGACTACATACTGATTCTCCATCTTTGGCTGCAAAGGATATAATCTATCTGATTTTGGTGTTGACCATCTGGTGATGTCCTTGTGTAGAGTCTTCTCTTGTGTTGTTGGAAGAGGGTGTTTGCTATGCCCAGTGCATGGTCTTGGCAAAACTCTATTAGCCTTTGCCCCGCTTCATTCTGTACTCCAAGGCCAAATATGCCTGTTACTCCAGGTGTTTCTTGACTTCCTACTTTTGTATTACAGTCCCCTGTAATTAAAAGGACTTTTTTGAGGGGTGTTCATTCTAAAAGATCTGGTAGGTTTTCATAGAACCATTCAACTTCATCTTCTTCAGCATTACTGGTCGGGGCATAGATTTGGATTACCATGATATTGATTGGTTTTCCTTGGAAATGGATCACTCTGTCGTTTTGAGATTGCATACAAGTACAAGCGTCTAGCTGTGGTTGCACAGCTTGGAGCAGTGAGCAGCAGAGAGGAGATACCCCACATCCAAGGTCAGGAGCGAAGGCTGTGAGAAGATACCCCATATACAAGGTAAGAACAGTGACTGTGCTTTGCTGGAGCACCCATGAAGAGATACCCCACGTCCAATATATGAGAAACCCCAGTAAGAGAGTAGACATTGAGAGAGGGCATCAGAGGGCAGACAGACTGAAAGCACAATCACAGAAAACTAGCCAATATGATCATGTGGACCACAAACTTGTCTAACTCAATAAAACTAAGCCATGCTGTGTAGGACCACCCAAGACGGATGGGTTATGGTGGACAGTTCTGACAAAATGTGGTCCACTGGAGAAGGGAATGGCAAACCACTTCAGTATTCTTGCCTTGAGAACCCCATGAACAATTTGAAAAGACAAAAAGATAGGACACTGAAAGATGAACTCCCAGGTTGATAGGTGCCCAGTATGCTACTGGAGATCAGCGGAGAAGTAACTCGAGAAAGAATGAAGTCACAGAGCCAAAGCAAAAACAACACCCAATTGTGGATGTGACTGGTGATAGAAACAAGATCCAATGCTATAAAGAGCAATATTGCATAGAAACCTGGAATGTTAGGTCCATGAATCAAGGCAAATTGGAAGTGGTCAAACAGGAGATGGCAAGAGTGAAAGTTGACATTCCAGGAATCAGTGAACTAAAACGGACTAGAATGGATGAACTTAGCTCAGATGACCATTACATCTACTACTGTGGGCAGGAATCCCTTAGAAGAATTGGAGTAGCCATCATAGTCAACAAGAGTCCATAATGCAGAGTCTTAAATAGCCAATATGTGTCCTAAATATATGAAGAAAATCACAAATTCTCACATTCATGTTATAGACATGGCAATATATAGTCCACTTTTGTAAATAATGTGAAATAAATTCAAACTAATCTGATTTGTTGTTTTCTGAAGGTTTCAAATTATGTATATTAGTATTTTTGGGTTTTGATGATAACAGATACTGGTTCATATTTTTATTTCTCTCTTGCAACTGGTAACTTAATTAAGTAAGTAGGCAGTTTAATTAGATTCTTTGAGCCTCATTTTCAATACATAATACTAACTTTATGGGGCTGATTTGGAAACGAATGAGAAAATATATGGAAAAGTTGTGGCACAGTGCCTGGCACTTAATAGACTCTTCAGTAGTGTAATTTCTTTCTCCTTTCTTGTTCAAAAGGTTGAGCAGATGGGTAATATGAATTATTTTCAACATAAAGCAATTCTTATGTAACCTATAATATAGTAGCATGACATCACATAAAAATCAGTTTTTGTAATAATGATGAATACTAAAAACTACAGACTTAAAGGGGAGACTTTTTTTTAACAAAAGCAATCAGTCAAAAGTGCTAAATCGATAAAGGTAGAGACAGTGTATGTCTAGGAAAATTGAGTTCATTTCTTGCTAGTGCTCTGCAAGAAGAATATTAATGGATGAATTTTAACTTAAAAGATGGTGAAGGATTTTGAGATTTGTTCGTGAGAACAGTGGAGGCTATAATAGCCTGTGGAGGACACAAATATCTGAGATATTCCCATGTTGTATGGGCTAGCGTGTGCAAGTAGAAGATGACTTCTATGTTGCCTAAAGGTTGCATTATTATGAGTCAGAAGAATGTAGAATAGAACCAAAGCAAAAATATCAACAACAGACAACAATAGTAATAACAACAACCCTGGAAGGATAGAATGCATAACTCAAGAAAGGCATGAAATGATGTGCAACTGCTGATTGCAAAGTGGGGGCAGAGCAGAGACCATGAATTAAGGAAACTGAGAAGGAAATTCTCAAAGTTTGGTTTATATACTAGAGCCCAGGTTCGAATCATTCAAAAGATGAAGTATGATAAAAATAAAACAAGTTTGTCTTTAGAAATAATGATTCTTTTGTTCAATTGTTCAGGGAGAAGTTACAGAGATTAATTTTGAAAATATTCTCTGACTCATAATAATGAAAAAAGGATTTCAATAATACATTCAGTTCAGTACAGTTCAGTTGCTCAGGTGTGTCCAAATCTTTGCCACCCCATGTATCACAGCACGCCAAGCCTACCTGTTCATCACCAATTCTTGGAGTTCACTCAAATTCATGTTCATCAAGTTGGTGATGCCATCCAGCTATCTCATCCTCTGTTGTCCCTTTCTCCTTCTGCCCCCAAACCCTCCCAGCATCAGGGTCTTTTCCAATGAGTCAACACTTCTCATGAGGTGGACAAAGTACTGGAGTTTCAGCTTCAACATCAGTCCTTCCAATGAACACCCAGGACTGATTTCCTTTAGAATGGACTGGTTGGATCTCCTTGCAGTCCAAGGGACTCTCAAGAGTCTTCTCCAACACCACAGTTCAAAAGCATTAATTTTTTGGCGCTCAGTTTTCTTCATAGTCCAACTCTCACATCTATACATGACTACTGGAAAAAACATAGCCTTGACTAGACAGACCTTTGTTGGCAAAGTTATGTCTCTGCTTTTCAATATTCTATCTAGATTGGTCATAACTTTCCTTCCAAGGAGTAAGCGTCTTTTAATTTCATGGCTGCAATCACCATCTGCAGTGATTTTGGAGCCCCAAAAAATAAAGTCTGACACTGTTTCCACTGTTTCCCCATCTATTTCCCATGAATTGATGGTACCAGATGCCATGATCTTCATTTTCTGAATGTTGAGCTTTAAGCCAACTTTTTCACTCTCCTCTTTCACTTTCATCAAGAGGCTTTTCTGTTCCTCTTCACTTTCTGCCATAAGGGTGGTGTCATCTGCATATCTGAGTTTATTGATATTTCTCATGGCAATCTTGATTCCAGCTTATGCTTCTTCCATCCCAGCGTTTCTCATGATGTATTCTGCATATAAGTTTAATAAGCAAGGTGACAATATACAGCCTTGATGTACTCCTTTTCCTATTTGGAACCAGTCTGTTTCTTCCTGAACTGCATATGTGATAAAGCAAAAAGTTCATCAAGTATACTTGTATCCAGATGTAAATTTGATGTCGAATTTTATTTTTTAATCAACCAAAATATAGTGAATATTACATGTGCACATGAAATAAGTATGTGTTCCTTTCAAAGCAATGTTTACCATTTGGGATCCAAAAATCCCTGCAGATGATGACTGCAGCCATGAAATTAAAAAATCTTACTCCTTGGGAGGAAAGTTATGACCCACCTAGACAACATATTGTAAAGCAGAGACATTACTTTGCCAAAAAAGATCCATCTAGTCAAGGCTGTGGTCTTTCCAGTAGTCATGTATGGATGTGAGAGTTGGACTATAAAGAAAGCTGAGCACTGAAGAATTAATGCTTTTTAACTGTGGTGTTGGAGAAGACTTTGAGAATCCCTTGGACTGCAAGGAGATCCAACCAGTCCATCCTAAAGAAATCAGTCCTGAATATTCTTAGGAAGGACTGATGTTGAAGCTGAAACTCCAATACTTTGGCCACCTGATGTGAAGAGCTGACTAATTTGAGAAGACCCTGATGCTGGGAAAGATTGAAGGCAGGAGGAGAAGGGGACAACAGAGGATGAGATGTTTGGATGGCATCACCGACTGAATGGCCATGAGTTTGAGTAAACTGGGAGTGGGTTATGGACAGGGAGGCCTGGCATGCTCTACACAAACTTTAACCTAGCGATCATAGATATAGTTGTCCTTGGTGGGGAATTGGTTCAGAATCTCCTATCAATACCAAAAGTCATTAGTGCTCAAGTCCTATGTATAAAATGGTATAATATCTGCATAGAAGTTAAGCTCATTCTACTGTTTACTTTAGATCATCTCTAGATTACTTATAATACTTAATATAATATAAATGCTATGTGTTTTGTTACAAATACAATGTAAATGCTACATAAACAGCTGATGGACACATGGCAAATTTATTTTCCTTTTAAATTTTTCTAAATTTTTTTGTATATTTTGATCCACAGTTGGTTGAATCCATGGATACAAAAGACATTGTATTTTAGAATTCCATGGGATAGTTTCATCATATTGTCATCTCGAAGTTATATATCTCTTGAGAATATATTGTTTTGCTTTTTCTCAAACATATCTTGTTATTTTTGATTGAGTACAAAATTGTGTGTAAGGACTGAGAAGTTTATAACTGAAATTTGAAACAACCAGCTGTTTTCTTCTGTCGAGTCATTAGCATGAAAGAGTGGGTCAGTCTGATTATTGGTTGATCTTGATCTGGGCTTTGCTTTTGAAAATACTGTCTCTAGTATTCTTATTTCTACACACTTCTCATTCCCCCAGCAGTAGACTTTTGTTGTTTATTATTTGGTGTTAGATTTGTGACTCAGAGAACATTTTAAAATTCTCTGTTGTAGCCTCTGTTTTTGCTGAGACCTATGCTTCTAGATTTAAAGTTGGACTTTTTTAGGCCTTTCTTCACTCTCATCCTCTTGCAAGACAATAGTTCCCTGTGTCTATCTTGGACCTTGTCTTGAGATATTTTCTTGCTCTTTCACCAGCAGTAGGTGGCTTGTATTTTTACCCTTCTTCCAAGACACACCATCATCAACAACAATCCTGGACCTATATTTGGTTTCCTGGGGCACAGGAAGGGTTTTTTAACTTCAGAAAAGCAGAAGGTTTTAACTTCTCCACCAGTGTCTTTCAGCAGCAAAAATTTTGATGCCCTTCCTCTAGTGACTTAAAGCAATTTTAATTAATATTTACTACTATTATTAATGCTTGTGAGAATCTAGCAAGAGTTTATTCCCCTCCAGGTCAGCAGCCATCACTCTGCATTGAGGAAGGACTGCCGCAACGCCCCCCTCCAGCCCCCCCCCCCCCCCCCACCCCAGGCTTCTCTTGTCCGTACTCTTTTTGTGAGTAGCCAGGAGAGATGCACAGAAAAGAGCTTCTGAGGAAGTGTGAATTCTCCCACATCTAAATCTGTTTCAAGTTGGTATGCTAGCCCATATTTGGCCTTTAGAAATCTGCTAAAATTGCAACTGATTTATTCTTACCCACTTCTGTGGAAACTGGTTCTTCCTCTGTTGCCTGTCAAAGGTGAAACTGTTCATATATCTCTGCTCTCCTTGGAGGCATTTGTTACTTTCTGGAATTCAGTCCTCTGTGTTGACTTATGACCTTAGTTCTTTGACAGGGTCAAGGAAAATGAGGATTTTGTAGATCATCTGGCTTTTCTTATTCTTAGGATGGTAGTAACAGTCTCTTGCCTCTTTCTACATCTTACTCACAAGCAGGGTTCCCAGTCACTTCTACACCTTTAACGTATGCTGCAATTCAAGGCAAACTAAGGATTCATTTATTTTTGTATTTCATTTTGCTTATTGTCCATTTCTCCTCGCTAAAGTAAAAATAAATCTTGAAGGCAAGGATTTATTTCAGTTTTGTTGAACACTATTGTAAAGAAAGCTGAGAGCTTAAGAACTGATGCTTTTCAATTGTGGTGCTGAAGAATGATCCTGAGAGACCCTTGGACTACAAGGAGCTCAAACTAGTCAATTCTAAAAGAAATCAACCCTGAATATTCATTGGAAGGATGGATACTGAAGCTGAAGTTCCAATATTTGGTTACCCGATGTGAAGAGCAGACTCATCGGAAATGACCCTAATGCTGGGAAAGATTGAGGACAAGAGGAGAAGGGTGTGACAGAGGGTGAGTTGGTTGGAGGACATCACTGACTCAATGGACATGAGTTTGGGCAAACTTTGAGACACATCAAAAAACTGGAAATCCTGGCCTGCTGAAGTTCATGTGGTTGAAAAAAGTCAAATATTACTAAGTGACTGAACAACAATAATTGTACTTGGAACACTTAGAAAACAGATGTGCTACAAATATACTTCTCAGTAGAAGTTATTGAATGAAGTAATATTTAATAAGATAGAACTGAATGAGGCATTGGGAATGTTTTCATATTTTATCTTCAAAAATATTTAATATAGGTAATATTTTACCCATATTTTAGAGGAGAAAAGTGGTTTTCAAATATACTAAATAAACTGACTTGACAGGGAAGGAGGAAAGAATAAGTGTATATGCGTCAAGCCTAACTGGGTTTAAATGCTGATTCTATTTACCACATTTGATGTTTTGAGAAAGTCACTTAACTTTTTCAGCCTTCTGTATTCTCTTCTTTAGTTGAAGCAAATAACTCTAAACTGTTACATTAAAAACTAGTAGAAATATTGTTTAAAGCATGTATCACATGATTAAGTACTCCTATCCCTCCTAATGATAGTATTCTTTTTGTATGATTGTTCATATCTGGAACCAAATTTTATTTTTCTTGAAACTAAATCCTGAGCATATTTTAATTTATCATGTCACCTTTGAAATGTGGACTGTTTGAGGGGAAGAAAAATCTAAGTTTGCAGAACCAGAGTCTGCACATTTCTAAGAATGCATTTAGGAGAGCCAACTGCTCTCTGTTCTCTGACCCAGGAGGCAAGCTCAATTCTCCTTTGTGCAAAATTGAAATATGAATAAATATAAATAACTTATGCAAAATAAAGTAAGGAATAATAGAAAGGTTTTAGATTTAAACCCTCAGCAACTAATTTTGAAGGAAAAAATAAAGTTATGTTTTTCTAAGCAGAGGTGTTTTTAAAAAAGTACTTGATAAAGCAAATAGCATCAAAGAGAATGTCAGATCATATTGATGAGTAAACAAATGTAATATCGGGAAGGACTTTCTAGACTTTGCTGCTTTGAGTTCTATTGTCAAGGTGATGAGAATATGCAAAGGATTAAAATAAAATAATAGGTTTACATGTTTTAAATTTATCTTTCAGCAGAATGGAATGCTGTTAGGTATGGAGTCATAAAGAGTTCATTCAAATTCATATGTTTTATTGTTTTATGTTGTTTGAGACATGGAGCCTGGTATGCCTAGGGAGGGACACAGCAAAGAGAGTTAATGGCAACAAAAAGAAACATCATGAAAGTTGTAATATAAGTTGAGTTACAAATGCAATCGTTCATCACATTGAGTAAAAAAGAAAATCAACTTCCTGCATATCGGTGCAAGTTCTCTGGGATGCTTAGGTCTGCAACCCAGCATGCAGCACTTCACCCATTTTCAAAGAGTGATAGACCTTTCTGTGCCATTGCCATTTAACAAAATTTTTTCCCTGGGTTCAAATTTCATGGGACTGATAAGAAATTTTGAAAATATCTTAGTGATGACAAAATACATTTTTCCTATTTGAAACAGAATTTTGTAGGGATTTATTTTCTGTCTCTGGAAAACAGCCTGAAGCATTATGTGCTACTGTATTGGTTAACATCTATTTTTTAAATATAAATTTATTTATTTTAATTGGAGGTTAATTACTTTACAATATTGTTTATTTTTGAGAGTCCATTAGGCAAGGAAACTCAGGCTGAAAACTAGTGTTTTGTTTCTTTATTTTGTTATATGGTTAGAAATAAGTGAAGCCATTTTGCAAACTAGAAAGACATCATAGCTGAAAGTAATCTCAGGTATCATCAAAACTTACTTATTTTATAGTTGAGAAATCTAAGGCTTAAATTGAAGAACACTATGACCCCTGGCACCTAATTATTATGTTCGTTGGCTAGATTTTATCCTACATGTCCTGAATGTCAATTCAGTATTCTTAAACTAGTTTATTGCATTTGAGTGAACTTTCATAAATTATTGATCATGTAGAGGAGCCTGGGTCATAAAGAGTTAGACACAACTGAGCAACAAAGCAGAGCACAGCACAGAAACAAATACATTATTTCACTAAGTAGTTTAAAATTTAAATTAAAAACCTTTTCATATTTTAGGGTCATGATTTTCCATCATTATGCTAATATAAATTATTTTATTTTTAAAATTATTAACAGTAATTTTTGTAATTACACATGTCACAAAATAAGGATAATATGCACAAAATGTGTGTGATTAGTCACTCAGTCTTTTCTGACTCTTTGCAACCCTATGGTAGCCCTCAAGGCTCCTCAGGCTTATTCAGGCAAGAATACTGGAATAAGTTGCCATGCACTTCTCCAGGGGATCTCCTTGACCCAAGAATTGAACCCATATCTCCTATATCTCCTGCATTGCAGGTGCGTTCTTTACCAGCTGAGTCATTTGGAAAATGTATACATTAGAGAGAGAATAAAGACTGTCCAAATGCTACTATTCCAAAGAAAACAAAATTCACATTTAGTACAATGAGACTCAGATTTTACTAAGATATGAATTCTTTCCTCAAGAAACTTGCTATCTAATAGTGAGGCAGATGCTAAGTAAATGATTACAAAGTTTGATTGTACTTAAAATAATAGAATAGTAGAGAGAAGAAACTTTTTTTGAGGATTAGTTTGATTGGGCAGGTGAAGCAACAAACCTGGAATTCATGGTGTGTACATGGTATATTTTAGGGACATATTGTAGGGTGCATAGTTTAGGGGTTAAATAATGTTACAAAGAGTTGCCACAGATTGGACTTTTTAATTAACAGACTGTACATCTCAATAAAAGCATGGCTGTTAATAAACAAATCTACTCTCAGCTTAGACATTAATTAGAGAGTGACTTTGGGTTAGATGTGTGAGAATATAAGCTTTTTCAGTGGAGTGGTAACATTGGCAAGAACTCTCAAAATTCAAGAGTGCAAAACAGACATCTCTCCATCACCAGAAGACTTAGACATTTCTCCAAGGCATAGGGTAATCAATTTCAGGAAAAGGTGTTCAATATCATTAGTCATTTGAGAAATACAAAATAAAATCTCAATGGAATAGTATTACACATTGACTAGCAATGTCAACATAATCCTCACAAGCTGAGTGTTGGCATGGTTTAGGAGCAACTAAAACGCTCATATGTTGGTGGTGGTGGTGGCAGTGGTGGTGGTGGTGGTGGTGGCAGTGGTGGTGGTGAAAAATGGAACAGACACTCTGGAAAACAGTTCAGCATTTTCTTACACCATATTGATTATATTAAATTCATAATCACTCAAAACAGGTTAAGTTCAGTTCAGTTCAGTCACTCAATCAGGTCTGACTGTTTGTGACCCCCATGGACTTCAGTATGCCAGGCCTCCATGTCCATCACCAAATCCTGGAATTTACTCAAACTCATCTCCATTGAGTAGGTGATGCCATCCAACCATCTCATCCTCTGTCGTCCCCTTCTCCTCCCACCCTCAATCTTTCCCAGTATCAGGGTGTTTTCAAATGAGTCAGCTCTTTGCATCAGATGGCCAAAGTATTAGAGTTTCAGCTTCAACATTAGTCCTTCCGAAGAATATTCAGGACTGATTTCCTTTAGGAAGCACTGGTTGGATCTCCATGCAGTCCAAGAGACTCTCAAGAGTCTTCTTCAACACCACAGTTCAAAAGTATTAATTCTTTGGCAACCCAAATATACTTCAGAGAGTGAGTGGAGAAGTAATTTGTAAGGTATCCTAAAATGAACTACTTCTACTCAGCAATAGAAAGGAATTAACTCTCAGTAGACACTCAACAACATGAATGAGTCTAAAGGCATTATGTGCACTGACTGAATGAATCAGCCATGATGGTTCCAAACTGTATATGACATTCTAGAATAAGCAAAACTGTAAGGATGGACTACGGGTTAAAGGTTTGAAAATGTTAGATGTGGCACCAGATAACTTTTCTGGTAACGAAACAGCTTTGCTTTCTGCTTGTGATGGTAGTTGCAAGTTCAGTACAGTCGCTCAGTCATGTCCAAGTCTTAACGACCCCATGAATCGCAGCACACTAGGCCTCCCTGTCCATCACCATCTACTGGAGTTCACTCAGACTCACGTCCATCGAGTCCATGATGCCATCCAGCCATCTCATCCTCTGTCGTCCCCTTCTCCTCCTGCCCCCAATCCCTCTCAGCATCAGTCTTTTCAAATGAGTCAACTTTCTCATGAGGTAGCCAAACTATTGGAGTTTCAGCTTTAGCATCAGTCCTTCCAATGAACACCCAGGACTGATCTCTTTAAGGATGCACTGGTTGGATCTCCTTGCAGTACAAGGGACTCTCAAGAGTCTTCTCCAACATCACAGTTCAAAAGCATCAGTTCTTTGGCGCTCAGCTTTCTTCACAGTCCAACTTCACATCCACACATGATCACTGGTAGAACCATAGCCTTGTCTAAATGGACCTCAGTTGACGAAGTAATGTCTCTGCTTTTGAATATGCTATCTAGTTTGGTCATAACTTTGCTTCCAAGGAGTAAGCGTCTTTTAATTTCAAGGCTGTAATCATCATCTGCAGTGATTTTGGAGACCAAAAATATACAGTCTGACAGTTTCCACTGTTTCCCCATCTATTTCCCATGAAGTGATGGGACCAGATGCCATGATCTTAGTTTTCTGAACATTTAGCTTTAAGCCAACTTTTTCACTCTCCTCTTTCACTTTCATCAAGAGGCTTTTTAGTTCCTCTTCACTTTCTGCCATAAGGGTGGTGTCATCTGCATATTTGAGGAGATTGATATTTCTCCTGGCAATCTTGATTCCAGCTTGTGATTCTTCCAGACCAGCGTTTCTCATGATGTACTCTGCATATAAGTTAAATAAGCAGGGTGACAATGTGCAGCCTTAACATACTCCTTTTCCTATTTGGTACCAGTCTGTTGTTCCATATCCAGTTCTAACTGTTGCTTCCTGACCTGCATATAACTTTCTCAAGAGGCAGGTCAGGTGGTCTGGTATTCCCATCTCTTTCAGAATTTTCCACAGTTTATTGTGATCCACACAGTCAAAGGCTTTGGCATAGTCAATAAAGTAGAAATAGATGTGTTTCTGGAACTCTCTTGCTTTTTGATGATCCAGTGGATATTTGCAACTTTATCTCTGATTCCTCTGCCTTTTCTAAAACCAGATTGAACATCTGGAAGCTCACCGTTCACGTATTGCTGAAGCCTGACTTGCAGAATTTTGTGCATTACTTTACTAGCGTGTGAGATGAGTGCACTTGTGCAGTAGTTTGAGCATGCTTTGGCATTGCCTTTATTTGGAATTGGAATGAAACTGACCTTTTCCAGTTCTGTGGCCACTGCTGAGTTTTCCAAATTTGCTGGCATATTGAGTGCAGCACTTTCACAGCATCATCTTTTAGGATTTGAAATAGCTCAACTGGAATTCCATCACCCCCAGTTTCTATGTTTATAGTGATGCTTCCTAAGGCCTACTTGACTGCACATTCCAGGATGTCTGGCTCTAGGTGAGTGATCACACCATCATGATTAACTCAGCCGTGAAGCTCTTTTTTGTACAGTTCTTCTGTGTATTCTTGCCACCTCTTCTTAATATCTTCTGCTTCTGTCAGGTCCATACCATTTCTGTTCTTTATTGTGCTCATCTTTGCATGAAATATTTCCTTGGTATCTCTAATTTTCTTGAAGAAATCTCTAATCTTTCTCATTCTATTGTTTTCCTCTATTTCTTTGCACTTATCACTAAGAAAGACTTTCTTATTTCTTGCTATTCTTTGGAACTCTGCATTCAAATGAGTATATGTTTCCTTTTCTCCTTTGCTTTTCACTTATCTTCTTTTCACAGCTATTTATAAGGCCTCCTCAGACACCCCCTTTTTTTTTTTTTTTTTTTTTTTTTGCATTTCTTTTTCTTGGGGATGGTCTTGATCCCTGTGTCCTGTATAATGTCACAAAACTCTGTCCACAGTTCATCAGGCACTCTATCAGATCTAGCCCTTTAAATCCATTTGTCACTTCCAAAAGTGTTCTAAAATGTCTTGTAGGTCTTCATAGAAACGTTCAGCTTCAGCTTCTTCAGCATTACCGGTCACGGTATGAACTTGGATTATCATTATAATGAATGATTTGCCTTGGAAACAAACAGAGATCATTCTGTTGTTTTTGAGTCTGCACCCAAATACTGCATTTCAGACTTTTTTGTTGACTATGATGGTTACTCCATTTCTTCTAAGGGATTCCTGCTCACAGGAGTAGTTAAAATGGTCATCTGAGTTAAATTCACCCATTCCAGTCCATTTTAGTTCACTGATTCCTAGAATGTCAATGTTCACTCGTGCCTTCTCCTGTTTGGTTACTTCCAGTTTGCTTTGATTAATGGACTTAACATTTCAACTTCCTATGCAATATTGCTCTTTACAGCATCGGACCTTGCTCTATCACCAGTCACATCCACAACTGGGTGTTGTTTTTTGTTTTGGCTCCATCCCTTCATTCTTTCTCTAGTTACTTCTCCACTGATCTCCAATAGCACATTGGGCACCTACTGACCTCAGAGTTCATCTTTCAGTGTCCTATCTTTTTGTCTTTTCAAACTGTTCATAGGGTTCTCAAGGCAAGAATACTGAAGTGGTTTGCCATTCCCTTCTCCAGTGGACCACATCCTGTCAGACCTCTCCAACATAGCCCGTCCATCTTGGGTCACCCCACACAGCATGGCCTAGTTTCATTGAGTTAGACAAGGCTGTGGTCCATCTGATCAGATTGTCCAATTTGTGATTTTAGTTTCAGTCTGTCTGCCCTCTGATGCCCTCTCTCAGCACCTACCATCTTACTTGGCTTTCTCATACCTTGGACATAGGGTATCTCTTCATGGCTGTTCCAGCAAAGCAAAGCCTCTGTTGCTTACCTTTGACATGAGGTATGTCCTCTCAGCCGCTGCTCCTGACCTTGAATGTGGGGTATCTCCTGTCTGCCTCTAGCTGCTCCTGTGCTGCCCAACAGCCACTAGCTGCTTGCCACTCAGCCACCATGCCCTCCCAGCACCTACCATCTTACTTGGGTTTTTCTTTCCTTGGACGATGGGTATCTCCTCTCTGCCGCTCACCGCTCTTGCAACATAGGATCCCTCTAAATGCTGAAGTGGATTTAAAGGAAGTAAAACTCCCATATTTTCTGATAGAAAAATAAGTGGTCTCAACCACTTGGAAAATAATTTTATCCCTATTAAAGCTAAATATAAGCCAACATACAGCCCAACATTTTTATTCCAAGAGAAATGTTTGTCAACTAAAGGGCACATCCAAAAATGTTCACAGCAACTTTACTAGTAAGAGCAAAAATGTAGGAACAGCTTAAATAAAGAACAAATAAAGAATGTCTAAAAATTAAAATTAGGTATATTTCCATAGAGGAGCACCCCACAGCAGTAAAGATAAACAAGCTGACACACAACATTGTAGAACCTCACAGACATATTGAAAGGAAAAATACAAGCACAAACAAGTATATTTATGTAATTCATTAGTGATATATCCTAAAAACAAGCAAAACTAATATCTAATAATAGAAATAAGAGCAGGAGTTAACCTTAACTAGGTGAGAGGGGACATGAGGGATCATCCTCGGGTGATGAAAATATTCTATAGCTTAGTCTGAATAGTCCTTACATGAATTCATTCATATATAAATCCGTTACCTGTCTAAGATTTGTGTACTTCACTGTATGCTTTGTATACCTCAATTTTTAAAATAACATATTTTAAAAAAAGGAAAAATAAAAATCGGGAAAGGAAATAGAAGAAAGGAAAAGAGAAAAAATATTTTCAGGTATTCTTTTCTTTTAGGTATTCTTTTTTATAGTATTTGTATTCAGTTACTCCTAATCTAAATGGAAATCCTAGAGTAGATAAAATTAGTGAACCTCCAGCTTATCTGGGCATGTTATTTATTCCACACAGATATTTAATTATCTCACAACCTCAGTTATTAGTCATCTGTTGATAGATTCACATTAACATATAAATCATTATGCCAATTAAGTGATTTAATATGGAACATATTCTTCCTTAGCAGCTAGAGTCTTGTATACATTTCATCACCACCCCCTCCTTTATATCTGACAATCTGGGGAATAATTAGAAGATTTGCTTGCATAGCTCATGCATTGCACAACTAAAGAGGACATGTTTACATCACAGTATGAGGTGATGTCATCCTCTTGATTTGTATAAAACAGTGATTTTGGTTACCTGATATAGAAAATGTGCTGATTTAGAGAATGTTTTGCCTAAGTTCTGGCAAAGCCTGTTATTATTAATCCCCCATTCTATTAACTCCTACAATTTCCTCTGCATTGTAACAGAAAAAACAGGGACAATATAGGCAATCCTGTTTGGTCCTCATTATGAGGTACACATGTGAGATTTGTAACACAGAAGGGAAGTAGAAGTCACAATTGTGCTGAGTAATTTGTGGGCAGATGCATCTTCAGGGGGTTTATGCAGGTTGCTAAGCAGCTTCTGCAGGGATTCCCAAGTACCACCAATCATGGTAATAAGGAGAACTTAGAACACTGGACTTTCTGATCTTTGTTCCCTTAGACTTGTAAATAGTTGTGTGAGTATTGAACTTGTTATGGCCATTCAGTCCTTGAGTACACAGAACAGTTTCTGTCTTTCTTATAAAAGCACTTATTGAAGCATTTCCCAACAGTAAACACTAATTCTCTAAAGCTTTGTTTTTTTATTTTTCCACAAACATATTTAGCATCTCTTTCCCATGAGTTACAATGATGAAATTCCTTCTGGAAAATTGAATTATTTGATATGTTTTAAGCATGAATCCCTATGATAAAGAAGATACCATAGATTAAGTTATAAATTATCACAAATAATTTGTGAACTCTGAAAATATTTATTGGTTTTTACCTTTGTTTTTGACACTCTGTTAGTGTGAAAATTTTAAAAAGCAACTTTAAAGTACAATTTTAAGAAGTCAAAGTAGGAAGACATTATCTAAAGTAGAGGGAAAGCTCCCAGAGAAAAAGAAATTTAGATTGACAAATGGAATTCATGTTAGTTTAATAAAGTTAAAAACTGGAATATTGCAAATGTCCTCTGCAGGACAAGGCTATTTCATCTCTTTCCAAATAATACCTGTAGATTAATTTAGAAAAATCCTCACAGTAATGGGAAAGTCTGTTATAGCCTGCAAACATACATGCTTTTAAAACAATGTTTTCACAAGGAAGACATATATTTAAGACTGGACCAGTCTTGGATAGATCTGCACAATGCCCACATTGCAATGATTAGAGATTTAAATATGCTATCTGACAGGTGCTCTACATTATGGACTGTTAATAGGACATATTTCAAACTGTCAGTCTCCACATATGGCTAATGATTTTTAAGGTAACATTCTCCACTCTTAGTTAAAACAATCTCCCTTCCTGGTGCCATATTTGGCATTTTGTGTTTGTTACTGAATCTGATTTCATCCTCAGAACAGTCCTATAAACTAGCCTTTATTTTACTGACAAATATGAAAATGAAAAAAGTATACAACTTACCACTTTACACAGATGTAGCGAACAGTAGGCAGGTGAATGAACCTAGTTCTGACTCCAAGGCCTGGAATATTTTCTTTGCTATGGAACAGCTCCTAAGACCCCACTGCATGTTTCTACATCTCTGGCAACTGGTATGAAGCAATTTATTTATTTTTTAATTCCTGTGAGTTAGACTACATTTAACATTTCTGTAAGAAATGAGATTTGTTTAAAAAAAATTAGATTTGTTGAAACTATATCATGTACTAGATCTTGTTTTAACTATTTCATAAACACTGTATCAATGGAGTAAATACATTACCTTTACTCTAAGGAAAACTTAGAAACTAAGAGAGATAAAAATCCAAAAAGTTGGTAAGAAGAGGAGTTTGTATTTAAAAATCCATCTGATTAGACTCCGACTAAACCCTATAGACTTTTCAACTGTCCAGAAAGCATGATCTCTAATAGAAAAGCATACAGTTTCAGTAGTTAATACATAGTCATGTAAAAGCAAATTTCTCAGTAAAAGAAGATTTAATTTCATATGTTAAAGAAACTGATAATTCATTCTGGCAAGCAGCTAAAATAATACATCAGAATGGGCTTTAAGATGTAAGTTAACACACACTAGAAACTAAATATAGATGGTATAGCTGAGATAGGAAACTATGTAAACAAACCAAAGTTTGAAAGATGACTACTTGGTAGCTGAAACCTTTACACTCAGCCACCACCGTATACGAGGGCAAGTTATACGGTTTCGTGGAACAACTACAAAAATTTTTGA
Source organism: Capricornis sumatraensis (assembly GCF_032405125.1). Classification (NCBI taxonomy): domain Eukaryota; kingdom Metazoa; phylum Chordata; class Mammalia; order Artiodactyla; family Bovidae; genus Capricornis; species Capricornis sumatraensis. Next base: position 22,209,748 of record NC_091069.1, on the reverse strand, counting down.
ATTGTTGGAAAAAGTTATCCTGTTGTCTGGCCCTAAAAAAGAGGCCAGCTCATTGCTGGAAGACAAAAACCTTAGTTTTCTAGATAATAGAGAAAATAAAATACAAAAGAAAAAAAGCAACTGTTGTAGCTAGGTATTTTTCTAGCTGGAAAGCACCTGCAAAATCATCAAGTAAAGCCATCTTATTTTAAAACTGTGAAAATGAAGACTCTGAGAAGATTAAAGTCGTATCTAACATCATGCGATGTTAGATATTTTATTGGATATAATAACTTAGGGCTCCTTTTCTCAGCCCAGTGATTTCCTGCAGACCATGCATTAGTATGGGTCGGGGGTAGAGTGAGACTAGGAAATAAAACTTCCAAGAAATGTTTGTTGACTTTATACACATAGAGGCATTGTACATACAATGAAAAGCACATTTTCAGCTTAGACTACAAAAGAAGTGAGTCTTCCCAGTAAACACTATTTGAAATCCCCTTTTATTTCCACAACTTTAGTGATATGTTGATCATAATAGAGACAAAAAAGAAAAGCCAGAAAAGAGAAAACACATTCAGAGAGGAAGAGATTGATGTAAAAATGGAGTTCCACTCACCTTTTGCATAGATTAATTAATGAAAAAGAATTAACACATTGAAGAGAATATTGTTGGTAATTAAAATATTTTTAAATTAAGAGTTTGGGTGCTTAGATTGCAGTTAAAGAAAATAAGTAAACAAATACCAGAATATACTAAAAAGGAGCACTGAAATAAAAAGTCACATCCTCAGTCAAACCCTAGAGATTGAAAACCAGACAGAAGAAATGTTCTGGAATTTAGAAGACAAAGGAACAAGATTAATTTGGAAAGAAATATTTCTTGACCAAATATAATTACACACTTATTTTTGAGTTAGAAAGAAAAGTAATATCAAGATCACTTGTCTTATTTTAGGGTCACTAAAAACAATCTGTATAAAAGTACTTGCATGCAGACAGTATTTAGGGGAGGTGATCCAAGAACAACTGGAGGCAGTGAGACAAGATAAGAGGAAAATCCAATATGAGATATCAAATATCCCTTTTATAGGGAACATGAGATTTCTGACAATTACAGGACTGCTTCTCAGAATTGCCTACCTAAAATACTGTAGCCTTTATCCACTGACTGCAATACTGAATGAAGATTACCCTCGGGATGTAAACTCCCTGCATTTACAGACAATTGTCACTGGAGAAGACCCTGGGAAAGAATGCAGAAAGAGGAACTAAGTGAATGTGGGATGAGTCATTGACAAGAGGGAGTGAGTCTGACTTCAGAACAGTACCTTAACAGCTGTGGATGCTGGTGAGGGAGTGTACCAGAGTACACCAGAGGAATGCAGGTACAGAATTAACTGCACTTCCTATTTTAAGTTCTTAGAACCAATTTCTATACCAGGCACTGATCTCCCTAACACCCACAATTAATGAAGTCAAGCTATCCATTGAGGCCTCAGATCTCATGAATGATTCCAAACAGACATTTTGGCCAACCCAATATCACTGGACTAGGTTGATGCCATTTGTCTTAAGGCCTAATGGCCTGAGATGCCAGAGCCAGAAAGGCAGCTATCTCTTAGCATTTACTTACTCATTTAACAGTTAATTCTGTGCTATGATATTGATCAGGTTCATGGTGTGCTTCTTGTTGTACCTCTAACACATCGTCGACTACCTATTTTCTGTTCTGAGAGAGGTGACTTATTCATGAGCCACACAATATTTATCTGATTATTCATTTAAATTTAAATGCTGTAAAAAACAATTTCAGTGATCATTTTAATTTAAATATTAAAAACATTCTAGCACATTATTAATGAAGTTTCATATAATGACATCAAAAAGTAAAAACTGAAGTTGATGGCTAAGAGATAATGAGCTTGTTTTTGAGTGTGCTATTTGTTTAGTACAGAACACATTCAATATGCAAGAATAAAAGTATTTGCAAAGCTAGATTTGGGAATTATTGATATTAGCTGAAAGGATGAATTCCTTAATGGAAAGGTAAAATCTGAGAAGCAATCTATGGATAGAGATGTTGAACTCTCCCATGTGAATACAGAGTAAGAAGAAAAGTTGGAGAGATAGGAATGAAATTAAAGAACTAAAAAAAAAAAAAATCTGCATTTATGTTTTAAGAAGCAGAGAAAAGAAAGCTTTGATTAAAGTATTGAATGCTATTGTAAATTCAAAATTGAGAAGTGATAAAAGACTCTACATTTACTGATTTCCTTTTTACCCTTTTAAGAGCACTTCCAGTGAACTGGATTCAAGGTTTTATTTACTAGAGGAAAGCTCAATAGAGGGTATGATCTAAGGATAAATTTGAAAAAGCTTTATATTGAAACCTATAGTTTTGAGAGTATTATCTCCTATAGGTCGAATTTTAATTTTGTTTTCATTTTGTAGGGTTTTAAGAAGCTGTGCATTTTTCTAATCAGAAATAAAGGAAAACTACAGACAGAAAGCAAATATATCAAAGGCAATTATTGCTACACAGACTGATGGAGAATATATTCGTATAAAAGTAGTCATACAATGCTTCCTTCTTCAACAGCAGGTGGGTAGACATGTTGAAAACACAAAATAATCTGCAAATCAAAAGAAAGACTTTTGGGCAATTGCAGATCAGATGGTCTTATTCTCAGGTAGGAAGTAAAACACATTCGAACAACTTATTAGGGTAACTTGTACTTGAGAAAAATAAAAGCATTTAGTGATTTGCATGAGAGATAAAATAGGTAAATAGATAGATAGGTGTATATAGATTAGATAATTGTGAGATTCTCTTTCTATGCATGGCAGTAGACCAAAGGAGTATGGTTTTGTGAATTGTGAATGTCACAGAATGTCAGAGCTTGAGTGTTATCTATTCCCTTGCCATTAACTGAATGATGGACAAATCACTTAATATCTCTGGGTATTAATTTTTTTTTAATAATATGTTAAGTCTTTATTGAATTTGTTATAATATTACTTGTTTTATGTTTTGGTTTTTTGGCCTTGGGGGCATGTGGGATCTTAGATCTCTGAACAGGGATTGAACCTCATTCCCTGCCCTGGAAGGCAAAGTCTGATTCCCTGGATCACCAAGGAAGCCCCCCGTGGCATTAATTTTTTTAACGTAAAAACTGAAAAATATATTTGAAGTGAAAATGGTGATCATATGATGCAAATGAAGGCTGACATGACAAAATAAGTTTTTCAGAGGAATTGATCCATAAGAGTCTTGTGTGAGGACTGGCAGATGTAAACACTAGACACAAGATAGCTTCTGTTTCTCCAGAAAAATGGTTTTTCAGTTGACTTGAATAAAGGAATACCATTCTATCTCACAGAGTTGCTGTTGGCACTGAGAGAAGATTATAAATACACAAACAAGCATATAATGTGTGCTCAATCACTGAAAGCTACTTTTATTATTACTATCTTTTAATTTGAACTGTCTCCCTTTGATTCTGTCTACAAAAATTCAAACTCAGGATGTTTCATTGGGTTTTTCTGGATATGTTCCTTCTGCAAGACTATATCCATATATGTAACTCTATCAGCACACACATTCTACTTTGGTTACTTCTTATTTATGTCCCCATCAAACTGGAACCAAGACTCCGAACATGTCCAGTAACTGAGAAAGCCCACTTTTCGCTTGGCCCCGTCTGATGACCAAACCTTGGGGCATGATGAGTTCACCAAATCAACTCTCCCTTCTAGGACTAATGAAGACAAATCTGCCTGCATCTTTTCTATGGCAGGCATTCTTATTCCTTGACTCCTAACATGCCAAATCACTGTCTTTTTACATTTAAGCTTCAGCAGTGTCCAAGACTTCTTGATGTGACTGTGATGCTCTTTGTTCTCAGAGCCTACCCATATGGTGATTAATATTGGCTTAGAGCAGAAGAAACAGAGTCAGAACATTTTATTTGTAAAAAGTAACTAGATTTTTAATAGAATAACAAAATGTATTTCCACAAGATATTATGTACATATAATTTATTTAAAGTGAACATAATATTTCAAAGCATCCCACACAAAATAACAATGTACAGATTATGTTTACCTAATAAAATTTTTATGGATATAAAAAATGCTTTTAATTTAAAAACTTACTACAGTAAATACTCTAAAACCAAAGGACAAAAGCATGAAGTAAATCACTTAATGAGAATGACATAATGATCTTACATAAGATCATAGGCAGATTATTATGCTGAAGACAAAATGAAAAAAGTAAATTAAACCGCAAATTCAAGGAATGAATGCTCATAAATTTTTGATCAAATAAAATTATACTTCATTAGCATTGAAGTTTTTGAGTTTTGACTGTTGTTTATAAAAATAAGTTTCCTCAAGCAGCAGTAGTATACATTTTGACTTTAGCAAAAAATAGGTTTTTGGATAATTCAGAATCTACCTATATATTTGTCAAATTTATGAACAACACCCAATTATTTTCTTAAATTTATCACCCAGTGTTGCTCTTCAGATGTTGTTGGATGCAATTTCTTATAAATCCCCCCTCACCAATAAACATAGGACCTACAATAGGGAGCATAATGAGATTCATGTCGATAATAATTAGCCTTAAAAACTTTATTCATGAATTTATTCAGTAGATATCATTTAGTATATTCTCAGCTTTGTTTAGATAGAGCAAGACCAGCACCATTGCAGCTTCTAGAGAGCTCATAATCTAGAAAATATGTCAAGTGCTGTTTCCAAATCACTAAAAAAAAAAAGCCTTCATCATTTTTAACAGTTTGCATATCTATGTCCTCTATGGGGATAAATAAAACCCTCTGTAATGGACATCATTCTTTGGATTCCATTAGAGTAATTTTAAAATTTATATGCTGACTCAACGAACATGAATTGAGCGAAGTCCAGGACCCTAGTGGAGGACAGAGGAGTCTGAAGGCTACAGACCATGGGGTTGCAAAGAGTCGGCCATGACTGAGCGGCTAAGCACAACAAAGCACAGCACAGCACAAAACATAACTTGGGGCTTCCCTGGTGGCTCAGATGATAAAAAGTCTGCCTGCAATGCAGGAGACCCCAGTTCCACCCCTGGGTCAGGAAGATGCTTTAGAGAAAGAAAAGGCTACCCACTCCAGTATTCCTGCCTGGAGATACCCATGGGCAGAGGAGCCTGGTGGGCTTCAGTCCATGGGGTTGCAAAGAGTCGGACACAACTGAGCAATTAAGAACACACCAAGTAACTTGCTGGGATTTAGATTCAGTAAATTATTATTTCCTAATTATTTATTCCCAATAAATTATCAAAAACATCATCTAACTAGAAAAATCATTAGATAAATGTTTCTCCCCCTGTGAGCTACCTGTTCATTATGACATAACAATGAAAGAAAAAGGATCTTCTGTGTTGGTAGTAGTCTCATGGTATTTCCTCTATTTTTTACATTGTCACATGAAAGACAAGGAGGGATAGAAGGATCTCTTTCGCTATTTCACTGAATATTAGAATTTTCATAGTATTTTAAATAGCCAGACTTCAATGTTACAAAAGAAAATAAAAACAAACAATATCATTCTAAAAGGTAGTCACAAATTTCAAGTAAATGACATTTAACAACAAGCTGCAGTCTGTGCCATACTTTAAAAACATCCGGTAGTCTATGTAGGATTTATTCTGATACCATTGTTAGTAATATTTGAGCTTTTTGCTGCAGGAATGTTAAATTCTGTTGCTGAAAATTTTGAGACTGATGTGAAAATGTATACTTTCAGAAAAAAATGAGTACTTTGTATAGCATTTATTGTCTTAAATTAGCATCATATTAAAGGAAATTTTTAGCATAGTCAGGATAGTCCAGACAGAGGCCACAGACTGCCTGCATTTCCTCTCTTATATCCAGAACCTCCCTATCCCATTCAGGAGTGTCTGGACCTTTACATACAATTGTTTTTCCTACTCAGAGATGATGATAATGATGTATGCCAGAGATAACTTGCCATCCTAAAAAAGCAGTCTTACAGCAAGTGTAAGGATATTAATGTGTCTCATTCTAAGAAGGCAACAGGGTGTAGAGAAAAAAATGCCCAGGATTTTAGCTTTCATTCACCTCCAGTATCTTGTGCACATCACCTGGCTTCAGTAAACCTCGATGTCCTCATCTATAAAATGAAGCTATTGACAGATCTTTGGTTGGAGTTTAGAGACGATTATATTAAATCATGTATAAAGTCACTTGGTGCATAATAAATACTTGGTATTTGTTTCTTCCATTTAAAGTTTATATGAGGTATTTAATAGTTCTCTGTCCTGCATTGGATTTTGTAATTGAGAACACTTAACCTCATTCATCAGACAAGTCCTTGAAAAAAGTTTACCTCCTTTTACCTGTACAGTCTTCGCTGCACAACTAAAACCCTTTCTTTCCTAAATTCCTGTTTTCAGCAAGATGATTTTTCATTTCCTGTCAGTGCCACAGGGTATTCCCATAAAAACAAAAGTGAGAACTTACCCACAACTATAATGAAAAGAGACCTTTGGGAGTTAAACTCTGTATATCATGCGAGTGTTTGGTACACAAAATGAAAGAAAGCTGAACCATCAACAAATGTTGTGTGTTCAACCGTGACATTACAACCATCTAAATCTTGTAGATTAAAGAACAAAAGGCAGTTTATTTTTTAATTATGATTTTTACAGAAGTTTTGACTGTGGAAAACAAAAAAGAAGGAATATATGCTGAGACATTTTCCACTTTCTTACTGTTAATTATAGTAGCAGACCAAATAATTGGCTAGAAGGAACTTCGGGCATCTACATTGTAGAATATGTAGAGGGCACAAAAGCATGCAGTATTCAGGAGTTGATACTGCAATAAATTTATTTTATTTTCCAATTCGTGAGGAATAAATAAAAAGAGTGGTGCCCTTCCATTGGAACGAGTCCACTGAGAAAAACTATTTATCTCTTTAAGCTGAAAGAAGACACTAGCCAAATAGAATATAAATGTACACATCTACATACATAATCACACAAAATATATTAAGAATGGGTTTCCTGCATATTAAATTTAAAATCTATAACATTCAGCTTGCAAAAGTCCACCATGATAAAAAGAAGGGGTGAGTTGTATTTTTTGTTTATTTTTGTTGTGTCTTCCATAATAACATTCCTTAATTTAGTCTAAATCCCACTAAATGGGATGCCTATCACATGTAGTTTACATGAATTGAATGGTTTCCCTGGACGCACTCCAGGGGAGACTGGTTTACAAAGATCTGCACAAAGTCCCTGTCCATCCCTCTGTTGTAAAAGATGAGGCACCTGAGATTAGGTTTGTTTTTTCAGCACTGAATATTCCATGATTGCTGTCTCTTAATTTTTCTGCTCTTTCTTTATTTCATATAACCCCATGGGTTTATATGTGTTATGAGCAGATGAATCTGTATTAATCAAGATAATCGTTGCTAACTGATGTGATAAGCAACTACAAATCCCAGTGGCTTCAGATAATAAAAGTTTATTTCTGACTCATGCCACAGTCTAATTCAATAAGCAGGTTGTTGTTGTTCAGTTGCTCAGTCATACCTGACTCTTTGCAACCCCATGGACTGCAGGACACTAGGCTTCCCCATCCTTTACCATCTCCCAGAGTCTGCTCAAACTCATGTCCATTGAGTTGGTGATGTCAATAAATAGGAGACTCTGGCAATTTTTCAAGAGGCTTTTCCATAATTTTGCTTTTCCATATTCTAGACACCTTCAGTAGTTATTGTTCATTCACATTAAAAAAAAAACAAAACTTTGAATTAGTTTTCAGCATGATTGAATATTCTTTTTAAAAAACTTTGCCATTTCTTTAAGACTTTCTGTTTTTCTTTGAATTTTTGCAAATGTGTTCATAATTGCTCATTAAAGCATTTTCATGATAGCTGCTTTAAAATCCTTGTCAGATATTATCTTAATCATTTTGGTATTGACATCTAGTAATTGCCTTTTTCATTCAAGTTGCAGTTTTCCAGATTCTTGTTATGACAGGTGATTTTTTTATTAAAATATTACTATTTTTCATATCATGCTCTTGGTCTCTCAATCTTATTTAAACATTTTGTTTTTCCTTCCCTTTTATTACACTACCCTACCAGGGGAAAAGGGAACACTGCCTCCTTGCTTCTCCGTAAGGTGGAACACTGCTCCCATTCAGCATTCACTGACATCCAAGTGGGGAGAGTTCTTTGCTGCTGCTTAGTTGAGATGGGGGTTACAGATGCTTACTTTAATATACCCTTGTGGCTGGGGTTGGGGGAGATAGCAAAACCTTTTCTTAGTTGCTCTGAAGCATGTGGAATCTTCCTGGACCAGGGATAGAACCCACTTCCCCTGTATTGGCTGGTGGATCCTTAACGTCTGGACCATCAGGGAAGTCCTCAAAAGCTTTATTACTGTTTCCCATATGGCCTCCGTTGGTACTGCTGGGATCTAATTTTGTTACCTCTCAGTGTTGTTCAAAGTTCAGACTCTCCACTAGTCTTCTTACACCAGTCCAGCTGGAGAATTGATGACTATCTCCTTCCCCCCAGATGGAGGTGGGAATTGAAGATTCCATGTGTTCTCCACTGACTCAGTGGATGGGAAAGAGGGTCACTCATCACTGCCCAGTAAGGAGAAATTTCTCAACTTCCTCTTAAGCTTCTATGCTGTGTCATAAAGTAAATTTTATTAAATTCTAAAATGTTGAAATCTTAAGCTTCTTAATACATGAATTAATCTACTAAAAGCTACTTCTTAATGTCGGAGTTTATTTGTGCATTTCAAGCTAGAACAACTGTCCCAGTTGTTCTGAATTCAATTATAAACTTCTGGTTCTGACCTTTAACAAGCTTCTAGAGATGTATAAAAACATGGAAACATTAATAAGTTATTAGCCTTGCCTGCATCCGCCAGTGAGAAATGTCATTTTGTTTTAACATGCTATCCTGTTATGCCTTGAATAGTTACAAAGACTGTTTTATATTCCCTGTGCTTCTGAGTTATTTATCCCACATCAGCTGCGTTAGTCTAGCCACTGATCAGCTCCAGTCTGACCTTCTGGTCTCCAGATTGTCTGCCGTCTAAAAGACCCCAAAGGTTAATTACTACTGGATTCTATTGAATGGCACATAAGAACCTCTGTTATGATCTCTGTTCCTGTTGTCCTTTTCCATACAAGCTCCCCAGTCTCAAATACATCTTTCCTTCTGGCACGTCCATTATGCTATTAAATAGACGTTTTAGAATGTTCTTTCAATCTCAGGAAGTAGGTATATACAGTATACTGTCTTTTTGTTTGGCAAATGCAATAATCTTAAGTAAATTTTTTTTTTTCATTCCTGATAGCTCACTTCAAGAGTTCTCTTTTTTGAGAAATTCTCAGTGACCTCTACCACATATTTCCTAAATTCCCAAGTACAGTAATAACTATTAACACAACACTTTTTTTTAACTCTTTAGTTTTTTTTTTTTTTTTTAATAGACTACATTTAGGATTATTTTGGGCTTCCCCATGGCTCAGTGGTAAAAGATCTGCCTGCAAAGCAGAAGCTGCAGGAGGCATGAGTTCGAACCCTGGGTTGGGATCCCTGGAGGAGGGCATGGCAACCCACTCCAGCATTGTCACTTGGAGAATCCCATGGACAGAGGAGCCTGGTGGGCTACAGTCCGTGGGGTCACAAAGAGTCAGACATGACTGAAGTGACTTAGCATGCACACATATAGGACAATTTTAGATACACAGAAAAATTGGGAAGATAGTAAGAATTCCCATATATCCACATCCATGTTCCTGTGTTATTAACATTTCATTAGCATGGTAGAGTAGTTATGACTATACACACATTGTTATTAGCTAAGAGCCTTCCCAGGTGGTACAGTGGGAAAGAATCTGGCTGCCAATGCAAGAGATACAGATTCAATCCCTGAGTCAGGAAGATCCCCTGAAGTCAAAAATGCAACCTACTCCAACATTTTTGTCTGGAAAATCTCAAGGACATAGGAGGCTGGTGGGCTACAGTCCATGGGGTCGCAAAGAGTTAGACATCACTGAACACACACACACAGTATTAGCTGAAGTCCATTAATTATTCAAATATTCTTTCCTTTCTTTCTTTCTTTATTTTTTAACCAACTGTTTCTGCTTCAGAATTCCATCCGGGATACCAAGTTATGTTTACCTGGCATTTCTCCTTAGGTTTCTCTTGGCTGTGACAGTTTCTCAGATATTTCTTGTTTTCAATGAACTCGAGAATTCTCAAGGAGTATGGTCAATATTTTGTAGAATAATTCTCTGCTTGTATTTATCTGATTTTCCTTTCATGATTAGATGCTATGATGTTTGGGGAGGAAGATTAGAGTGGTAAATTGCTATTCTCATCTTATCATATCAAGGGTGTGTACTATCAATATGACATTACTGATAACACTAAGTTTAGCACCTGGATGAAGGTTTGTCAGTTTTTTCTCAACTTAAACTTACTATTTTCCCCTTTTTTCCTACCATCCTCTTTTATATTCTATTTATTTGATTATTTGGCCACCTTTCCATGTCATTTATTGGCTATTTGGAATGCCATTTCTCTTAAACAGCTCTTCATAAAATTTGCCTATTTTTTTTAGGGGCAAAAATTTAAATTTAGAGTGAACATCAGTTAAGTATTAATATTCCTATTTTGTTAAATAAGAATTTTACTCAAAGGGAAATAAAGAATTGTGCAATGCTACAACCATGTTAATAATAAAGATGGATTTTCTGTTTGTTTTTGATTATAGTTACTTTTTGCTGAATTTCTTACTCAGAGAAGGCTAGGGAAAAATCAAGCATCCTGGTTCCTGGTCCTATAAGTGTGACTTAACTGGGTAGGAAACATAGTAGATGAAGCGTGACTGTTCTGTGCTGTGGGGTCCACTGAAGCACAGCGTATGCTTTGCCTTATTAGGGTGACCCAACCTAGTTTCTTTGGGGATATGCCAATCAGTTACTTCTAGATCTAACCAGCATGGTGCTTTTCTTTTTAATAACAATTTATTTATTTTCAGTGCAGTTTAGTTGCTCAGTCGTGTCCGACTCTTTCGACCCCATGAATCACAACACGCCAGGCCTCCCGGTTCATCACCAACTCCCAGAGTTCACTCAGACTCACGTCCATAAAGTCAGTGATGCCATCCAGCCATCTCATCCTCAGTCATCCCCTTCTCCTCCTGCCCCCAATCCCTCCCAGCATCAGAGTCTTTGCCAATAAGTGAACTCTTCCAATGAGGTGGCCAAAGTACTGGAGTTTCAGCTTCAGCATCATTCCCTCCAAAGAAATCCCAAGGGTTGATGTCCTTCAGAATGGACTGGTTGGAACTCCTTGCAGTCCAAGGGACTCTCAAGAGTCTTCTCCAACACCACATTTCAAAAGCAGCAATTCTTTGGCACTCAGCTTTCTTGAAAGTCCAAATCTCACATCCATACATGACCACAGGAAAAACCATAGACTTGACTAGACGGAACTTAGTTGGCAAAGTAATATCTCTGCTTTTGAATATGCTATCTAACTTGGTCATAACTTTTCTTCCAAGGAGTAAGCATCTTTTACTTTCATGGCTGCAATCACCATCTGCAGTGATTTTGGAGCCCCCAAAAATAAAGTCTGACATTTTTTCCACTGTTTCCCCACCTATTTGCCATGAAGTGATGGGACCAGATGCCATGATCTTCATTTTCTGAATGTTGAGCTTTAAGCCAACTTTTTCACTCTCCTCTTTCACTTTCATCAAGAGGCTTTTTAGTTCCTCTTCACTTTCTGCCATAAGGGCGGTGTCATCTGCATATCTGAGGTGATTGATATTTCACCTGGCAATCTTGATTCCAGCTTGTGCTTCTTCCAGCCCAGAGTTTCTCATGATGTACTTTGCATATAAGTTAAATAAGCAGGGTGACAATATACAGTCTTGACATACTCCTTTTCTTATATGGAACCAGTCTGTTGTTCCATGTCCAGTTCTAACTGTTGCTTCCTGACCTGTATATAGGTTTCTCAAGGGCAGGTCAGGTGGTCTGGTTTTCCCATCTTTCAGAATTTTCCACAGTTTATTGTGATCCACACAGTCAAAGGCTTTGGCATAGTCAATAAAGCAGAAATAGATGTTTTTCTGGAACTCTCTTGCTTTTTCCATGATCCAGCAGATGTTGGAAACTTGATCTCTGGTTCCTCTGCCTTTTCTAAAACCACCTGGAACATCTGGAAGTTCACAGGTCATGTATTGCTGAAGCCTGGCTTGGAGAATTTTGAGCATTACTTTGCTAGCATGTGAGATGAGTGCACTTGTGCGGTAGTTTGAGCATTCTTTGGCATTGCCTTTCTTTGGGATTGGAATGAAAAGTGACCTTTTCCAGTCCTGTGGCCATTGCTGAGTTTCCAAATTTGCTGGCATATTGAGTGCAGCACTTTCACAGCATCATCTTTCAGGATTTGAAATAGCTCAACCAGAATTCCATGACCTCCACTAGCTTTGTTCGTAGTGATGCTTTCTAAGGCCCCCTTGACTTCACATTCCAGGATGTCTGGCTCTAGGTAAATGATCACACCATCATGATTTTCTTGGTCATGAAGATCTTTTTTGTATAGTTCTGTGTATTCTTGCCACCTCTTGTTAATATCTTTTGCTTCTGTTAGGTCCAGACCATTTCTGTCCTTTATCGAGCCCATCTTTGCATGAAATGTTCCCTTGGTATCTCTAATTTTCTTGAAGAGATCTCTAGTCTTTCCCATTCTGTTGTTTTCCTCTATTTCTTTGCATTGATCGCTGAGGAAGGCTTTCTTATCTCTTCTTGCTATTCTTTGGAACTCTGCATTCAGATGCTTATAACTTTCCTTTTCTCCTTTGCTTTTTGCTTCTCTTCTTTTCACAGCTGTTTGTAAGGCCTCCTCTGACAAGCATTTTGCTTTTTTGCATTTCTTTTCCATGGAGATGATCTTGATCCCTGTCTCCTGTACAATGTCATGAACCTCTGTCCATAGTTCATCAGGCACTCTATCAGATCTAGTCCCTTAAATCTATTTCTCACTTCCACTGTACAATCATAAGGGATTTAATTTAGGTCATACCTGAATGGTCTAATGGTTTTCCCTACTTTCTTCAATTTAAGTCTGAATTTGGCAATAAGGAGCTCAAGATCTGAGTCGCAGTCAGATCCTGGTCTTGTTTTGTTGAATGTATAGAAGTTCTCCATCTTTGGCTGCAAAAATATAACCAATCTGATTTTGGTGTTGACCATCTGGTGATGTCCATGTGTAGAGTCTTCTCTTGTGTTGTTGGAAGATGGTGTTTGCTATGACCAGTGCATTTTCTTGGCAAAACACTGTTAGCCTTTGCCCTGCTTCATTCCGCATTCCAAGGCCAAATTTGCCTGTTACTCCAGGTGTTTCTTGACTTCCTACTTTTGCATTCCAGTCCCCTATAATGAAAAGGACATCTTTTTTTGGTGTTAGTTCTAAAAGGTCTTGTAGGTCCTCATAAAACCGTTCAACTTCAGCTTCTTCAGCATTACTGGTTGGGGCATAGACTTGGATTACGGTGTTATTGAATGGTTTGCTGTGGAAACGAACAGAGATCATTCTGTCGTTTTTGAGATCACATCCAAGTACTGCATTTTGGACTCTTTTGTTGACCATGATGACTACTCCATTTCTTCTGAGGGATTCCTGCCTGCAGTAGTAGATATAATTATTTATTTTAATTTGAGGTTAATTACTTTACAATATTGTATTGGTTTTGCCATACATCAGCATGAATCCACCGCAGGTATACACATGTTCTCTATCCTGAACCCCCCTCCCTTCTTCCTCCCCGTACCATCCCTCTGGGTCATCTCAGTGCACCAGCCCCAAGCATCCAGTATCATGCATCAAACCTGGACTGGCGATTTGTTTCATATACTATATTATATATGTTTCAATGCCATTCTCCCAAATCATCCCACCCTCTCCCTCTACCACAGAGTTCAAAAGACTGTTCTATACTGTCTCTTTTGCTGTCTTGCATACAGGGTTATTGTTACAATCTTTCTAAATTCCATATATATGTGTTAGTATTTTGTATTGGTGTTTTTCTTTTTGGCTTACTTCACTCTGTATAATAGGCTCCAGTTTCATCCACCTCATTAGCACTGATTCAAATGTATTCTTTTTAATGGCTGAGTAATACTCCATTGTGTTTATGTACCACAGTTTTCTTTTCCACTCATCTGCTGATGGACATCTAGGTTGCTTCCTTGTCTTGGCTATTATAAACAGTGCTGTGATGAACACTGGGGTACACATGTCTCTTTCAATTCTGGTTTCCTCGGTGTGTATGCCCAGGTTCCTTAGATTCAAAAATCTCTTTTGGGTTTTCAAAATATAATGCCTACCCCTACAATTCTCTCATGATTTCAACCTTCCCTGGCTTAGAGTACCCCAGAAACAGTTCTGGTCTGGTGGGCAGTGGATTTAGAAGATACAGAATTTGATACAGTTAAGATTCCTCCCTCCTTCTGGAATAGGCACTCTCTTCTCCAATTGGGAAATGAATATGTACATACACATATGTATAAATATCCCTATATGTGTTACCATCTGTATCTGTATTTAGTTAAACAAGAGTTCATACTCCTATTCACATTTAATCCCAGACCATGGGTATCATTCTGTCCTCTCCCAATTGTTTATCTGTTTCTACTTACTGGGACCCTCAATTTATTACCCAATTAGTCAACAATTGTTCGGTTTAAATCAACATATATAATGCTTCCAAGACTTTTTGCCTGTATCTCTGTGAAACACAGTTTGTGTTAAAGTACACTGTGTCTGTATAATACTTTTCCTTTTGAAAAGGATGCCACTCATTTCCAAAAGTATTTAAGTCAGTACCTTTTACTCCCACTCCTTTAACAAAACTCCCTCAGTCATTTTGTCAGATTTTTGTGTTTTTTTTGGGGGGGAGGAGTGTCACATTCTTCATTCAGTCCTAGGGTTCTCAGATTTCTTAGATTTTTGTTTGAATTGCATATATCAAGGTTTAACTTGAGCTATAAAGTTCTATAGGTTTTGACAAATGCATAGCATCATGTATTTGCTAATACAGTGTCATACAGAATAGTCCACTGCCCTAAAAAAATTCTCTGTCGTTTGTGTGTTCAGTCCTTCTACCACAAAAACCTCCTCCTCCTCATCTGGCAACCGCTGAACTATTTACTGTCTTATGATTTTGCTTTTCCAGAGAGGCAGTTAGTAGAAATCAAATTGCATGCAATCTTTGTGGATTGACTTATTTCACTCACTATTCACTTAATATGCAGTTAAGATTTCTTCACGTCTTCTCAGAGCTTAATAGCCAATTTGTTTTTATCCTGAATAGTACCACAGTTTGTCTGTTCCTTCACTGAAAGAAATCTTGGCTGATTCAGTTTTGGACAGTTATAAACAAAAATGCTTTAAACTTTCATGTACAAGGTTTTGTGTTTCTGTATACATGAATACAAAATTTCAAGTCAGTTATTCACATAGTTACATGAGTGACTGCTAGAGTATATGGTAAGATGGCATTTAACTTTATAAGAAACTGCCAAACTACATTCTGGTAGCATTTGATGAAGCAGTTTAGGAGGGATTTAGCCATTTTGCTATGTATTATGGTACCTCGTTGTTGTTTTAATGTACATAAACAACTAATCTCAAGCATCTCATTTGTAGAGATTTCAAAAAAGAATAGTTGATTAGAGTTCTCGCTCAATTTTATCCTTTCAGTTGGATTCATGGGCTATAGCTCTTGAATATCCACAAATATCCTTTTCTCTGGTAATATATTTACAGCTTTGTTGGGTATAACATTTCTGTGTCACAGTAATTTTTTTTTTTAAATCCCACCACCCTTTAGCTTCTGGTGTTGTAAATAAAATATATAATACTACTCTGAGCTTACTTTTTCTTAACGACTCTGTCTTGCATCTTGAGTTTATAAAATTTTCTCTTTATCCTTGAGGTGTTTTTTTTTTTTTTTTTTTTTAATGGTTGGCTCCTAGAATCCTTACATATACTGCTACTTTTCTTTCGTCTGCTCACTGGAACTCAAGTCTGTTGTTGGGATGGATGCCTTTAGTAATTGTGGCTCTACAAATGGTGCAAGGTAAACATAGTTGGCAGGCTGTCAGCAAGTTGGATGCACATTTTCACTGAGGCAGTAATGCTTTTTGCTTTCCTCATGAGTAGGAGAACTCAGACATTTTAGCTCCTCTGGTACCAAGTAGATCAGGCAAACACACACACAGTCAGTGTGATTCTTACACATTGTAGGTAAGGCTCTTTCAACAAGATAAAAATAAATATAGATAGACATATATATAGATAGATGTTATGTTTTTTCTCTTTACCCTAGAGTTATCTTAATGCAGTCTCTCATCCATGAATTGTCCCCGAAAGCCTTTCACCACCTCCCTTCGATTAAATTCCCCTAAAGCCAAAGTCCTGCTTCCTACCCAATTACCCACAGTGCCTCGGGAGAATCGAGGGATGAAAGTTGCTCATGAGTTACCATTTTTCTGAAATCCATTATAGAAATTAACTTTATGGTTATATATTGATATTTTCAAGTACTACTCAGACCCTAAGAAAATTGCTTAAGCTAATTGGATGAAAAGCACCTTTGGAAATACAGTCAGAGTGACCCACTATCTTTTTGAAAATCATTGTGTTCCAAAATGAGCATATATGTTTCTAATGATTAAGTGCATTCTCATATTTATTCATATTTTGTCAAGATTGAACAAGATTCCTTCTTTGGTAAAATAAGTTCAGTAACGTCAAAAGAAAGATTTTTAGCCAGTTTCTTACATTCTTAGGAGATATTCCATTTAGCCTTTTTTTTTTTTTTTTTTTGACAGCAGGTGAATATTTAAGTTCTTATCTCTTAGCAGAAGAAACAGTTTATCTTTTGAAGTGTTTATTGAGCCTCCTCAAAATAATTCACACATTTCTCTAAAACATTTATTTTGTCAGTTTTTGGTTAACATTACAATGAGCTTCCCCAGCAACTCAGATGGTAAATAATCTGGTGCAATGCAGGAGACCCTGGTTCGATTCCTGGGTTGGGAAGATTCCCTGGAGAAAGGAATGGCTACCCACTCCAGTATTCTTGGCTGGAGAATTCCATGGACAGAGGAGCCTTGCAGGCTACAGTCCCTGGGGTCACAAAGAGCCAGACAGGACTGAGTGACGAACACTTTCACTTTTCACAGTGTAATTAGCTGTTTTAATATAAATCTATTTTTCTCCATAAACACTTGACTGTATATATTGTATTTTTGAGTGTAGCCATTTGCACCTGTAAGTATTCAACACCTGTATATTGACTTGAGTGTAATATTTAATCATATGAAGATAGTCATGTGATACATTAGGGAGAACTCAATGATCAATTTTGTTAAGGATCCTCATAGAGAGTACTCATCAGAAGGGTTACTGTTTAATAAAAAAATTAAATTTATTTCTTAACCCAGTATCAATAAATAATCTAGAGTTATGTCTAACAAAATTCCATATCATTCCCAGGATAAATGAATATATACTAAAATATAGGCTTTCCTAATAAATAGAATCCTATTCTCAGTTGTAATCAACCTAGAAAATTATGTTCAGGTTTATTTTATCACACGAACTGTACATGGTTATCACAAAACCACTCAATTGTAACTTAGCATGACTTTACTAATAACTTACATGTTAATTTGCCTCAGAGTTTACTGCAAAGTAGAGTTGCTACTGTCATAAATCTCTGGAGTGTTTTCTGGAGTAGGTAAACTTTTAAAAGGAAATGATTCCTCTTGTTTAAGTCTGTGTGAGAAGTACTTTATAAAGGTAATAAAAGATTATTCACTAACTAGAAATGTCCCTAAATAAATTCTGGGCAGATGCATACAGTAGAGAACAGGCTGAACTAGAAAGTTTCAACATGCAGAGTTTCCATCTGTTAGGAACAAGACACAAAGTTTCACAACTTTGAGTATAAATTTGGACCAGATCATTTTTGTTGTTCATTGCAATGGTAAGATTCAATGAGTCTAGAATTATAAAAACAACTTGTCTATATAACACCAAGGAAAATTGTCTCAAAGAATTATGATTATGAATTTCAATCAAATAGCAGATGTACAGCATATGCAGGTGGTAAAATGATTCAGGTCAGGTGTGCTAAGTTTTCTAAATTAATACTGAATTTGTCACAAGGGACACAACACCATCTGTTACCTGTTAGGTTAGGTATTTTTATTATTTTTGAACTCATTTGACACTTCAGGTAGGTAGATAGATGATGTTCAGTTCAGGTGCTCAGTATGTCCGACTCTTTGAGACCCCATGAATTGCAGCATGCTAGGCCCCCCTGTCCATTACCAACTCCCAGAATTTACCCTAACTCATGTCCATCGAGTCAGTGATGCCATCCAGCCATCTCATCCTCTGTCGTCCCCTTCTCCTCCTGCCCTCAATCCCTCCCAGCATCATGGTCTTTTCCAATGAGTTAGTTCTTCGCATGAGGTGGCCAAAGTATTGGAGTTTCAGCTTTAGCATCAGTCCTTCCAAAGAACACCCAGGACTGATCTCCTTTAGAATGGACTGGTTGGAACTCCTTGCAGTCCAAGGGACTCTAAAGAGTCTTCTCCAACACCACAGTTCAAAAGCATCACTTCTTCAGCGCTTAGCTTTCTTGACAGTCCAACTCTCACATCCATACATGACCACTGGAGAAACCATAGCCTTGACTAGACAGACCTTTGTTGGCAAAGTAATGTCTCTGCTTTTTAATATGTTATCTAAGTTGGTCATGATGTTAGTCTTCCCTTATAAAAATAAAGAATGTAATATTTGTGGCTACCTCTTGGTTTTTAGAACTACCATACAGTTCAGTTCAGTTCAGTTCAGTCGCTCAGTCGTGTCTGACTCTTTGCGACCCCATGAATCGCAGCATGCCAGGACTCCCTGTCCATCACCAACTCCTGGAGTTCACTCAGGCTCACGTCCATTGAGTCAGTGATGCCATCCAGCCATCTCATCCTCGGTCGTCCCCTTCTCCTCCTGCCCCCAATCTCTCCCAGCATCAAAGTCTTTTCCAATGAGTCAACTCTTCTCATGAGGTGGCCAAAGTATTGGAGTTTCAGCTTTAGCATCATTCCTTCCAAAGAAATCCCAGGGCTGATCTTCAGAATGGACTGGTTGGATATCCTTGCAATCCAAGGGACTCTCAAGAGTCTTCTCCAACACCACAGTTCAAAAGCATCAATTCTTTGGCACTCAGCCTTCTTCACAGTCCAACTCTCATATCCATACATGACTACTTGAAAAACCATAGCCTTGACTAGACGGACCTGAGTTGGCAAAGTAATGTCTCTTCTTTTTAATATGCTATCTAGGTTGGTCATAACTTTTCTTCCAAGGAGTAAGTGTCTTTTAATTTCATGGCTGCAGTCACCATCTGCAGTGATTTTGGAGCCCCAAAAAATAAAGTCTGACACTGTTTCCACTGTTTCCCCATCTATTTCCTATGAAGTGATGGGACTGGATGCCATGATCTTCATTTTCTGAATGTTGAGCTTTAAGCCAACTTTTTCACTCTCCTCTTTCACTGTCATCAAGAGGCTTTTTAGTTATGTATCGGTTTAGGCTGCAAATATGCAGGCCATAGGGTCATTTTATTATTTTTAAATTCTAAACTGGAGATAAATGTTGTATATATAGCAAATATTTCTAATGCACTCCATAGTTAATGATGATTTCATTTTCCAGTGGTGCCTGCCCAAACTGAGAGAGTACCTTATTCATGTCAAATAGCACAAATATAAAGTTTGAAGTTACTTGTTATGCAAAGATCCTGGCTTTGGGCTGATCAGAGTAAACAGACACTGAAGACCAGAGGTTCCATTACCACACACTCTCCTAACTCATTTTGGCCAACTATAAGCCCTGTCAATAAACGTACAGGGTAAACTGTGTCCAGTCTTAGAGCTCTGTAAGGCAGGATAGGAACTTGGGTGTCCAGCACTCACAGGAATATGCAGTAACTCAGGAAACCCCATTTCCAGGTTCTACTTATTAGACCACCTGTGTGATAGCAGTCCCAGATATTTGCAGGGGTCTACAACTCAGCACATGTCCTGCATATGCCCCAGTGAGGGTGAGGATGGTAGGCAGCCTCTGCCATAGCAGAGTGAGCTGTGTCTGCCTAGGAGTAAGGCCATCTCAATGCACAAGGAACCTTGCCTAGGGAGCGGTACAGAGCAATCCATCCCAGTCCCTGAAGACTTGGCTCCTGTACTGATTTCAGGGCTGAGGTATTGGTTGGTGAAGATTACTCCTGCTAAGTAGGAAATCGCACCTTGAGAAACTGCCAGGGAAAAGTGCCAAGAGTTAGTCATGAAAATGACCCAGTGTTATTGGAAGCTAACCTACCCATTGGTAACTGGGATTTTTTTCTGAATTGTGTTTCTAAATAATGTGTAGTATTAGTACTAGGTTAAGACCTGCCATCCTTTTAAGACAAGTCCTTTGCCCATAACTAATATTAGGAAGCCAATGTGATTATCCTTTGGCCAGTCAGGCCATCTAATTGTGAAAGGTCCTTATAAAGATGGCTTGCATTATGATATAGGGAAAAATGCGTTCCATGATTCATGTCATATTTTTGTGGACTGAAAGGAACTAGTTTAGCAGTAACACATATAATAATTAGAATTGATTTACAATATTAGGGGAAACTCCAAGAATTATACTCAGTCTTCCATAAAGTGAAAATCAGGTCCTACAGCTTTGAATAAATTATATTCTAGGCATTGTACTAGATATCTTTAATAATTATTTTATTTCATTCTTGTGCCAAGTTAGTTAGGTAAGCGTAATTTTTAGCATTTTAGAGAATGAGATTGAGGATTAGCATTGTTATCTGTTTTTACAAAAGTAGGAAATAATTTTTTCTTTTTCCAATTATACCAGGATGATTCATTATTGAACATTTTTATGGTTTAAAAGTTTTCTGGAGTATTGTATTTTAATGTATAGCTGAAAATAAACTCTCAATCTATACATAATGATTATTTATTTGGTCCAAGTTAAAAAATAGAGATAAAATTTCTTTTTCTGTGCTCTATCTAATAAATCATCACAATCTAGAGGGAAAGTAAAATAAATAAATAAGTAAATAGATATATGAATCAAATAAAGCAAATAAAACTTTCAACTGAAATATAGTGTGAGAGATATATACATATTCACATTGGCACACAGTGGGGAATCAGGTAGCATCTTAAACTATGCCAGATGAATAATAACTATTTTTATATATGAATTAGACTTACCTTTTTTGTAATCATATTCCTGAATGTGTGTCATAAAGATGAAATAAATTATCTTTGCTTCCAGTAAAATCACTGTTAGGCTATGGAAATGGCTGAGTAAGAGCTATAAATTATGGACGTGTACTATAATTCTAAGTAAAAATAAAATGGAGAAAAAATATTTTTTTCTGTAAAAAGTACTACATTTGCATACAGAATGCTTTTTTAGTTTAAATTAATGTATAGATTTGAACATTATAAGAAATCATATCACAATATCCAATCAAGCTTCTATTTATGATACTGCACTTTAGCAATTGCACTTTGAAATTTTTCAGCTTTATATCATTGGAAGTTTCTGCAGGAAAAAAGAACTTCAGTAATGTAATCAAAATGAATATATTTTTAAATTCAATGAAAGAATGATTTGATGGAGAATAATCAACACATAGATCTCTGGGGCTCAAAAGTGACAATGTCACCCATCAAAAATGGTAGGAAACTGAAGGCCTATATTTAACTTGTCCCATGTTAGAAACCTCTTCTACTATATGGACCTGATGAGGTATTTAGTAACATTGACCTAAATGTAACATTTCACAGTAGAAACTATTACTGTGTTCAAATAGTGTAGAATGGATAAAAGCAGCTCTTTTAATACTTAAGTAAATTATTCACATTGTTTTTTTTCTTTCTTTCTTTAATTATATTTATTTATTCAAAGTGAAGGATAATTACTTGACAATATTGTGATGGCTTTTGCCATCACATATCAATATCAATCAGCCATAGGCATGCATGTGTCTCTTCCCTCCTAAAGCCCCCTCCCACCTCCCTCCTCACTCCACCCCTCCAAGTCATCATGGAGCACCAGCTCTGTGTACCTTGTATCATACATCAAATTCCCACTGGCTATCTATTTTACGTATGGTAATATATATGTTTCAATGCTATTCATGCAAATCATCCCACTCTCTCCTTCTCCCACTGAGTCCAAAAGTCAGTGCTTTATGTCCGTATCTCCTGTGCTGCCAGGTCCCACATTCTTTCAAGTCATTATTTACATTCAATAAAATTGCAACTTTTAAGTGAACAATTTCAAGATTTTTGCAAATAGCAATACATGCAGAATGGTAAGCACTGCACATAGCATATAGAACATCTTCATCATAACAATAAAAAAGTCCCTTGTACGCTTCTCTTTACCCAGAGCCCTTAAACCATTGTTGTTGTTGTGTAGTCCCTAAGTCCAACTCTGTGACCCCATGAAATGCAGCACGCCACTATCTCCTAGAGTTTGCTCAACCTCATGTTCGTTGAGTTAGTGATACCATCCAACCATCTCATCCTCTGTCACCCCCTTCTCCTCCTGCCCCCAATCCCTCCCAGCATCAGGATCTTTTCCAATGAGTCGGTTCTTCACATCAATTGGCCAAGCTATTGGAGTTTCAGCTTCAGCATCAGCATCAGTCTTTCCAATGAATAATCAAGATTGATTTCCTTTAGGATTGACTGTTTTGATCTCCTTGCAGTCCAAGGGACTCTCAAGAGTCTTCTCCAGCACTACAATTCAAAAACATCAATTCCATTGACCTGTTTCTTTTTCTTTTTTTTCTCCTTATAGCTTTGCCTTTTGAAGATATCATATAAATGGAGGCATATAAAATGAATTTAAATGTCTGCTCCCTACCCTTCACATTTTAGGATTTGTACATATTGTTGCATGTATCATTCATTTTCTTTTGTGATAATATGCAAACATTTGTTGGAATGCAAGGTCCTTAATGAGAGTACATATCTTTACCCTCCTCTAGGTGGGCTGCAGTCCATGGGGTCGCGAAGAATTGGACACGACTGATCGACTTCCCTTTCACTTTTCACTTTCATGCATTGGAGAAGGAAATGGCAACCCACTCCAGTGTTCTTGCCTGGAGAATCCCAGGGACAGGGGAGCCTGGTGGGCTGCCATCTATGGGGTCGCACAGAGTCGGACACGATTGAAGCGACTTAGCAGCAGCAGCAGCAGCAGCAGCAGAATCTGATGGGTTCATTTCCTCTCTTTCCATTAGAAGGAACCAACCAGTTTCCTGATCTCCCCTGAGCAGGGTTCAACCCTCTGCTCTGCAGTAGACAGCATTTCATTCTTTCATGTGATATAAGGGTCTGGGTTTTGTACCAATGGCAGCTTATCACTATGTCTATCTGTGTCATGACAAGTGCTCCCTCAGATCTATGACCTTCTCCAGCTTTCTCCTGAGCATTCAATGAAGGTTTGTTTTCAGGGCATTCAGGCAATCTAGACTGTCACATTCACCTCTACTTGGCCTTTAAGAATGAGCTACAATTCCATTGCTTTCTTCTTACCTGATTTCCTTGTTACTACATTTTCTTTTTCCATTCTATCAAAAGTGAAAAAGCTCATGTATCCCTATGAGGGGCTTGCTACTCTAGAATTCAGTTCAGATCATTGCCTTGAAATATTGGCTCTCTAATAGACTTAATAAAAGCTTTGATCATGCACATTACCTAGGCTAATCTCATTGTAATAGTGGGAGCAAAATTATCTGCAGCTTTCCATATTGCTTATGGAAGCAACTTTCAGAAGCTCATTTTTAACATCCTTAAATATCATAGAGGAAAAAATTCATATTTTCAAGAAAATTCTAGTGAAATATTGGAATAATGAATTGGCATTCAAGAAAGATTTATTTCTATAGTCTTTGTATATATATTTTTTCATTAATCACTCATTCATTTGTTTAACCCTTCATTCCAAAACATTTGTCGATTATCCAGTAAGTGTTATTTTGTTAGCCTCTGGGAATAAATGGCATATGATAGACCATTTACTTAAAGATCTGAACTTATTTTTATTTTAATTTATACAAAAATAGTATATTTTGATATAATTCATAGATAGGAAAGGATTCTCAAAAAACGTATTGGATTTCCCATCAATCTCAGTAAGTAAGTTTTAGCTGTTTAGAAAACAAAATTTGCTTTCCTTCAACATGAATACTATGCATCAAATGATATCTATAACATACATGTATTGAAAGAAAAGCTTGAAGCCATATTTTAAATTCCCATTCAAATAAATCAATTTCATCAGTATACAGCTGATATCACCGACTCGATGGACATGAGTTTGATCAAACTCTGGGAGTTGGTAATTGACAGGGAAGCCTGGCATGCTGCAGTCCATGTGGTCACAGAGTCAGACATGACTGAGCATCTGAACTGAATTGATAAATTTTAGTTATTTGTTTTAGTTCTGCAAAAAATTTCACCAGTATTCTGATGAGGATTATATTAAATTTGTAGATTGCCTTGGATAATATGGACATTTTAACATAATTTCTTTCATAAAATATAGTAAAGACAGAACTAATATTTTTTTCAAACTTAAAAGAAGTTTACTGACTTGTAAGTGTTCTGAGGAATGGCCATAAACATTGAAAAGTTTGAGAAAACAGAATGAATAAAGACGTTGAGAGCCTTATAAGGACTAAAGTGTGGGAGTGAATGATGATGTAGGATCTGGCTGCTTTTTGGTGACTAAAAAAGGTTAGAAATGGGAAATCAGATTGTTGGAGTTAGGGAGGAGTAGTCCTCTCTATTTCAGACTTTATCTCTGATAAATATAAACTGTGACTGTCAAGTACATTTGTCAGTTATGTCTTCCAAAATGAACGTACCTTATTCTGAGAAAGTAATTTTTCACGTTGGTGTAAGAGATAGACTATATCATGTGTGCCGTGTTCTAATAAATAATTTTAACAAAATCAATGTCAACTTCCTGATAATGATGTTTTGCAAGAACAGAGAAGGTTATACTATGCATGTACATACCATACACACATAAGACTTAAGATATCCTAAAGAATAAGTATTGTGAAAATGAGAATAAAAGTGTTGGTTTCTCAGTCATGTCCACTCAGTCATGGGGTCACTTTGTGACCCCATGGACTGTGGCCCAGCAGGTTCCTATGGCCATGGAATTCTCCAGGCAAGAATACTGGAGTGGGTAGCCATTTGCTTCTCTAGGGAATCTTTCCGACCCAGGGATCAAACCTGGGTCTCCTGCATTGCAGGCAGATTCTTTACTATTTGAGACACTTCTAAGTCAAACTTTCTAGTTTTAAAATGTGGAAATTGATATTAAATGACATAGCCAATTTTAAAATACCTAAGTTTTCAAGTACTTAAAATTGAGTAGAAGAATATTTTTTCTCCATTGAATTGTGCCCACTTTTCCATTCTGTACAAAGCATGTGATATAATTATGTGGTTAGGTGCTGAGGTCTATAATAAAAGAACACATTTTGCATTTTAAAAATCAAGTAACAATTAAGCTGTGAATTTCATGCTACTATTACCTCTAGCATAATTGCCAGACAATTTTCAGGCCATAAATAACCCTACAATTACTTAATGGTTTTTATGTTCTATAGTCTACATGGCAACAATTACATTATTACAGAATAATTATGTAAATTCCTTTATTTGTAATTGCCATAAAAAGACATTATTCCAGCACTTTATTCAAAACACAAAGACCAAAAAGAATATGTATGATGTGGAGTATTTGATTTGTTCTTAGAGAAGCACACAATATTAAACCTTCCTGTTTTATCATACATTTGAAGAAACACATATGTGGATCTCTATGGGTCATTTCCTCATGTTCTTTAATGCTTTACAACACACTGGTTAAACATGAAAAAAAAAAAAAAAACCTTCTTAGCCCACTGTACTATGATTTTCCTCTATGTGCCCATTTGCAAGAAGACTGTATAAAAACATAAATTGGTATGAATATGGTTGTAAGAATACAATAATTAGAAACTTTGTATTACAAAAAATAGGCTTCAAATACTACATTTAAATGCTAATATAACATCATTTAAAGAATTATTCAGTAAACTTTTTTCATTATAATTTAAGGAGACTTGAATAAAGTTAAGTATTATAATTTGAGGATTAAATTCTACCAGAACATGAGCTTAATTAATTTTCATGAAATCATTGCCTCAGTTAAGTTGCAGATATAATCGAATGACTAAAGCACAATTGGAAGAGCTGTCATTTTTACCTTTCCTAAGGAGGTGCCATAATTCCTCCATTTCAGTTCAGTTCAGTCGCTCTGTCATGTCCAACTCTTTGCAACCCCATGAACCGAAGCATGTCAGGCCTCCCTGTCCATAATCAACTCCCAGAGTCCACCCAAACCCATGTCCATTGTGTCAGTGATCCCATCCAACCATCTCATGCTTTGTCGTCCCTTTCTCCTCCTGCCCTCAATCTTTCCCAGCATCAGGGTTCTTTCAAATGAGTCAGCTCTCTGCATTAGATGGCCAAAGTATTGGAGTTTCAGCTTCAACATCAGTCCTTCCAGTGAATACCCAGGACTGATCTCCTTTAGCATGGACTGGTTGGATCTCCTTGCAGTCCAAGGGACTCTCAAGAGTCTTCTCCAACACCACAGTTCAAAAGCATCAATTCTTCTGCACTCAGCTTTCTTTATAGTCCAACACTCACATCCATACATGACTACTGGAAAAACCATAGCCTTGAATAGACCTTTGTTGGCAAAGTAATGTCTCTGCTTTTTAATATAGCACCTTTCTAAGGAGAGAATCATTGGGTTGAAGTGTTCATTTACCATCTAGTTTAGGGATCTCTATGCTTAAAATTTTGTGATCAGTGAAGAAATAAAATGTGATTCATCTCAGTGTTTTTTTTTTTTTTTTTAACATCATTCAAGAAGTAGCCACAATTTCAGAAATTGTTAGATACACTACAACTTACTGCAAGTACTCATTTGGGACTTCGAAAAAAATCCACATTTCCAGACAATTACATCATTTGTATCCCCATAGTGTTTACAATTCCTTTCCAGTGGTTCTTCAGGACTCAGATTGCCTTCTTTCTATAGGCTCTCCTGCATCATGACCAATTTGATTCTTTACCTTTGATTCCTTTGCCATCAACAACTTCGTCTTCCGTTTCCTCTTGCAGAGTTAGAATGTGAGCTTTTCTTTTATTGTTTGCAACCAGTTTATCCTGCAATTTGATTTTCTCACTACCTGCTAACTGATCATGGATTCTGTAAAGGTTATATAGGATCTGAAACTGGCATCCACTGATATCTGGCTTTGTGAAAACAAAGAAATTTTCTTGGATTTCCGCTGAGTGTTTCTGATGGCCTTGGGGTATAGATTTACATGTTTTTTTTTTTTTTTTTTTTCCCATTGCATGCTCAGTTGTTTCAGTCCTGTCTGCCTCTTTCCAACCCTATGGGTTATAGCTTGCCAGGCTCCCCTGTCCATGAGATTATCCTGGTAACAATACTGGACTGGTTTGCCATTTCCTCCTTCAAGGGATCTTCCCGATGACCCAGGGATCGAACCTATGTCTCCTGCAGCTCCTGCAATGGCAGGCAGATTCTTCACCACTGAGCTCCTAGGAAGCCCACTATTTTTCCCATTGTGATTCTGTTTTTCCTTACTGACTTGGTCTTCATGAACTCCAACATCCGGTACCAGCTAGGCAAGATATGAGATTAACTGTGTGGACCCTGTTGCCAAAGCCCTGATACTGATTCATTACTCTCAATACTGTTGCAAGTGGTGGCTGTGGAAATTCTTCTTCTGTGGGAAGGAGGGTTTCTATGGCTATCTGACAGTGAAAAGAATGCAGAATTGAGATATCGGTAGAAAACTGTAAATTACTCCTTATATAAAGAGAAAACCTTTGCCCCAAGTAAGGTTCTTACAAGATTATGGATTTTCTAATAAGAATTGGAGAAATTTTTGAGACATTTAGATTAAAAAGTGCACAGATGTGGGAATTCCTTGGCCATTCAGGGGTTAGAACTCTCTACTTTTACTGCCTTGGGCCTGGGTTCGATCCTTGCTGAGGGAACTAAGATTCCACAAGCTGTGCAGTGCAGCCAAAAATAAATAAATGCACGGATATATTATGAGGATATAAATTTTACATTGATTTTGCTCTACAACATACACTTTCAAGGGGCTTCCCAGGTGGTTCTAGTAGTAAAGAACCGACTTGCCGATGCAGAAGATATAAGAAACACTGGTTCAATCCCTGGGTCAAGAAGATCTCCTCCTCCAGGAGATCTTCTTGCCTGAAGAATCTCATAGACAGAGGAGCCTGGAAGACTAGAGTTCACAGGGTCTCAAAGAGTTGGACACAACTGAATCCACTTGGCATGCACAAACATATGTATACATTTTCAAGGAAATCTTACTCCCATTGCAGTACACCAAAATGTATGATGCTAGGTCCCAACACTAGCATTCATTGTTTTCAGTGTCGATGGAGATAGTTAGAAAATTACAGCAATAAGAATATCTTAAATGTGAGGATATTTTGTTGACTTGAGCATGTGGTGTCACATTGAGAATATCCTAACTGCTCTCCAGTCCTCACATCCTGCACCTGGTTGACTCCTGGTTGACCCACAGGGTGATAGGAGAATCCTCACCCTTTCTCTATCCTTGGAGTATATATTCAGCTTGCTGATTTCCAAAGCGGAAGCTGTTTCAAGGACATAGCCTTGAAAGAGTAACATGTTGAGACCATCTGTACTAAATACCCAGTTAAAGCTTCTCTATAAACTTTTAAGATTCTGGTGGGCATGTGTGGAGATCCGCTTGCCTTGCAGCCACTCAAGACCAGCTTAATATATAATTCCCTTGCTAATTAAACCTGCCTCCTACCATCTACAGTGATCTTTTTCTTTGGCATTTCCTTGCACTCTTTGAGTAGGGGCCAGTTTTAGATTTTAGCCAGGAAGCTCCTGAGGATGTGAACCAGCAGAAATGAGTAGCATAGCATAACTTTTCAGTTCGCTTCTAGTTGACAGCTTCTGGATATACAAATGTTACAGTGCTCACATGGGAAACAAAGTCTTGCCAGAGGACAGAATGGACCCTGAGACATTGGGTATAAGATAGTTTCAGACTATCTGATGAGTAGATAACTGTGCTGCTTAATTTTATGTGTCAACTTGACCAAGCCATGGTGCCCAGATATTTGGTCAAACATTATTTTCGATGATTCTGTGAGAGTGTTTTTGGACAAGATTTAAATTTAAATCAGTGGACTTTGATTAAAGCAAATTATTCTCCAAAATGTGAGTGGGACTCCCATTCAATTAGCTGAAAACCTTAGTAGAACAAAGGGCTGACCTCTCCCAACAAGAAGGAACTCTGCCGGTGGAAAGCCTTCAGAGTTCATCTGTGAAATCAGTCTTGCCAGCCTCCTGCATCAGTTTTAGCTTTTGGACTCTAATGTGCATGTGCAAATATATATTGAGAATGGAATATATATATTTATACACATTTATTGGTTATATTTCTTGGAAGAACTCTAATAAAATAAACCAGTTTCAGTTCTCAGTCAGGGTTGAGAGTATTTGAAATTTGTTTACTAAACTAGGTTAAAAGAAAATCAACCAACCAAACAACAACAACAACAAACCCAGAAGTGTAACAGGGATTGAGTGTGTGGTTTGGAAGAAATGGTGAACCCCAAAGCGTAGAGTAATCTAGAGAAGCCGGGGATCCAGAAATATGTGAGCCTTGGGTCTATTGTGACTCAGCAGGTCCTGGAGTCTGTGCCAAAAGATCCAGCCTTGCCTTGACCATGACTAATCAAGGCAAGCCACTCTTGCAGAGGTATGTGCATGCTAAGTCCTTTCAGTCATGTATGACTCTGTGAGACCCTATCTACTGTAGCCTGCCAGGCTCCTCTGTCCATGAGATTCTCCAGGCAAGACTACTGGAGGGGGTTGCCATGCCCTCTTCCAGGGGATCTTCCTCACGCAGGGATTGAGCCTGTGTATTTTATGTCTCCTGCACTGGCAGGTAGCTTCTTTGCAACTAGTGCCATCTGGGGAGGAAGGCTAACCTGAATCTAACCATGGGGAGACATCAAAATCACTTACATTGGGGGCAGGGCATTCTACAAAATAACTGGCATGTAATATTCAAAGGTATCAGTGTCCAGAAAACTGAGGAAAAGAAGGAGACTGAAATGTAAAAGGGACATAACATAAAGGAGTAAAATGCAATGCATGGTTTGAAATTGATTTATTTTCTAATAAGTGACATCATTGGAACAACTAGCAAAATTTTAATGATATCTGAGAAATAAATGTTAGCAATGATTCATTGTTAAGTTCATGTTTTTGAAAGCTAAACTGAGAGGATATAATAAAAAAGTTTGTTTTGTAGGAAAATATATAGACATATTTGGTCCTAAAGAGACATCATGGGGGCAGCTTATTATCAAATGTCTCATGCAACTTTTGCCATTTGCAAATGGCACTTGCATCTTTTCAGTAAGTCTGTAATTGTTTTGCAAAATAATTTTATTCTAAAAGAGAAACATGTATCATACCATGAGACATAAGAAAAAATAAATAAAAAATATTAACACTCTAAGATATTGATAGAAAAAAAAATTGCCCAACATCATGGGGTTCTAATTTTACTTTAAATATATAGCTGAGTTTGCTCAGATTAAAGTCTTGGTCCGTGCATTGCAACCTGATGTAAAAAGAAAATATTTCTTCATAAAGAATTTCTAAGCTTTCTTCTGATTGAATCTAATCATGTGGATACATTTCAAAGTATAATTTCTATTGATTGTTTTGTCATTTTGATGACATAACTTTCCTCTAGTAAAATCTGAGTCATGGAGGTTAAGTCTTAGCAATGTACCCTGAGTCCCTGCCAAATGCATTTTTCAGGAGGAAAAATAGAAAAAGGTGCCAAGCACAGATCATTTAACGATTCAATTATTTTTGAAAGCAAGCATATAGTGTATGGTTACAGAACAGCAAATAACAAGAGTACCTTCCCTTTAGTAACTAACAAGAGTGCTTTCCCTTAAGTACCCCACACTCAGTACATTAAAGAGATGTATAAGCAGGAAAGTACAGGTTAGAGTGAAAAGTGCCATAATGAAGATGGGTAAAACATGCAAGGACAGATGAAAGTAGAAACCATGCATCTACCTGGGGAAGGAAGGTAATTCATGGAGATATTTGAGTTAGGTATTGAAAGAGCGTTCAATAAGACATAGATCTTAGAATCCTGAGTTCACTTTTCACCTCTGTACTTACTACTTGTGTCATCTTAGGGTGTTAATTTTATCTGACTAAAGTTCAGTCTCATTACTTGTAACACAAAATTGATCCATGACGACTGTTTTGAAGAATTTCCTAAATCATGTCTATGGAGGTTCCTAACACAATGTAGTCTCCAAATAAATGATATCTTAATATAAGGCCCCTATGGAAAAAATGAAGCTTTTATTATACAAAGTGTGAAGCTTGAAAAGAACATGGATAAAACGTTTACATAGCTGTCTCTGACTAATGTAACTAAGAACATCTCTGTTGCTATTTGTACCTATCAGTAGACTTGGTAATAGTCCGTATCCATAGACTGTAATTTTTAGGGGCAGGTCTGAATTTCTTAAAATATTCCACAGGTAATTTTGATGTATAGTGATAAGAATAGCTACATTAAAAAATCTACTTTTTACTAGAGGCTTTGCATGCATATTAATAATTCTTAGGCTCATCTTGTAAAATAGGCATACTTATCTCAATTTAAAGTGTGAAAGATACACGGTTTCCAGGAGGTTAAACATTTATCCTTGGTCAGACAGATATTGAGAAGCAGGGTTTTCATCCTAGCTGTTTGTAACCAAAAACACTGTACCAGTTTTAATTCCACCTGACACTTTCTAGCGATTAAGTTTAACATATAATCCACAGAGAGGATTATAAAGTTAACCCAAATGGGAAGCAGAAAATAAATACTGACATTTCAGTGAATACAAAATATTGATTATTAAAGATCTCAGGTTCTGCGCTTTCACATGAGCTGTTATTTATGCCAACAGATGTTTCCTCTTCACAAACCACATCAAAGAGACAGAAGATAATATATGCTAATTTCTCATCTCTTATCTAACTGTTTCTGAAGGTGGCCTTATTAGCAGAAGCCAGAATATATTTGTTTTTAAGTATATGATTTAAGAAATCATTTTCAAATTAAGGTATTTATGTAATAAAAAGAAAGTCATATCTTATATACTTTAGAAATTGTTTGCTTACACATAAGTTTTAAATAGTCCTAATACTCTGAAACATGTATACTTGAAGTTTGGGTTGAAGCCATCTTAATATGTGGGTTGTCATTAACATTTCTACAAATTATACAGAATTTATTTTTCTGACCCTTTCTTATCATGGACATGTAACTGAGTTTCCAAATAGAATTTAACAATTTAGCATTTAAAAAATATTTCCTCCATGTTTTAATATTCTCCTTCCCTCGTGGCTCATATGGTAAAATGTCTGTCTACAATGTGAGAGACCTGGGTTTGATCCCTGGGTTGGGAAGATTCCCTGGAGAAGGAAATGGCAACCCACTCCAGTACTCTTGCCTTGAAAATCGCATGGACGGAGATGCTTGGGGCAGGCTACTATCCATGGGATCGCAGAGTTGGGCACGACTGAGCAACTTCATTTTCAGTTTCACTTTGGTTTACATCTTACAAAGTGATTAATTTTCTAAATTCTGTAGTGCCTCCTCCCATTCACTGTCATAAACAAACTGAAAAAAAAAAAAAAAAAAAAGAACAAAAGTAGAAGCATCTAGTAGTGCAACAGTGTCATACCTGTTAGAGAACTGACACTTCAAAGGTGGACAGGTAAAAGATCTCTATTTCATTTCCTGCCTCACGGGAACCCCAAGTCTCATATATGCAATCCTTACGCATTT
The DNA here is from genome assembly GCF_032405125.1 of Capricornis sumatraensis. Lineage (NCBI taxonomy): Eukaryota > Metazoa > Chordata > Mammalia > Artiodactyla > Bovidae > Capricornis > Capricornis sumatraensis. The sequence continues at coordinate 22,176,543 of NC_091069.1, read as the reverse complement.
GAAAACTCAAGTACTTCAGGTCTAAAGATAGAAATGTACTCTCAATGTATTAACAGCTCGGTTACCCCCACTGACTTCTTTGGTATTCAGGGGTCTCTGATATTTTGGGAGTGCTGTTGCTGTTTTTCAGTTGCTAGGTGGTATCCATATGTTTGCAACTCCATGGACTGCAGGACACCAGACTTCCCTGTCCTTTACTATCTCTTGGAATTTGCTCAAACTCATATCCATTGATGGTGCCATCCAACCATCTCATCCTCTGTTAACCCCTTCTCCTCCTGCCTTCAATCTTTCCCAGCATCAGGGTCTTCTCCAGTGAGTCAGCTCTTCGCATCAGGTAGACAAAGTTATTAGAGCTTCAGCTTTAGCATCAGTCTTTCCAATGAATGTTCAAGATTAATTTCCTTCAGGATTGACTGGCTTGATCTACTTGCAGTCCAAGAGACTCTCAAGGGTCTTCTCCAGCACCACAATTTGAAAGCATCAATTCTTGGTGTTCAGACTTCTTTATGGTCCAACTCTCACATCCTATATGACTACTGGGAATATCATAACTTTGACTATACAGACCTTTGTCAGCCAAATGATGTCTCTGCTTTTTAATATGCTGTCTAGGTTTGTCATAGCTTTTCTTCCAAGGAGCAAACATCTTTTAATGTTGTGGCTGCAATCATCATCTGCAGTGATTTTGGAGCCAAGAAAATAAAGTCTGTCCCTGTTTCCACTGTTTCTCCATCTGCTTGCTGTGAAGTGATGGAACTGGATGCTGTGATCTTAGCTTTTTAAATGTTGAGTTTTAAGTTAGCTTTTTCCACCCTTCTCTTTCACCCTTAGCAAGAGGCTTTTAGTTCCTTTGGGAACTGACATTTCTATTATTTTCTTTCAACTCAGATGTACACTGAAATCAATGTTTCATATTTTTCCCAACTCTTTGTGCGTGCTGCTCTGGCAGCGTTTACCGATTATCTGGTCAGTCTCCGTGTTAAAATGGAAGTGCCCCTCTCAGAATCTCTTCTATGTGCCTGTGTTTCTCCAATATCTGTTAAAATATTCTGTGTCTCCAATTGGACTGTAACCTCCAGGCAAGCTTGGAGAAGTAAATGGCAACCCACTCCAGTGTTCTTGCCTGGAGAATCCCAGGGATAGGGGAGCCTGGTGGGCTGCCGTCTATGGGGTCACACAGAGTCGGACATGACTGAAGTGACTTAGCAGTAGCAGCAGCAGCTCCAGGCAAGCAGTACTTTCTCCACAGATATCAATTAATACTTTTTATGTGTTGTGTAATATTTTGCAAAGGGTTGATCTGAAGCACATGTTTACAAGGAGGCCATGTAAAACGGTGGAAGGAATATGTGTTTCTAGTTGGCAAAATAAAGTGTTCAAATCCTAGATAAATTGGTATGGTTTTGAGTCAATTATTAATATACTTTCAGATTTATTAGTAAAACTAGAGATGATATATATTAAAGGGCCTCACAAAGACACAGTAGGTGCCTGATAAGGTGAACTTATTGCCTCGTTTATCTGGAAGAGATTAAAATTTTACTGATGTTTTGGTATATTTTTAACTACACTTCCAGGTATGTCCCATGTAGGTGGTAAATTATAAAACCATTAATTTACTCTAAGACTAATAATAAAATACATTTATTATAATTCTGCTTGGTGAATCCAACTAACCTACTTTCTTGGAAAAAAACATATTTTGAAGGAACTTGGTGTACAACTACTGTCAACTAAAAGTGCAGTGACCTCAGAGTTTGCCTTTTCATGGCTCAGCTCATCAAAAAGATTGACTGGAAATTCAGTATTTTAACTCAGTAATGAATAATTATGTAAGAAATTATAGTGACAAAATCAATTATACTTTATACTCTGAAATAATGTCCTAAAGGTAAACTAGTAAATTTTCAGGCAAATACCCATTAGTATGTTTTTGTAAAGCAATTTGTTACAGATCCCCTATCTTGGACTGTATATTATTTAAAGAATAGAGAATAAGTTGGTATTCTGCAGAATGTACATAATAGCATGAATAATCTGAATGCTTGTGTGGAAGACAATAACATACTAGAGAAACTGTGGTAAAAAGAGTAAGGCTTTTATCAGATCTTTTGATACTCTAGTGCTTATATTTCTAAAAATGAGATATCAAGGTCAATAAAGAAAAGCCATGTTGTTGTCCTAGCATTAAACAGAAAATAATTCATCCAATACATCATATTGACATAGGACATCTCAGGTCAGGAGTAGTGTGTCTCCTGGAAAGAAATAGGGGGATGAATGTGTTTTATGCTCAAGTGAGCTTATATGATGATGACTTTGTCTTATTCTTCAGTCATCCCAGATTTATGCTATAGTGAGTTTGGAATACTAATATTTTATTTCATTACCTATTTTAAGAGCAGTACAGTGGTAGAGACCAACAGCATAGAATTAGAAACTATGCCCTTCAGGTATATGGAGATGGTCTAATACTTTCACTATCTTTATTGAGAATCACTGACCTTCTGCCATCTTCAGGTAAAGTGACATTTTAAGGGTATTGGCTAGTTAATGTAAATCTATCGTAGATGGTTTATTAACTTTATACCAGAACATTTTAGAAAGAAAAGTGTAACTATCATTGCATTATAAATAAAGGAGTTGTTTCTGAGAATTATAAAATTATTATTCTCTGTTTACATACCCAGTGAAGCAAAGCCAGTTTCTTAATCCATGTTAAATAAAAATGCTTTGTTCATTAATTTATACTTTTTGGAGTCTCTCTGGTCAGGAAAGAAAAGTGATTTTAATCCCTCAAGGAAATTAAAAACAAGTACCTAAGAGTGGAAATGCTCAGATCTGTGTTGTCATCCAGTCATCTCCTGTCAGAGTTGCGTTTGGAATGAAAGGATGGCAGACTCCAATCTAGTTGGATATCTATTGCGATAGTAAATGGGATTTTTGCAACACCTGAAATGTTATACTTAGTTGTGATTTTTTTATACCCACAACACATATATGGTGATTCCTGAATGCATTGTTCTACTGTTTTATAGCTGAAATACCTGAGGTGCAGAGGCTAATTGATTTCTCCAAAGAGAAACAGTTGTTTAAGTTAAAATTTGAGTGCCCATCTGTCTTCCCCAAAAGTTCTTGGTTTGTCACTATTTATAAATGCAAAAATATATTTTCTGAGCACTTAATCTGAGTAGGTAATGGTATAGACATTAGGAATGCAGCAGTTAGATAAGAGCCCCTACCCTTATATGGTCTAACTGTTGGGGAAATGGAAACAATAAATAAATACAAAATAAAATATGCAATAGGTTAAATGAAGAGACACTGGGTATTGTGAATATAAAGGCAAGTGTGGTTATGGGTTCTGAGAAGAGGCAACAGCAAGTATAGAGACCCTTGGGCTGGAGAACCTGCCATGCTTGAAAAATGGCTAGTGGACTGGAGTGGTGGTGAGTGAAAGGTCAAGAGGAAGCCCTGAATGGCCGCTGTGGGAACACGTCACCCGTCATAATGATTTTGTGGTTTACTCAAAAATGGGAGAGCACTGGAAAGTTTCAGGCGAGAGTGACAGGATCTGACTTATGTCTTGAAAGAGGCACAGTAGAAGTTACGCTGAGAAAAGGTGGAAGTGAAGAAAAGGCAAATAAATAAGATTAGTTCACAAGCTACTCCAATAAGTCTACTTAGAGATGATAATGGCCTGGACCAAGGCGATGACAGTATGTGAGCATGGTGAGAATGTGCCTTTCAGATCTCTGACAGCTGAGAGTATTCTGGAATCCATCAATATGTTCTGGTGGAGGCTGTTTCCCATGTGCTACCAAGGAAACCAGTAAGCATGGCAGGGATTCTGAGAGAAACTCATTTCTGGAAGATGCAGAAATATCTCACAGGCTACTTTGGCTTAAGGACTTTCCAATGGCCCTGCTAAACCTTTAGAATTGCTCTGCTGCCAAAACCCCTTTCACCCAGATTCCCATCTTCTTTTTCTCCTTTACTTTGGGTCAGATCTGAGTTTCATTTCTAACTCTCCAGGTTCTGTCCTTGCTTTACTCTTGGGCTTTACTTCTAATACATTCACATGTTTAATCTTACCTTGGTATCTGATTCTCAGAAGACCCAGAATAACACATAATGAATGTGAGTACTACTGCAATACTGAAAGTATTTTGAATATGTTGACTGTAGGTAGAGTGACAGGAAACGGAAGAGTCAAAGACAAATCCAATTTTTTTCCTTGAATTCAGCACCTGGAAAGATGAAGCTGACATCAAGTAAAATGGTAAAAAATGAAAAGGAGTGTATTTGAGAGGGAGCAGTTGGTGTGAAAAGATGCATATGTTAATGGTTTGAAATTGCTACTGAAAAGTTAAGTAGGAATGCTAGGCAGGCAGTTGGAGATAAAGTGAGATGTTTGGACAAAGGATACAAAAGTAAGAGCAGGTGAAAGTTAAGCACTGGGACTATCTAAAAGTTTACATTCAGAAATGTAAAGAGCTAGCTAGCAAAGGAAATTAAACAGGAATGGCAATGAGATAGGTAGAAGACAAGACAATATGGAGGGGCTGAGTGCTGGGAACTATGAGTCTTTCCCAACCCAACACATTGGGTTCTAAAAGTGTACAGATTTAGAATATTCTCCAGAGCAACTCTGCATTTTAAAGTCTATGTGTACTTAATTTTGCTGCGTGTTTGTCCTTAGTCACTCAATCGTATCCTACTCTTTGTGACCCCAAGGACTGTAGCCCACCAGGCTCCTCTGTCCATGGGGATTCTCCAGGCAAGAATACTGGAGCAGGTTGCCATGCCCTCCTCCAGGGGATCTTCCTGACCCAGGGATCAAACCCAGGTCTCCTGCATTGCAAGCGGGTTCTTTACCATCTCAGCCACCAGGGAAGCCCTACATTCAATCATTTTTTTTTTTTCCCCAGAAATCAAAGATTTAAATAGTTGTGATGATTTTGCACGTCTTAATTTCTCTAAGACTAGTTTCTTTATCTGTATGATAGTGGTAAAAAAAATCACTAGTGATTTGCAGAGATTGCAAAAAAACAAAAGTGAGATGTGACTAAATAGTGCTTAATGCAAAGACTATAAATGATAGACACTGTAACTATTAGAAACAGATAATACTTTACTTTATAAACATTATCTCATGTAATTTAATTCTTCCCAAAGCAACAGTGAATGATATTATCAGTTTTATTTTCAGCACTCAAACATGTTGAGTAACTTGACGAGAGCATTACTTAAAAATGGCAGAGTTGGGTTGAACCCAAATATCACTGGTCTATTCACTGTTAAACTTATTCAATATACATTCATATAAAATTAACAAGTTATTCTATGCCATGTACTACCTACTTAGAAATGCTTTGTTTAGCACTGACTTCCTGCATAGTTCCAGGAAACTTGTAACCTGGTATAGATGTACATTCCTCAGTTAATGACTACTGCTATTTTTAGATCTGAGCATGTGTACAAGCTGTTGCTGCAGTCGTGTCTGACTCTTTGCGACCCCATGGACTGTATATCATGTCCGATTCTTTGTACCACATGGACCAATAGCCCAACAGGCTCCTCTGTTCATGGGACTCTCCCAAGCAAGCATACTGGAGTGTGTATGCAGGTTCTCCTCCAGGGGATCTTCCCAACACAGGGGTTGGACTTGAATCACTTATGTCTCTTGCATTGGCAAGGGGGTTCTATACCACTAGCGCCACCTGGGAAGCTCAGATTTGAGCATACAAACCATGAAAAGATAATGTGTATATATATTCAGGGATTAATAATATAACTTAATGAGGAAAAATTCAGGACAAATCTTAAATTGAATGAGTCTCCAGGAAAGATAAGCATAAATTTGGATTAATCTGGTCAAAACAGGCTGATAACTACTCATGGAAACCTGTTCTTGGGGGTAAAAAAACAAACAAAAAAAAGGGCAGAGATTTCTTGCTACATGATACATATATATACAGTATATATGCACATATATATATATATACACACATACATATTGGGGTTCCCAGGTGGCTGAGTGGTAAATAATCTGCCTGCCAAAGTAGGAGATGCAAGAGATGTGGGTTTGGTCCCTGGGTCAGGGAGATCCTCTGGAGGAGGGTATGAGAAGGAAATGGCAATCTGCTCTAGTATTCTTGCCTGAAAAAAATCTCTTGGGCAGAGGAGTCTGGCAGGCTGCAGTCCATGGGGTCAAAAAAAGGAAGGACACAATTTAGTGACTAACCAACAACACATATTTGAGAAATATTTTGGCATGTGTCTATGCTGCTGTGTTTTCTGGATCTAGTCTTTGCATTTTAAAAGTAAATAAAATAAGAATCAAACATAAAATTCTAGGAAACCATCTTGAAAAAAAATGTATCTCCATTAAAAATAATTTGATAGTAAAGAAAACTTCTTAAAACACCTATCAGAAATCTAAAGAAAGTGGTCTTACTAGTAATCAAGTTTTTCCACCAAATATAAGATAAACATTATAAAAGTGACAAAATTTAGAAAAAAATCACATACGATCTCATCTTTACCAGCTGGTTTTATTTGTAAGACTCTTTTAGGACTGCAATAGACTGTCATAGCATCAAGATTCCCCTTGCTAACGAACAAGGTAGGAAATGTTATTGGTTTATTGGGTTTTGGTGACAAAATGAGCCACAGAGAAGAAATCCTCTTTTGTTTTATTTCTTTTCTTTTCATTTTTAATTATGCTGAATTTTGTGTCTTCATTTGATGCCTAGAATTGTTATAGACTTATTTATACCATAAAGTGAATTAACTTGAAGGAGAATATGTGAAAAATAGCAGAGCAGAAAAATAAAAAGAACCTAAGTATTCATGGTTTTGCTGGCTAAAACTCAATTAACCAGTCCTGGAAAAATTCTACCTCTGAAATTGTTGAAATAAGAAATATTTGATCACCGTTTCAATTTAAGTCACTTTGAGGTTGAATTTTATTTTATTTATGTCTGAAGGCATCCTGACTAATGTCTCTTTACTGCTTCCCCAGAAAGACAGAAAGTTCCCAGGGATGACAAATGGACCTTTACTGATTTGGTAATAGTTAATGGTTGCTCTTTCTTGGTGGTTTATATACTTGGCGGAATAGACTCCAGCTCAATAGCTAGGAAGATGAAATGACTTTCCTTGAAGCCAAAAAGTGATATCAAAGATATTATCACCTACTATGACATTTTTTGTGGCCTTCATTTTTCTCCACAGCAAGCGGTGAAAAATCTTTTCTGAAGGAGATAATCGTGGTCAGAATGGACTGCAATCCCAGTATCTGAATGATCCAATGATTTGCACAAAATTTGCAGCAAATGATCCTTTTTGCATCTTAAGGAGGACAATGTTTCAGATAGCTCCATATGATTGGTTTAATACATACTTGATTATAGGCTCCCACTGGTAAGTAAATGTTTCAGGCCAAAAGTTAATATTAAGCTCCCCTCCCCACCAAAGTGTACAATCTGCCCAAAAATGTATTCTACATAATAAAGTATTTTAAGGTCACTGTCTTCTAGGCTTGCTTCTCCCACTTCATAGAAAGTGGTTATCCTTTTGAGCCTCAATACTTGCTAATATAATGTGAGGATTCTTCTAATTCATCTCAAAGTCTGCATGCCTTTCCAAGAACATCACATCATTTGACATTTTTCTGATATAATATGTTATAATATATTGTGCCAGCTAAATGACTTTTTAAAGTCCATCCTATCAAATGATGCTGTGTATATTTGCTAATACTTTTTTGAAATCTCCATTAAAATTAACATACTTCCCTGCCATTGTAAAGACACCAGTCATGATTTTTTTTAATTTCATTTTTATGATATTTTGCAACATAGCAATTCACTTGGTACATGAGGAAATATTTGTCTTGATAGTTTCCCCCTCTTTTTTCCTAAGGCACAGAATTCTTGATTCTCTCCTCTTTCTCATTTTCTGCTCTGACACTGAGCAGCTATTGATAATTTTTATTGCCATTAATATCAATCAATGTGTTTCTCATTTGTTTTCAGTTTTTATGGAATTAGAATACAAATAGTGTAACTGGATAAAATCATGTAAAATGAATATTTTCAAAAAAAAATAATGTGCAGCAAAGCTTTCTAGCAGCATTCCTGGTCCACCTGCTTTTACCATATGGGCAGAAATGTGACCTCTGGGCTAGTTTCTGCAGATTTCTTTAAAGTATCATGAAGCATCTTAGAACTTCCTTTTATGTTATTAACTGTATATTTTCTTAAAAACTTCATTGATTCTATAGGATTTTTTAATATTAAAATGTTATCAAGTAATGTGACAAAATAAATAATTCTGATTTACCTCAGTAGCAAGAGCATTCCCTATTTTCTCTATGTTTGTGGTGGACAAGGTTTTACACATATTTCCTTTAACCTATAACTTCCCACATTTTACATTTGAGTTTTCCAACTGGCAACCTAATTGAATTTGTACATCTCACAGCTTATCCAATGCTCTATGATCCTATTGTCTGATGTAATAGGCAACTTGAAGGGACAACAGTATTGATGACTTCTCTAATGACCATTCAAAGACCAGGAGTTAGCTGTCTCTAGCTGTTCCTGTCTGCCTGAGTTCACTGCTGCATGGGGTACCTTAAAGGGAGATTATAGCCACACAATCTGGAACAACTGTTGACTTGACCACTGGTCATACTTGTGACTTATTTGTGTGTTAAGTGGGAACTCTTCCTTCTACATTTACTTTCTGCATTTACCTCTGACACTACTGGTAAAATCATAACAGAAATTAGAAAAAAAATACATTTGGAGGTCTATTGCTTATATACTAAGTTATTTTTATTAGGGATAAATAATATAACTTAATGAAGAAAATTTCAGGACAAATCTATAGTTGAATGATTCTCCAGGAAAAAAATAAGTTTAAATTTGAATTAATGTGGTAAAAATAGGTTAATAGCTTCTCGTGGGAACCTGTTCTTGGGGTTAAAAACAAAAGAAGATAGAAGTTCAGGGTTTTCATGCTATTTGGGATTAGGCTGAAACTTAGAACCAACTCACGAGCTGGTTCATTGGCAAAATGTATTTTTTTTTTTTTTCCTGCGAACTGACTTTTCTGCTATTGGCCTAGCTCCTTTGGGTTCTGTCTCATTGTAACTAACACAGTGCAGGAGGGCACTGTTTCTAAACTTGGTTTAGAGGAAGTGTAGGAAAATCCTAGATGAACCTGATGAAACCCGTGCTGGGTCTTAAATAACATTAAAGTATTTACAAAGCACCAAAGATATTTAAAAATAGAGTTCATGGCCATGGCAGAGCAAAGTTCGTGTAGATGTGGCATACACAGAGAACGATCAGAAATTTAGTGACACCTAAGCATCGTGTGCCTCCTTTATAGCTCAGGAAAGTCGGTAAAGCTCAGGAAAGTCGGTAAAGAATCTGCCTGCAATGTAGGAGACCAGGCTAGATTCCTGGGTCTGGAAGATCTCCTGGAGAAGGAAACGGCAACCCACTCCAGTGTACTTGCCTGGAAAATCCCATGGTCAGAGGAGCCTGGCAGGCTTCAGTCCATGGGGTTGCAAGAGTCCGACATGACTTAGTGGCTAAGCCAATACCAAGCATCGTGTGCAAAGCCGGAGGCAGAAGTTCTCAGAAAGAAAACATTTTGAGAAGCCGTGTATTCCATACTAAGGTGTTTGGATTTAACCTTGCAGGAATTGAAAAGTCATAGCTCTTATTTTCATTTTCCTTTTACCAACAATATAAAGAAGCTCTCTGCTAGAGTGTGTGTATATGTGTGTGCACACACTTACACACACTCTTATAGGCATTAAGCCCTGGTAATTGTGTTAAAGGGGCTTGAAACAAGAATCATAAGAAATCAGAAGTCTAGGTGAGCAAGAATCTAGCCAAACAGCCACAGGAAAAGAGCACGTTGACATTCAAATTTTTGGTAATAGAAAGAATGCAGGTTATGACCTCCATTACACTCATCTCTTAAAAGATGCTCTGCCTTGTTGTTGAACAAGGAACTCTGTTCTTTAAAATGCAGTAAGCACCCACATTATCTAGTGTTAGAAGCCTGGGAGCAGAAAAAAAGAAGGGAGCTGCTCTGGCTTTTTATCAAACTCCCATTATTAGTTTCTTTTGAGAAGCGATCTTAAATGCCATAGTGCTTTTAATCATTACCAACTCCATAAGGGATATCATTATGTTGTTTTTCCATTTCTTTTTGCAACCCAAGGGGAAATAATTTATTCTCTTCAAAACAGGTGGAAAAGTATATATAATCACACATTTATCCAATTCAATAGTGAAAAAAAATTAAGTACAGAGTATTACTAAATGTTATCAGAAATTAGGTCTCACAACACTTTAGTGAAGTATAGTGGAAAGATAATGTATTTGAAAGATAGAGTGTTGGAGGTGCCTGGGTGTAAAATCCAGTCTGGCTACTCATTAGCTGTGTCACTCTCAAAAGTCACAGGTCTGAGTATTTGTGAAAAATGCCCGCCATGTGGTGGTTGAAAAGTACACTTGTGCTATGCAGTCAGCATAATACCTTTCATGGATTAAAGTATTTACTATAGTTTTTCCTTTAGGTTGATTATTTCCCCCTCTACCCTTTGCTAGTATATTTACAGAATTCCTGAAATTCCATTTCTTTTCCCTTTTGTTCCTGGTGAACCCTTTCTCAGTTGATACCTATTTAGAGGAAAATTATCTTTACTGCTCTTCTGTGAATAATCACTTCTTGGGAATTCCCAGGTTGTTCAATGATTAGGAACTTTGTGCTTTCACTTCCATGGCCTGGGTTCAATCTCTGCTAAGGAGCTAACATCCCACAAAGCACATGGCATGGCCGCCAACAACAACAACAACAAAAATCAATTTTTGTCTGTGTTACTCTGCTAACTTTTACCTATTTCTATTGTTTCACTACATGCGCAGTGTAGCAATTGTTTGTTTTATATGCGACCTTTGAGATTTTTTTAGAAAAGGAGACATTTGCTTCATGAAAAGGAAACACAGTCTTGATGGTGAACAAAAATATTCTAATGTTGGGAGTTTAGCAGTTCAGCTTGTGGACTGTCCAGTATAGTCCAAACTCTGAGCCTCTCTGCTTCAAGCTGAGGGCCTATTGGTCTGAGCTCCAAACTATTTATGAGTGGTGGTTATGTTAACTTCACATGTGTTCATTCTGAGTTCAAAATGCAAAGGGTCCCAGCTCTCTGGGGGAGGTTATTCTCACTGCAGTTCACTGATGTTCAATGGGGCAAGCCCAACTTTACAAGATAATTTCAAGCCTCCACTCTCATCATGTGCATAGTGACATCAATCATATTGGATGAAAGAAGCCACCCAGCCAAGAACAAAGTCGAGAGGATAGAATGTATATTCTTTCCACAAGGAGCGCAAACAAGAAAATTCTGTGTCAAGGAAAAGAGGACCCTTTGCAGTATGTAAATACTAACATACTTTCGGTAACTTATTTCCACATATAACTGCCCTTTAGGAACAAAGTATTTACAGAGTAGTCCACAGAAGACTCTGGAGAACACGGGGACTGCAATGGTGTCTGCTTCTCTGAATGATGGGGAATCCATTTCCATTCCCTCTCCCCAGGTGCTCAAATCTGCCCAGGGAGATTTGAAACCATTCCTCTATCTTTCACTGACTCTGCCTGTTACCATGTAAGCACTCAAATACTTGGCACCGAAATAGTGCAAAATGCCTTTACCTGGAAGACAGTTACATAGTTGCAATCCCTGGAAATAATCTGTTTTCTTGTTTCAGATCAGTGAGTGGTATTTTAACATATATAAAAACACCTCTTGGTTTGTTCAAAATGCACCTCAATATTTTACCTCTGAACTTTTTCAAACATGTTTTTGGTAAAACTAGACCTAATTCAGAAATTCATTCAGTAGGGACTCAAAACTTTCTTTAAAAGGATGAAGAAGAACTTAACATAGCCTAGAAGGAAGAAGCCTTGTTAATTTTTATTTTACTTTAGCTCTAGACTCAAAACACGTAAGTGTGATGTTGAAAGAAATTTTAAAATCTCATAATCCATTCACTTTAGGTGTTACTGACTGATTCTCAGTGATATCTAGAAGAATAAAGAATAATTTAGGTGTGATTTATAAAATTCTTTGTGTCTCCATAGTTTGTGAAAAGCACATAGAATGATAGACATTTATCCTTCTCTTCATTATAATTATCATTATTACAATTACTATTTACATTAAAAATAATAGCAATAACTATCAGAGAATATTTATTATGTTCAGCAATTGATAGCCCCCAACACTCATCATATAGCTGAAAACACTGAGGATAGTCTGCTCAACTAATTTGGCCAAGGTCAGAGTGAGTCTGTGGCAGCTCAGTGAATTAAAATCAGGCTTTTTTTTTTTTTTTTTTTAGTGTCTAGGGAAAATGTTCTCTATACTTGATAACATTTAGAAATAAAGCTCATTAAAATGGTAGGGAATGAGAGATGTCTTGGGAAGCAGTCAGAGGAAGATATAAAATGTATGAAAAGAAGGGTTATAATTGTGTTTGTTAGGAAGCAGGACGTTGAGATGAGGATGAGGAGGATGTAGCTAAATTAGGGTCTCATGCTGAGTTCTGATCACCCAGGAATGTAGATTTGGATGGACCTAAAAAGTAATCACTATGTATTTGAACAGGAATGGAAAAGATTCATAACACCCAAAGAAACCCTCCTTTGCAACACAAGGTAAAGAACACTGAGAGTATAGCTAGAATAAGCAGCCATGCTTCCCAGGATCTCTAGTGCCACATGTTTCTCAGGAGGCAGAAATAATAAACATGGAAACACAACTTCCTTTATGAGCATACAGACATGGAATTCTCAGGTTTAATTTGCAGTATTTATTTTGTTGCCTTTATATTTATAGCTATGGATTCTGATCTCTACTGCTTTCTGATTTTAAAATGAATTGCTGATGGGCTTTTTAAAAAAGTAGTTTTAGGTTTTCAGGAATTAGATTCAAAAGTACAAAGAGTATCTATATACAGGCATACCTGTAGATTTAAGTGAATGAGATCTGGGGATGACTAGAGACTTGTTTAAAGTCATAGAATTGCTTGTGGTAGACCTAAGACATGAAGTCAAGGCTTTACATTCAGCTTTGTGTTGTATATTATGCACTTTTAGCTGCTGTAAACAGTACCATAAATACTGTACTGAATCGAAAATTCAAAGGACAGAATCTACGTATATCTCAGCCCTTCCAAATTGTTAAAGTAGTTCCATTCTTGAGCTTTCTTTTTGATTTATTAGTTTTCTATTTTGTTCAATGGTCCCCAGTGTTATTTTCAAGTATATTACAAAGGCTTGAGAGAATTTATGTCCATTTCTTTGGTCTTTTTCCTTATAGTGGTATATACCAAGTAATGAAATTACTTACTGGAAATAATCCTGGTTTTTTTTAGTCCATTGTTCCCAATTACATTGTATCCTAAGCTTGTTTTAAATATTTCTTATAGTTTCCTTGATACTGAAAGAAAAAAGTTACCCTGATTTAGAGTTACTCTCTCATTTGCCCATTCCCTCAGAACAAAACAAAACTAAAACAAACCGTTACCAATAAATGTTAAAATGTGTGAAGTAGTTCAATACTCTTACATTTTGGTTGTCAGCTTCTTTCCACTAGATATGGGTACTACTGCCAGAAACAAGTCAAGGTTCTAAGGAAAGAGCTGATTCAAGAATGCTATCTGCCAACAAAAATGCTTACTGCATGAAAAAAACAAATTAATGTTTCTTTTTATGGTTTCTAAAGCTCATAATAATTGAGAATTATAAGAAATCATAAAATTATCACCCATTCTCTGTAAAATTACTCAACACAATTTTGTAAGTAAAAAGGAAATCATTGGTTTTCTCTCCAAAGCTACTTCTTTTGCCCAGAATTCTGTTCTCTTTTTAGTGAAATAAAAAATCACCCTAAGAAAAGAGAAGTAACCATTGGCCAGAATTGTATTCATAGTTAGTTATTTCCTGTGATCTTGTAAACTACAGTTTACACATATTTGAGACCATTCCCTGTTCAAGGATTGTACAAACTGCCCTGTGATGACAACCGTGTCTTTCGGTTAGTGGTTGCATGGTTTCTTCTTTTTCCCCCAGAGTCATTTGAAACCAATGCATCCAGGCCATTCTCTCTCTCCTTTGTCTCTTGGTCATGGAATCAGGTGTTGGTATGGAGATACAGAGCTCTAAGACCCTCTAAGACTTCACTCGCCCAACAGCAAGGATTCAACCTGGCCTGCACCATTTCAGAAAAGCTTTGAAGGTAATTCTGATGAGCATGCTTGAAATCCTTGTTAGCTCACAAATGTTGAGTTCTCAGGGTTTGCTTTGGTTTTTAACCATACATATGGCTTTGCCATGAGGCACTTACTGAACTCTCAGCTCTAGAGGCTTTCCTTCCATAAAACTGTCCAAAGTTTTCTTGGTGGCATTTACATCTTTCTGTCATGTTTTATAAACTGCTGTCCACAGGTCTATTTTTTTAAAGAGAATTAATAGTCGTTGCCACAGACCTTGCATGTCTTAGAGTTCCAGAAAAATAGATGTGTCATTTTTCTGGTGCAAAGTGGTATTTTGTGTTGCTTGTTTTTAATAAACCCTTTTCCTAGTTGGTACAATAGCAGAATGGGAAGGATGCATAGTTCCAAAGACCTTAGACTCCCATTGAGGTAAGCCTCACCTCCAATTTCTTCCCTGTCACTAGATACTCATTAATTAAACCCTGAGGCTTCTCATGTGTATGATGTAGGAATACTGAAGACACCCAGTGAACAAATAAATGTGAATAAATAAATGTGAATTTCCTTTAAGAAAGTTCTGGGGAAAGTTTATTTTTTTTCCTTTTTTCATTTTTATGTCTATAATTTTCAGTAAGAGGTAATACAATTTCGATAAACTGCTCCATTCAAATAATAAATAGGTTGCATATATCATCTCTAATGCTCACAACACCCCTATGTAGATCTCATGGCCCTCATTTTACAGATGAGAAAACTTAAGCTTAGAATCTCAATGTCAAGATGGTGCTAAGTACTCGATCTGTGAATCAAGGGCAGAATTTTCTGACTCCAAACCGTATGTTCTGTTTGTTGTATTTTCTTCACTGTCCTGAAGCTTTTCTTAATTCCTCCTTGTGTCCTGTAAACATAGCATCATACATATCTGCAGTGCTAGCAATAGTGTAGTGAGTTCCACACTCATTTTCACTTAACCATCTGATCAACCACGCCGGATATAGTTCATGCTTATAGGGAGGGAAACAGAGACTCGGATATTTTAAATGTTCTTCTAAGGCCGTCCAGCTAACATGCGTCTGACGTAAAGTATATGTGTAGGATTGTGGCCTAAAAAGTACATCCATTAAGTCATCTCTCACTTTTCTCTACCTCTATTTTTTTCTGTTTTCATTCACTCATGATTTCCTTCCTTTGTTCCTTATAATTTAGCAGCAATCTTACTTTTCTCTGGGTCCTACCTTCCTTTGATTATTTCTCACGGTGTCTTCCCTTTGCTTGGGCACTGTTAGAGTGAGCTAGACCTGAGACAGGAGAGATTGTGCGGTTGACAGGCAGCTGCTGCGCCCCAATCCCCAGTGATCTCTACTCATCCTGCTCTCAGCAGGCTCCACTTCAGCCTCCCTTGCACAGCAATTGTTTAGAAAGGAGAGAGTTATTTCACATACTGTTTAAACTGATCTTCAAAATACAGTATCCAAAGACTTGCCATACCAGGAGCATTCTTTTGCTTGTGTATTAGGTCTCTTTTAGGAATTAAAAGTAAAAGAAGGAAGATTAACATAGTAGGCAAGCAAACATGTCATGATGGACTCCTGGATATCCGTGATGGTGAATCAGGACTATGGGAAAAAAACGAAAAAGCAGAATTCTAACAGTTACACTTCTCTTTAGAGGATGTGTGTGCTTTCATGCATGTGAAATCACTTCAGTCGTGTCCGACTCTATGCAACCCCATGGACTGCAGCTCACCAGGCTCCTCTGTCCATAGGATTCTCCAGGCAAGAATACTGGAGTGGGGTACAATTTCCTTCTCCTCTTTAGAGAATATATTTTATTAAATACCAAAATGTATTATAATCTAAACATTTTTATGCTTGATGTTTCAATGATATTTTCACATTTCATCCATACAACAACATGATGGTTTATTATAGTTACATTATGCAGGTGAAGAAATTGAGAATCACGTTTATAATCTTATGAACATAGTCACTTATCTTATAAATGATATTTTTCTGCATTCTAAAATGTCTAGACATGAGAAGAAGAAAGCATTTGATACATGAAGCGTTGTGAAAGACCAAGATATTCTTCTAACGTCTATCCTTTTCTAATTCTCTTTCACCTACTAAGCTGTATGCCTATCAAATCATAAACTATAAAACATTTCAAAAGTTTTGTGGGTTGGGTTGCACTCTGAGCACAATATTCTCACAGTGTATTCTTTTTGAATGAGCATCTATCTCACAACCATTGGAATAAAAGCAAGGTATCTGCAGAGTCTAACTTTCTAAGATTGTATGAGCCCCTCAGATAAGGTTTTCTCATAGCTCCACATGATCAGGAAAGATCTGAATTTACTTATCATTAAAGTAATTAATGACAAAGGATTTCTATAATAATTTCACTGCTAATTGATTTGCTAAGTCAATATGTCTTTAGCACACTTAACAACTATCATCAGTCACCAAGCAATGAATGGCAATTATCTGCAGCATTTGTCCACCACATACATTTTTAAGAAAGGTAATTTACAAGCTTTAGCACAACAAAACCACAAATGTAACATCATTTTATTTTTTTATTTTTATTTATTTATTTGTTTATTTTATTTTTTTATTCTTACATGTGTTCCCAAACATCAACCCCCCTCCCACCTCCCTCCCCATAACATCTCTGTGGGTCATCCCCATGCACCAGCCCCAAGCATGCTGTATCCTGCATCAGACATAGACTGGCGATTCGATTCTTACATGATAGTATACATGTTACAATGCCATTCTCCCAAATCATCCCACCCTCTCCCTCTCCCTCTGAGTCCAAAAGTCCGTTATACACATCTGTGTCTTTTTTGCTGTCTTGTATACAGGGTCGTCATTGCCATCTTTCTAAATTCCATATATATGTGTTAGTATACTGTATTGGTGTTTTTCTTTCTGGCTTACTTCACTCTGTATAATCGGCTCCAGTGTCATCCATCTCATCAGAACTGATTCAAATGAATTCTTTTTAACAGCTGAGTAATACTCCATTGTGTATATGTACCACAGCTTTCTTATCCATTCATCTGCTGATGGACATCTAGGTTGTTTCCATGTCCTGGCTATTATAAACAGTGCCGCGATGAACATTGGGGTACATGTGTCTCTTTCAATTCTGGTTTCCTCAGTGTGTATGCCCAGCAGTGGGATTGCTGGGTCATAAGGTAGTTCTATTTGCAATTTTTTTAAGGAATCTCCACACTGTTCTTCATAGTGGCTGTACTAGTTTGCATTCCCACCAACAGTGTAGGAGGGTTCCCTTTTCTCCACACCCTCTCCAGCATTTATTGCTTGCAGATTTCTGGATCGCAGCCATTCTGATTGGTGTGAAGTGGTACCTCATTGTGGTTTTGATTTGCATTTCTCTGATAATGAGTGATGTTGAGCATCTTTTCATGTGTTTGTTAGCCATCTGTATGTCTTCTTTGGAGAAATGTCTATTTAGTTCTTTGGCCCATTTTTTGATTGGGTCGTTTATTTTTCTGGAATTGAGCTGCATAAGTTGCTTGCATATTTTTGAGATTAGTTGTTTGTCAGTTCCTTCATTTTCTATTATTTTCTCCCATTCAGAAGGCTGTCTTTTCACCTTGCTTATATTTTCCTTTGTTGTGCAGAAGCTTTTAATTTTCATTAGATTCCATTTGTTTATTTTTGCTTTTATTTCCAGAAAATAGCATTTCTTAACTGCAGAGGACATCTTATGTGTCTGCAGTCTCCTCTCTCTCTGCCTTTCTCTCTGTCTCAATCTTTTCCTCTCTTCTGCTTAACTAACAACACAGCTGAAGGCATATGATAATTTACCTGATCAGTGCATCTTAAATGTAGAACATGGATTAAAACAATAAAAATAAGGTAGCCATCTTTATTGAATTTTCTTTACTTTTCAATTAAATTTTCACTACCAAAAAGACATTGGCAATGTAATTAACCAACATGAAGGGCAAAGAGATATATTTTCACATGGATCTAGGTAGGTAGTGGCTTACTGGGAAAGTAAAGGGGAAAAAGCAGTGAGAACACTGAGGGCTGCGTCCTGTGTGGCTATCAAGTCAGTGTTTATCTCAACAGGATTAGTTCTCTGAGCTGTACTTTTTTTCCTCTTTAAATATGTGAGTTGGAATAATAAAGCAGTTTTCCCTAAAGGTCAACAGAGTTACTTCTGGAGTTCTACAAATTTGTGACTTGAGTTTCACTTCTTAATTATATTCACCTTAAGGAAAAAAAAAAAAAAAAACCCTGAAAAAATACATGTTTAAATGTGCTATAAAACAATTTTTATACCTTGTGTCTACTGTGGAGCAAATACCCAGTGAACTCCTTTTTTGAGTGAAAAGGAATAAAGACTCTCTGGATTCTTTGCTAGTGAAACATTTCCATTGTTCTGTGGGGCTGAATTGTGGTCTGCCAAAAGTCATGCTGAAACCCCTCTGTGATGCTTTCTCAAGATGGAGCCTTAGGAAGGAGAGGTCATGACGCTGCAGCTGAATGTCGGATTAGTGCGCTTATAAGAAGAGGCATTGGGGAATTCCCTGGTGAGCCAGTGGGTGGGACTCCATACTTCCACTGATTTCATTCCTGTTTGGAAACTAAGATCACACGGTGTTTGCACAAAAAAAAAAAAAAAAAAAAGGAGGCATTGCTGACTCCTTGAATGTAAAGTTCTGGCCTCCAGAGCTGGAATTAAATTTTTCTTGTTTAAATTCACAGTCTAGGTATTGTGTTAAGGTAGTCCAATATAAGACATTTTTTAGTGCAACAGAATGGTCTTTTCTGCATTTTTTGCTTAATTAAACATCATCCATGCTTGCAGTTATTTAAATGTGTGAATCAGAGTTGTGTTGATACTGGGCAACCAGATCAAAACCCAGAAATAATTAATATGATATAAGTTCTATTAATACCTGAATTTTATATGAATTTTATTTAATTTTAAATAAATACCTGAACATTTAAATTATAAATGTTCTGATTTTAATCTTGATTGATTTGAATGTCAGGGAAAGAATGTCTTTAAAAGCCTATATAACTGCACTATAGTCTCAGTGATGAGTTGTTGATAAGTTTCTTATTTAATGAGGTAGCATCACACTGAGGTGTAACAAGTTCCTTATTGTGGATATAGAATATGGTGATTTTGTTACAGAAACAGAACAAACACTTAAAGGAAATAGTCAAGAACCCTGGACAGCAGTGACTGTATGATGAAGCTGAACATGTTTAACATAAAATATTAAATTCACAAATATGTACCAAAGCTATCAAGTTAGAATTAAGGCTATGTGCAGACCTGAGTAAGCAATGTCAGAACCCTAACTACAGAAAAGTTGATGTCATAATATGCACACTGGAGATCATGGACTGATAAAGTTCAGAGATATAGATAAAGGAACTGAATTTTCCCACGTGCATACTCTTTGCCTGAGATTTACTAGGTTTCATTATAGAAGTTATTATGCATGTTATCACACAGAAAGAACAGTAGGGTTTTGAATCTTTCTCTCCTAAAATACTTCTGGAGTCTACAAAAATTGTCTAACTTATGACCAGCTGAAGTTCTGCATACTAGTGAGTATTGAAAAGATAGGACCACTCCCAACTATTTAGCTATAATTAGGACTTTTTCAGCAAAATGCATGGTTATCTACTTCCTGCAAAATATTAGTTCCATTCTTATTTGCTTTATCTGTATAATTAAAGAATCATTCTGATAAGTTTACCAAAACACATAATTTCTAATCATTTTCATTGAAAAATATCACAAGTTCACACAAGGCAAAAACTAATAATAAACTTGAAAATCAGATAAAATAAACTGTCATTTGTCTAGTAATTCTGCTACAGATAAATTCCTCTTTTCCTCGCTCAGTGCTTCCTAGATTGAACTTGAATAGAAAGAAAGGCTTAAACATTGACTCAATTAAGTTTTAATGCAGTATAATGATAAAAATTGTTTGCTTGGTTTTCTGGAACATGAAGATATTCGTCAAATAAGATTATTTTCAGAATTGGAATATAGAGTTAAGCATCAGCCTCATGCTGAAAATGTATTTAAAATTATTTTTCACAATTATTTATTTTATAAAATATATTTCTGCTCTGCACTACCATTTAAACTTTCTTGCTGCAATTACCAGTACCTTGGAGAAAGAATATAAATTTAAGCCCTGCTTTTTACAATGAAAGTAGTTTTTGTTGTTATTCATGGCATCTTTTCAGCCTGTCTCATTTTTACATGTGGTGGTGAGTGGACTTTCAGGCCGGGGTTGTCATTAGGCACTGCAGTCTTACTCTCGGCACAAAAGGAATCCAAATATGTTAGAAAATTATCTTGAATCTGTTTGTGTGATCTTTGGAAAGTAAAATCAAATCTGTGGGTTTTATCAGCTACCTCTGGAAAAATAAGCAGTTAAGCTAGATTATCACTAAAGTTGTTGCCAGCTCTAATATTCTGCAACATTAGCTTAGAGGAACATTATCTCTTAAGGAGAGATAATTGACCTTTCTCGAGTAGTGAATTTGTACTAATAGTATGCTGGACCTTTTATATTCACTTTTTCAATTTCTCTCTGAATGTTGTTGCAAAGCTTTTTACAGATGAGGAAATTGAAGCTCAGAGAGCTTAAATAGCTAGCAATCTACTTCAAAGCCCATGTTTTTCTCCACTACATTGGAAATAATCAACACATTTTCCCCCCAATGACATGCAGATCAGGGTGTATAATACAGCTGTGAAGGGCATACACTGTATCAAAATTATTATAATTAGTGGCATTTATATATGAAATGTTAAAAAACAATTTTAAAAATTTCCTATTGTGAGTAATATTCAATTTAATCTTTATGCAGTTGTTGTAGATGGCAATGATGATAGGGAAAGAGTTCAGGGTTTGACCCAGAAAGCCCGGACTTACAACACTACGCTTGCTGCTCTGCAGATCTATTATTTGGTCAACATGTTGTTTCCCTAAGATAAACCCTGACTTCATCATGCTCCCACTGTATCCTTTATCTGTACTACTACAGTAATCATGTTTTGATTTGTGTGATGTTCAATCTATGTGACTATCTTCTCAACCAACATATTTTGAACATTTAGAGGACAAAAACTTTGGGTCATTGACAAATGATAACTAAGAAAAACACGTATTAGATGAGTCATTTAAAAAAGCTTTATTAAGGTGGATGGCATCACTGACTCAATGGACATGAGTTTGAGCAAGCTCTGGAAGATGGTTAAGGACAGGGAAGCCTGGTGTGCTGCAGTCCCTGGGGTTGCAGAGAGTTGGATAGGACTGAGCAACTGAACAACAAAAAAGGTGCTTTTACATGATAGATGTGGAAACTAATGCCCAGAGAGTACTAGTTGCAGTAAGTCACACAGAGGGTATGAAATAGTCACACAGATTTGGAAAGCCATTGTTCTTTTAGTAATAAAGGGGAACTTATGCCACAGGTACTTTACAGATA
Source organism: Capricornis sumatraensis (assembly GCF_032405125.1). Lineage (NCBI taxonomy): Eukaryota > Metazoa > Chordata > Mammalia > Artiodactyla > Bovidae > Capricornis > Capricornis sumatraensis. Next base: position 22,154,723 of record NC_091069.1, on the reverse strand, counting down.
AGCTCCAGTGTTATTCTTTGCTGTTTGTGCACAATGGGCATTATGGAAGGTTATGTCCTGAAATTGCCATTTATGATTATCCAAGAGTAAGCAATAATCACACTCATCACTTCTGTGTGCACAGGTGGAGAATAGCAATCACCCTGAAGCAGATTTTTATGATGATGGGAGGAATCATTTAAGAGACTTTTTCTTTATCTTTATGCAAATCTAACTTGAGTAGATAATCCATTACTTGGGTGGAGAGATTAACTGATTTCCTATGGCTTGAAGAATGCTACCTGCCAAGTTCCTGAGAGCTCTGGGCACATGTACCGTTGAGAGAAAGTGGACAATTTGTATAAACAGCACAGTGACTTCCGGGAAGGAAGGGGACAGGAACAAGATCTCCGTCCTTATAACCCTAAGAATCAAAGCTACGGAAAGCTATTTGTATGAACAGGGTAACCCTGTAATTGATCTACTGGGAAGAAGACCACAAGGGTCTGAAAAAAGAATTTCTTAGGAGAGAAATCTGAATTGGTACCTGTGCTAAACAAATAGATATGGTGAAAGATAGCTGGCTAGAGCCTTGTGAAAACTGACAGGAATGAAGGAGACTGAGCAGATCAAACTGAAAAGAGCTGTAAGTGTGAAGTGTGACAAGAAGCAGGATGACGTTTGCAGGAAGGATTGTATTTGCAAAATTATTATCACAGAGGGTGTTTATACTACTGTGTAGAAATAGTTACCTACCTGGCTCCTACTGGCAACAAACAAAGAATATATGGTGATGAGTTAATTGAATATTTTCTTGGGAGAAGCAAGACTTCGACTTAATCAGGGAAAATGGATGCTGGAATGTCATGTTCACAGTGGAAGAGATGTGAAACCACATATCTGTGTTTTGGGGCAGTGAAGCCTTTCTGATAGTTAGCATGGGTCATTCACTCTGGTACCACTGGGGCCAGAAAAAGCTTGTTACTATCATCTTAAAATGGAAATATCTTCCTTTGACAACTTGGCTGAGTGGAGGATATTCTGTGGTTTCTCTTCACACCAGATGTGATTACACTGGTTACCTCTGCATGTGACACGCACAGGGCACACTTTCAGTGCAGGGCAAAGCCACACTCTGCCTCCAAGGGACTTACCTCTCCAGACATAAGCTTTGCCCATAGAGAGTCATGATTAGAGGTATAAGAAGTTATTTGGAATAATCTTTAGAAAAATCTATGAAATTTTGAAGAAGGAAAAGATTCCATCCAGTCAGTGTAATGGAAAGTTTCAACAGAAGTTATCATGACAAAAAATCTGTCAGTGATGCATGGGACTTCAACAGAGGGGGGAGGGGAAAAAAAGCAGGGCTCTCATTATTTTCTCCACTCTTTCTCTTGGGAACCAAAGAGATTATACTGTTTTCACTATTCTCCTTGCAAAAGTATGCATGTAGAGACACACATTTATGTGGCAAAAACAAATTATAGCAAATAGATATTAATTCCTATATGGAGAAGCAAACATTCTGTGGAAACCAAGGCATCGTTTCTTTGTAGACAGCAATTATTTTCTCTCCAGGAGCAAACTACTTTACAAAATGAGACAGTAATTTTTAGTGGCATTTTAAGTAGAATGTTATGGCTTTAAAATGTCTTTGAATCAAATTCAAGGCCTTGGCAGTTTTTAATTTCACTTCACTGTAACGGGTTTTCATTGCTATGGTGACTGAGGGGGACTCCTCAGAAACTGCTGAATGATGTCTCTTGTTGGTGAGAGAGAACCATTGCTCACTGTTTTATTTATCTTGTGGATTTATCTTGTCAATATCTGAGCTCTCCTCCTGTTGAGTATGTATTATTTTGATGGATTTTATTTTTCATCTAGATTTTCAAGAATAACTTTATTTAAAATGAGCTCAGTATAAAGAATGGATGACTTTGTGTATGTGTGTGTGTTTCCTTTTACTGATTCTGTAAAAGAATGATTTTAATCGTTGTTTCTTTCTTTTGCTTTGCTCTGCACCAAGTTTTATTCTAAACCTGTGCTTTCCAGAAAGCCATAACTATACCAGATGCAGGTCTAATAACATACACATTCTTCCATAATCATATTATATTTTAGTTTAAGTATTTTGCACAACTACTTTCTCCCTACCTTGGTGGCTCAGATGGTAAATAATCTGTCTGCAATAGGGGAGAGCCAGGTTCAATCCTGAGTTGGGAAGATCCCCTGGAGAAGGGCTTGGCAACCCAGTCTAGTATTCTTGCCAGGAGAACACCATGGACAGGGGAGCCTGATGGCCTATAGTCCATGGGATCACAAAAGGTCGGACACAACTGAGGACTAACACTTTCACTTTTTACATTAACACTTTTGAAAAGTTTAAGGAAACGTTTCTTCACTAAAGTAAATCCCATTTGAGGGTAACATTCTGGGAAATTCTAGTTCTCAGATTCACTTGTAGATGGTCATAGAACTTTCTAATCACACACTAAAATACAAATCTTTATTTCAAAAGGTCAATGGTAGTAATCACTAAAGCTGTTGTCCACATATAAAATGACAAAGTCCAAAATTGCAGGCACAAATTTATATGTAAAAGACTGAAAAATGTCTGAAGTAATTTTATTGTTCTTTCTGTTCTTCCTCCACAAAATAATATTTCTGAATTGTAATTTCTCAGTTTCTCACAATACTCCTGAGATAATGAATAATTTAATGTCTTTTGGACCTGAGAGAACCCACATATTTTGGTCAGCCTGCAATCCTTTGATAATAATGCAAATATTGATAAATGGTAATGATAGATATGATGGGATTCCACTGGACTTTACTTTTGAATAAATGAATACATCAGGTATTGAAAGCTACCTTTCTCATTAGAAACCATTTCACATAGAAAGATTATAGGGAAATTCTGAATTTTCTTCTTCAAAAAACTAAGAGCATTTTTCACCTGTGAATAAAAAGAGTAAGTTTTTCTTGTGACCATATTCTCTTTTTCATTTGTACCTTAGACTGTTCAGAGCAAAATTTAACAACTATATGTATAGCTATGTGGATTCATGTGGATTCATTTAAGGCCATCATTTGATTTCCCTGTTAGTTAGCTACATTGAATAGCTTTGTTTATTCTTTTAATTTTTTTTTATAAATTTGTGTATGCATGTGTGTGCACACATACTAACCCAAATCAATTTGGGGGGAGGGGAAAATTTATCTAAATTAGCTACATTAATCTTTATTGAAATACAATGACAAAGCCCAACTTTCAGCAGTTAGTTTCCTAATGTCACTTTGCTTCAGTGTTTCAACCTAGGTTTCCAAATGCTAAACCAAGCATTCTTCCCACCCTGCCACCTGCGCAGCCTTGGGCCTTAAGAAGAAGGACAATAATGCAAATACACACACCTAAACATTCATCAGAATGGTGCCAAAACTATGGTGCCATAACAGTCTTCTATATTAATTCTGCTGCTGCTGCTAAGTCACTTCAGTCGTGTCCAACTCTGTGTGACCCCATAGATGGCAGCCCACCAGGCTCCTCCATCCCTGGGCTTCTCCAGGCAAGAACACCAGAGGGGGTTGTCATTTCCTTCTCCAGTGCATGAAAGTGAAAAGTCAAAGTGAAGTCGCTCAGTTGTGTCCAACTCTTAGAGACCCCATGGACTGCAGCCCACCAGGCTCCTCCATCCATGGGATTTTCCAGGCAAGAGGACTGGAGTGGGTGCCATTGCCTTCTATTTAGTGTTTAATAATTGCTTCTGCCTAAAGACCCAAAGGGATGAAAGTTTTACTCCATTTAACAATAAAATAAGGAGAGGAAGGAAAGTAGTAGAGAATGACAATCAAAGTCAGGAGGGCAGTGAGCATAAGGGGGAAAATGATGGCAAAGGCCCAGTCTCAGCCAAAGGTGGTTTGAGTCAATCATCAGTCTTGGGAGGAAGCTCCATTGGCCCAGGTGCAGAATTAGTTTGTTTCCCTAAGAACCTCAAGGGCTTTCACCATAGAAGTCTGCCTCTTGGGAAATCTTCCTTTCTCCTTCACTTCATTACTGCATCCTCTAACTGTGGTCCTGGCCAATCAGGTCACCCAATTCCTGGAGCCCAGAAAGTTTATAATGCTGAAACGGGAGTAAAGTCTTTCACCTTGTTATCCCAGACACTAAGTAGTATGCAAAGTGGTCATGTTCCCAGAATCTATTCTGCTAATAACCAAGACAACTCAGGGAAGATAATTCAGTTTGCCCTATCCCCTTTCCCTTCTAATGCCCACAGGTAAGATGTATGAGCAATGTGCATTAATCCCAAGGCCATTTTAGCTACCTGGCAGGAGTATTAGAAGGCAGATCATTTATGCAAATATAAACAGGGTGAAGTCTGTTGAAATTATAAAAAGTTCACTATAGTTTGACATAAAAATCACTCCTTTAGCACTGGTCCGGAAGAACCATGAAATTGAAGTTCTACTGATACAGAGAGTACAAAGGCACATGTTAAGGCTGAAAGAAAACACTTGCAGATTTGAAGATCTTGCATTTAAAAATACAGAATCTCAGTTTCTCCTGAAAAACTGGAAAATCTGACAAAACTTGGCTTACATTTCAACATGACATCTTTCCAGCTGAACATGGACTTAGTATTGTATGTCTCTTTAAATGGGGCATGAGCTGTCCAGTTTTTCACAGTCCATACCAAAGGCACAATATAATCATATCACCTTAAACTTAGTCATCTTTTCTCAGCTATGTTAATTATCACTTCTTCTGATTATTGGACTTTGCTAATCTTGCCTTAAGGAAAATGCCCAAAGCAGATTAAAATAGTGTGACAATGTTAAATAGTGAAGTTTAATGAATTTTAAATGGGATGGATAATCTAACTTTTCTCTTTCTTTCTATTTTAACAGTTTATATGGAGCTTATCTTTGTACTAGGTAATATAAATGCATTGCCTCATTTAATTTTCACACCAAAACTTCAAAATTTTTATTATTCACATTTTATGATTGGGATATAAAAGAATTGAGAAAGTAAGATTCCAGGACCAGAGTTCAAACACTGATGATTTGGGGGCCTGTGACATATCCTGAAGACATAAGCTAGAACCCTAGCTGACTGTTTACTGCGGAGAAAGCACAAGAATGTTATGGAGTCTGAGTGTGACGTGTCCCTCCCAGGTAACATGAGTTACTAATCTCTCAGACTCAGCTCCCTCATTTATACCTTTCCAGACTCATTCGATCTTCAACTCTCATCCTTTCTAAGCTGCAACACTCCTAGTTATGTGGTCTCTCCCAGAAATTTCCTTTATGTTTATGACTCTTTATGTTGATGCTTCTCCTTTATCTTAGCCAGACTTTCCCTTGGTTCAATTTTCCTATTCTCTCTGAATTCTTCCCTGGACTATACGGATAGAATAAACTGCTCTTTGTCTTTAGCGTTATGATTGCTTTACCATAGCATTCGTCCCATTTTATTGAGTTGATTGTTTAAGTTTCTGTGTATTTTGCTTGATTGTGAACTACTGACAATAAGCATTTTAAACTACAATAAATGCCAGGAAGTAACAACAGCATATGACAGTTTAAAATTTTTTCATTAAATTGGTAGGCTGAATAAAGTAGCCTCTCAATAAAATAATGTATACAGTTCTATATTACTCTTCAGTTAGTTAATGGTTAATTTTTTTTATAACCAATTCCTTGGTTTTACTTAGATATTTTGTGTCTGAGTGCTATAAAAGTAGGTAGTTGAGTATGTTTGAAATGGTAATAATTTAGGTTATTAAATAAGACAAAAATTGGTGAAATTTAGGTATTTAGATTAAGCCAGACTGAAAACTATAATATGAATAGTTTTAAAAGCTAATATCAAGAAGCAAGAGGACTATTAATTTTACTACCAAAAGTGTGCATGCTATTAACTGACAAAAAAATTGAATTTTGTCTTTTATATCATATGACTCTAAGAATTTATTTCTCAAAGGTAATATGATAAGAAAAAGAAAGAATCAGACTTGAATTACTCTATTGTCTATCTGACTTTTAAATAAGTTCAGGGGACATTTACTAAGCACATATAATCCTCCCCCCTGCTGTGTCAAGCCTAGAAGATGAAAGACAAAAGACATGATTTCTCTTTTATTGATTGATCAAGGTTGATAAGTCAACAGAACACTATAATAAAATATCAAAATTGATATAACAGTGATATTCTATTAATTAGCTCTGTGTCCTTTGAAATGTCTTATTTAATGTATACTTGTGTTTAATGTCTTTGTTTGTGAAGCAGATTAATTGAATTAGATACATTTAGGACTTCTTCCAGCTCTGGGATTTATAACAGTTCTATGGAAGGATCTTCTAATTTATTTAAATTCAAATAGGTCTTCAAAAGTAAAATAGATATTAGCTCTCTAAATATTTCTAGAAATGTGTGTAATTCACAATTCTAAAGCTATGTGTTGAGGCACCCCAGAGAACCACTGAGGGGCAATTTCAATGTTTTGAGACAAAGGAAGAGATATTCAACATCTACTAGGAATTATACCAACACTAGCTTGAGGCATTTTACAGTTTCAGTGATGGATCCTTTGCATATCTTTCAATGATATCATATATTTGTGAAGCTGGATTTTCATTGGTAGCTATAATAAAAAGCAGGTACCAATATAACAAAAGAACATCGGTGTGGAATAGGAAAAAAGATGGCAGTGTTCAATCTGATTCCAAAGACTGAGAGATGTACAGAGCCCAAAAGGCATATTTAGTCTTGAAATTGTGATTTTTTAATAATGAAATAGATTTTTTTTTAGCATTTTTTTTTCAGAATTACAGTTATTGGGATATTAATACTTTTCGTGTTTCTGAAAATGTTTAATAAATAAATGGAACTTTTTGGTACATTTTTAGCTAAAGGTGTGCCATGATAAAAGTTAAAGATGTTTAACTTTAACTAAGAAGTTAAAGACACCATTCACTAAGTGAGTTTGAAAACAACTAGTATAAATCATTTCAAATAGATTTCTCTTTTATCATTTATAAAGTGAGTATAGTATTACTTATAACAGCTATGTTGAAGTCAAATTTTCACTCAACAGATAAAAATATTTATATTGAGAAAGGATACACTGTTTTTCTAGACTTAATGTAGTTAGTTAATGACAGGGTGTTCCATCTGTCCATATTATCTACAAGGATGGTACAAAGATAGGCTAATTGTCATTCTCAATGTATTTTACAAAATATGTATTCCTGTAGAAAGGTTAAATAGAAAAGAAATAGCAGCTGCTAAACAATTTTCATAATTATGGAAATTAGGAGTGATCTCCATTCTCTTGGTGAATTGCCAATATGTCCAGCTGGTAGAAACAATTGGTGGGCTAGCTTGAGGAGAACACTGTTGATTTTTACAAAGGTTTAGAAATAAAGCTTTTATGATGTGAATAAGGCATTTTTCTCTGCTTGTATTCTATTGTCCAACTTATTTTTCATTATCAAGAAACTATCTAGCCATTGAAGTCAATGTAGAGAATATGGACATGATGAAAATGCAGCCATTTCTAATTTTATCATTTATCTGCATTGCTAACATAATGAGATATATCATTTTATTTTTACTACTATTCCATTAATGGATGTTTTAAAATACTATTGTAGTCATATTGAGTGTAAATTTATTACTCTATTCTTCACTATAAGCATTTTCTATATAAGGATATAATCTTCATAAAATTATTTTAATTATGGCATATTGTTCCAATAAGCAGAATTACCATAAATTACTAAGTTATTACTTTTTGATTATTAAAGGTTTTTTTCAAAAGTTTCACTATGGTAACTAATGCTGCTATCAGTTATAAATAATGGACACAAAGATGAAGTTCTCTCTCCAGAATCCACTTTAAATTGGCAATAAAATAATGAAAAAAAAGACATAACCTCAAAATAAAAGAGAGAATGAGATAGGAGGTGACAATAGACAAAATATTTTTGGAAAATTTTGGAAATTGTAAGGTGAGTGGATGATTTCTACTTTGCTTATAAGAATGGAGAAATCAGAATCTTAGACCTACAGGCAGGTGTCACTCATTCCAAGGGAACTTTGGAAATGTGCTCTCTCGATATTCTGAATATCGAATTGGGTGCAGGGATAAAAGGTGATACAGGAGGCAGTAAGAATTTACATATATATATATATATATATATAATATATATAGAAAGTTCAAAATGTGGGTTGCTGATATCAACAGTATCCCATCAGTAATTGATATAATCTTAAGAATAAATAAATAGTTATAGGGGCCTAAGCACTTTTGTGCTCATTATAAAGATAAGGAAGACTGGGAGGAGTATATCTGTGTTTTAAAGAAAACAGTTTTGTTTTGAGTATTTAATTTGAAGTACTAGACATGCAAATGACAATGAGTAGCAGACATGAAAACCTGGAACTAAGAGGGTAAAGAAGAGCTAGAAAAGCAAAAACAAAAGCTAGTGGCATTTGTTTACTGCCTTAAGACCATGTGAGATTGCTAAAAAGTCTATATAGTTAGAAAAATCTAAGAAGCTAAAGGACAGATGTCAGTGATATGATGACATCTAGAGATCAGGTTGCCTGTGAGTAGCCAGGAATTGCCAGTGAGAAAGGAGAAAAATCTAAATATTGAGTTTGTTCAAAGTACAAGAGAAGAAAAAAGTCACCCAAAAGGGCAATGATTAACTGTTTCAAAAGTTGTTGAAAGATCAAGTAAGATGGACAATAATTGTTGACCATTGGATTAGGCAAAATAGATGTTTTATGCTTTTCAAGAGTAGTTTTAGTAAAGTAATAGAGTCAAAAACCTGACTGCAGTAATTGACTGGAGAATAGAAGGTGCAAAAAACCTCTGAGAGTTCCCATAAATACTTTCTTCTAGGAGTGTTGCTGAGAAAAGGGGTGGCAGATGAATAGAAATGTAGGGGTCTACAAAAGAATTTTTTTTTCAAATGACAGATATTACCATGTGATTAGATGCTAATGGGAAAGACGCAATAGGAAAAATTAGTGATTCAGGAGATACTTATCTCAGTCTAGTCCTTGGTCAAGCAAAAGGTTATGGAATCCAGTGGACATATGAAGCATTGGAATTACGTAGGAACAAGGATTATATTTATTTCGTATAACAAGACAGAGACAGTATGGCAGAAATATAGATAAACTAATAAATTCAATAGTGAAATAGAGAGAGAAGATGGGAAATTGTATTTTGTTTGCCTATATTTCCTCAGTAAAATATAAAAAAAAAAAAATAAGTGAGGAGGTAATCCTAGTTTGAAAAGGTAAATACTTCAAAGTAACTTTCTTGGAGAAAGGGAGAATTAATTGACAAGAAAAACCTAGTGTCATTGCTGACCAGTTATTAAGTATGCTTACTTGAATTATGTGGTCAAATACTTAAAGTAAGGATCCTTACACCATGGTGGGAAATTTTTCTCCCTAAATCACATTCCACTTCATGATTGTAGAAAAGAAACAAGCAGATAGGGGATTTTCTTGGAATTAGGTTTTTGTTCATGGTGGTTGATCGTGGAGTTAGAGAAGGTGAAGTGGGGTGTACATATGAATAAGGTTAAGATACAGACTATGGAATTTAAGGTGGATAAAAAAGTAGGATATAGAGGGCTGATGAAGAATCCAAAATGGTAGCAAATATGGATTGAAGGTGAGAGTGATTGTTCTAACTCAAAGGATGAAAAATGCAAGTATGATACTTTTTCAATACATGATATCTCTTTATGGATATTAAATTGTATAAATGGTTTAGTTATAACTTGCAAATAAAATAAAATACTCTGTATATTTGAACTTAAAATGTTCTAATAAACTGCATTTTCAAATTCCAAAAGATAGGTTGAATTTACATATTTATATTTTTCTTCCAAGACTACTTTAAAGTAATAATAAAGAAAAAAATTAGCATAATCCAACATATGCAAAAGAGTGTTTCTTATAAAATTCAGAAAATGGAAAGAAACTTATTGATGGTGCAAAAGATGTGTTAGCATTATAAGAGTGCTGATGTTGTGAACTGGATAACCAATCTGACAAAACTCAGGGAAACTTACAGAGAATAAAAGCACAAGCGAGGTTATGTGGAATCATGTGCCGTAAACAGGAGAAGAGAAACAGATTATTACCATATGTTTGGGAAAATCATATCTCTACCTTCATTCTCACACATCTAAGCACAGATTGGTCAACAATGACTTCACTTCCTATAAATATGGCAGTTTATAGAAATATTATCATTCACATGTGTTAGATTGCTCCAGGAGTAATGGCATGATAAAATCTCATCATTTTAATATGAAATCTGCCAGTCAAAAACATATACTACCACATCTACAAAAGTCTCTACTGCTATTATTTTAATTGTGAAACTTTATATTATTGTGAAATAGAATGGCTAAAAAGAGAAAGAGTAAGAGTAAGATGTCAAAAACTAAAACTGATCCTGGATAAAACACACAGTACATGAAGCAGATAAAGGATATAAAGACCCTAGTTTGTAATTTCAAAGAGTTCAAAGATTGTGCATCCAAAAGAAAAAAATATATATATATATGGAAAATCAAGCACTCAGACAATAAAATAATAAATTTAAAATGTAGTTGTCATAAGAAAGAAATCCAGTGTACCAAAACTGTGAAACTCAGAAGAAAACAAAGGCAGAACACCGTTAAGTTGCAGCAATATTTTTTTTTGGCTCTGTCTCCTAAGACGAAACAAAAGCAAAAATAAGTAAATGAGACCTAATCAGATTTAAAAGTCTTTGCACAATAAAGGAAATTGCTGACAAAACAAAAATACCAAATACTGAATCTGAGAAAATATTTTCAAACAATATGACAAATAACAGATTTAGTCAAAATACATAAAAGTTTCATACAACTCAACATTGAAACAACAACCACAAATAACTCAACTACAAAATGATCAGAGGACCTGAATAGACACATTTGCAAAGAAAACATATAGATGGCCAAGAGGCAAATAGAAAGATGTTCAATGTCAGTAATCATCAAGGACATGCAAATCAAAGCCACAATGAGTTATCACCACATACCTGTCAGAAGGGTATCATCAAAAAGACCATGAATAACAATTGCTGGCGAGGGTATGGAAAAAGGAGAACCCTAGTACACTGTTGGTGGGAATGTAAATCAGTGCAGCCACAATGGATGTATAGAAGCGTAAACTGTGGTGTGTCATCATTTTAAGTTTACTAGTAAAGATTCTGCCCAGCAATGAGTTTATCAGCACTGTCGGCTGGATATGTGTATCTAATTTACAAGTTCAATATTATGTGCTCATTCAGCTAAAACAGTAAAGCTCCATTAAAACAGTAAGAGCTCCATTAAAGATAATAATTTTCAGAGTTCTTTCACTCTCTCTCTTGCTCTCACTTCTAAGCTTCTACTCTTTAGTGGTTAGAGGTGTGTTACGTTTTGGGACTCCTAAACCCAAACAGCAAGGAATAAACATAGTAAGAAACTTCCTGAAAAACAAAAGCTATAGAGGAAAAAATATCTAAACAAAAGACACTTTTGTCTGTAGGATATCAACATCAGTGTGGTCATTATCCTTGTTTTTTGCTCATGTTAACTTGTAGATTTATCCCTAAATTATGAAACCCTAACCATTGTAGATTGGGATGGCAATATAATCATTATCAGCCAAACTAAATGTTTAAAAGAATATAACAATGATAAATCAGTAATCAACAATGCATTTATAGTATTTAGACATACATATTAAAAAATAACCATCAAAGTAATTAAACATGTCTTCTCTTAGGAAATGAGGAGGAATGGAGAGAGGAGAGTTGCTTTCCACTTTGAGTTCATTAATGCTATTTAATATTTTGTTAACCTGATTCATTTCTTAGATTGAGGCTAAAAGATCATAATCTAAGAGTTTAAAATGTTTCATAAAAGCAATATTGATTTTGTAGAGTTGTGTATCAGATTTATAGAACACATAACTCTGTTTGCTACACTCTGACAAGGAAAATCAACAGAAACAAAATCTGAATCCCTATGTGAGTCAGAGTTAAGCAGAGCAAGCTACTTCAGGAATTTTAAGCTGGAGTGAGTTATTGCAGGGGAACAGGTGCCTCCAATTTCCAGAGAAGATTGAAAGAGAAGACTTCAGACTGGACCTCCTAGAAAGACTCCCACAGCATTTCAGTCCTGTCCCCCTCTGTGAGTGATGTAAGGAGGCCACTGATAGTCAGCGCCAAAATTAAGGCTCTGCTGCCTCTCACAACCCAGGAAGACTGAGGATGTACAGCAGAAGGTTGGCCCTTTTTCCATTGCTGCATCAAGACTGTTTCTTACACCAGGAAGATTGGTGATGGACAGTGGAACACTAATTCAGCCAAATCTCACATTTCTACAACTTTACCAATAACCAGAATAGACTTCTGGGCTTCCCTGGGGGCTCAGACAGTAAAGAATCTCCCTGCAAAGCAGAAGACTTGGGCTTGATTTCTGGATTGGGAAGATATCCTGGAGAAGGGAATACTCACTCCAGTATCGTTGCCTGGAAAATCCCATGGACAGAGGAGACTGGCGGGTTATTCCTAAGAGTCTGGAATAAATGCTAAAAGCAGGATATACAATGGAATATGAAAATCTTAAATAATTAAATGTCATTAAATATGTGAAGCAAAAAAAAAAATCATCAAGCTGATATTTAAGAGGTTGAGATGTCAATCTTGAAAATGAACAACATGTCACATTTCTAATTGTTCCAGAAATGGTAGGGTTTGGAAGAAACATCCAATTAAGTGATTTTCACTGATGAATTTTAGAATATGTTAAGAAATAAAGTGCGATTGAGTGTCATTGGCTTTTGAACCCATCCTCAGCCTTAGGAAAGTTGACTCCACTTGTCACAGAAGGGCAGGGCCCTGCCAGGCTTAACAAAGAGAAATGTCTGCCTCATCTAAGTTGGAATCCAACAGCAGGGCTGACTTTAAAATGCCAGCCTTGATTCTTTTACCAAATATTTGCCTGTGGAATTGACTCTGTTACCTTTCCTTATGGCAGCACCAGTAAAGAGATGGAGACGTGTCAATGTGAAATGCCAATATCTCCCATTCATGTGAAAACAGTGAAGAATGGCAAACAGATTTTTGCTCCCTCGACAAGTATAGAATAATAGAGACAAAGGTGGTAGCAATATCTGAATAGATAATGAGTGAGAAATTTCTAGAATTGAAAAGGTATGCATCTCCAGAACTTGGAGGCAGAAACAATTCTATGTCTAATGAATAATTAATTCTATGTATTTTAGTAAGCACCAGAACACTAAATACAGAAATCTAAACAACTGCCAGCGTGGAAAAACTAATTTCTCATAAGAAATAGCGATTAGTCTGGTCATTTTCACAACAAGAGCAAGAGAATCATTTAAAAAATAATAACAATGTTGTTGAGAGGCAAAAACAAACAAAAATAATGAAAAAAACAAAATCTCCCAATTTAGATCCAAGTATACATTGACTATATCAAGAGATTGCATTTACAGAGAACTGAGTCTTATGACTCAATTCAACAAAAAAAATATTTAACCTGTTTACCCATCATGATATAAACTAGGCACTAAAAATGGATAAAATGAAAACCTGCTTGCCATTCCTGATTGTTTTCACAACGATGGGAGCCATTGGCATTTCATATTGCCTCTTCTCCATCCCCTTACTGACACTACCCTAAAGAAATACGTGTTATATGCAAGCATTGAAGGAATTAAGTTAAATACAAGCAGCAAATAATAATGCATGAAGTGCCAAAATATTTGGTGTAACTAGCTAGGTATAGAAAAGACACAAAAAAGGTTGATAAAAATCTAAATGCAGCAGTTTTGGAAAGATCCAAGGAAAGTATAGTCTCTATGTAGGAATTAAATAATGCCCAGAAGTTAGGAAGGTCAACAAAGGGTATGGTTAAAGTAATTCAACTCAAAAATTATTTAAAAAAAATATATCCAGAGACAGTGCAGGCAGTTTATTAGGTCTAGGACACAGTAGTGGTGAGAGATGAAGTTAAGAGGATCAGCTATGACATAGAAAGAGTTGAGTAACACAGTTTTAAAAGGCTTTGAAAATTATGCTGATATTTCTATTATCATTCCATATTGTTGTTCAGTTGTTCAGTCATGTCCGACTCTCTGCAACCCCATGGATTGTAGCACACTAGGCTTCCCTATCCTTCCGCACCTTCTGGAGTTTGCTCAAACTCATGTCCATTGAGCTGGTGATGCCATCCAACCACCTCCTCCTCTGTCATCCCCTTCTCCTCCTGCCTTCAATCTTTCCCAGCATCAGAATCTTTTCCAATGAGTCAGCTTTTTGCATCAGGTGGCCAAAGTATTGGAGTATCATTCCATATAGGAGTAAATAAAATAAATGGATACATGCTGGATGCTATATATTTGTTCCAGAAACAACCAGAGTAAGACTTTTATCTCCATTTTCAATTGATTTTTCGCTCTTCCACAAAAGAACTATTAATATTACTGAACACAGGTTTCTGGGTCTGACACAGAGTGAGGTCAAACAATACTGAAACATTGGTGTCTGAGCAGAGAAAGATTTAATTGCAGGGACATGTGAGGAGAACTGGGGGCTTATGCTCCCTCAAAACCCCATACTCCAAAGGGTTTCAGCAAAGCATTTTTTAAAATATAAATGTATTTATTTTAATTGGGGGTTAATTACTTTACAATATTATATTGGTTTTGCTATATATCAACATGAATCTGCCACAGCAAGAGACACAGATGTATAGAACAGTCTTTTGGACTATGTGGGAGAGGGTGGGATGATTTGGGAGAACAGCAAAGCATTTTTAAAGGCAAGGTGAGGGAGGGTCAAGGTTGGTTGCAAGCTTCCTGGTGTAGAAATTCTTTGTTCTTACAGCTGTTCAGGTAGGTCAGAGCATCATGTTCCTATAAACCTCCAAGAAGACAAATGTTATTCTCTATTCTGCAAATTTTTATCTCTATATGAATGGCAGTGCTATACCCTTAAAGGTCAGAGCCTTAAGAATGGGCTATCCTGTGTATTTCAGGCTATGGGCAACAATCTTCACTCAAAGCGAAAACAATAGAATACAAAGGTGAAAGTAAAAGAAGCGGACTTAATGTGAAGTCAGATCTGTTCTTCTCCACTGCATTATGTTTCACAGAAGTCAGAAAGACCACAGTTAAAATTTTCAAGTAGGAACATTTGCCTTTTATGAACGCTGGTCTTCAAATCTTATTACATCCTTTATTCTGACTTTGGACACTTTCCAACCACTGGGGCTTGAGTTGAGCTGGCCATGTTTCTGGGGCTTGAGGAAATAGCCTATTGCTCTGCCTGATTGATGGAGGAAATAAACAGAAGGCAATTTGTTCTTTCCTTGGAGAGCCAGACAGTAGCCACCATAATGTTCAATTTAAGATGAGGGAGATGTCAGGGACAGGACAATGGATGGTGAGGGCCACCAGCTTTCCCAATGGCAGGAGGGAAATTGTAAAAGCACTTACTGCTCATTTGCTGTGAAACCAGAAAAGCCATTTTCCCTTCTGCCATTGATATGCATCTGTCTTTTAGAATAAGGTCAAATACATGCATTAATGATTATGTCATTCGTGGGTTTTTTTCTGGCTAATGTTTCTATTTTTAATGAAGGATATGTCATGATCTTTTTAACCTTGTATCTTTCTTGAAGTTAAAATTTGTCCTATCCCACCTTTGGGCTATGTATTCCAGATAATAATGTTCACCAACGTTATTAATTGTTAACCATGTGTGAGGCAGTTTCTAAGCTGCTAAATGAATTAAATCATTTAATTATCACAACAGTTCATTGAAACTCTTAATATAAAGAGTTTGCAGAAGAAAACACACACAGTCAGAATGATACTTGCAGTGATTAATTTCCCTAAGGTGGTTATGCCATTATAGGTGTTCTGTCTTAAGAGCTTGTGCATTTGATGACAAAATCTCGCTGCTTTTTAAAAGGTTAGAACCTAAAGATACCTTTTAGTATAGCTAGTGGAATAAAAACATTTTAGCGTCTGCTATTTTTAGATGGTTATGAAACTTGTTGGTAGCAAAGCCAGGAATAGAATCCATGTTTCAGTCCTGACCCGGGTTCAATCCCTGGGTCGGGAAGATCCCCTGGAGGAGGAAATGGCAACCCACTCCAGTACTCTTGCCTGGAAAATCCCATGGACCAGAGGAGCCTGGTAGGCTATGGTCCATGGGGTCGCAAAGAGTCGGACACGACTGAGCGACTTCACTTCACTGCTTGATATTACAAGACCCTTGAGAGTTCCTTAGACAGCAAGGAGATCAGACCAGATCCTAAAGATCCAATACTGTGACCACCTGATGCGAAGAACTGACTCATTGGAAAAGAACCTGATGCTGGGAAAGATTGAAGGCAGGAGGAGATGGTTGGATGGCATCACCAACTTGATGGACATGAGTTTGAACAAGCTCTGGGAGTTGGTGATAGACAGGGAACCCTGCCGTGCTGCTGTTAATGGGGTCAAAATGAGGGACTGAACTGAACTGAATAAGTGCATGCATTCATGAACACATACACAAATACAATTATTTAATGAAGCTGTTTATGCATGACGTTTACATACGTTGGAAATATACAGTAGGCATGAAACTTGATAATTTTTACCTTAAGAAAAATAATAGAATTGTTTTATTAGTGTATTCATTGAGTATTTCAAAAACAATGAGATAAACATGATATAAAAGATCTGGGAAAAGTGGCATTGTAATTGTGAGAAATGCAATTTAGAAAATGACAAATCCTTATTTATGGACTGTATCAGTAAACAGTATATAAGTACAGGCTCTGTGTACTCACACAAACTCACAGATACGCTTGTGCACAAACATACAAGTTGCTGCTGCTGCAAAGTCACTTCAGTCACGTCCGATTCTGTGAGACCCCAGAGATGGCAGCCCACCAGGCTCCCCCATCCCTGGGACTCTCCAGGCAAGGACACTGGAGTGGGTTGCCATTTCCTTTCCCAATGCATGAAAATGAAAAGTGAAAGTAAAGTCGCTCAGTCGTGTCCGACTCTTAGCGACCCCATGGACCGCAGCCTACCAGGCTCCTCCATCCATGGGATTTTCCAGGCAAGAGTACTGGAGTGGGTTGCCATTTCCTTCTCCAACATACAAGCAAATATATGTAAAACCTAGATGTATGTGTGCTCATATATGCATATGCTAGTACATATGCATCACATACATATGTATCTATTTGCATACAGTAATTTATTTAGTTATATTCCATCTTGTGGCAATGTGGGAATATATGTGTGTGTTCATATATATTTATGTACATGTATACTTGTGCATGTTTATGTATATGTGCATTTGTATATATATATGCACATATTTAATTAGCAGCAGATTTATTGAGGATTTGCATTCTCTGTAGAAACGGTGTTTGTCTACATTTAAGGCATGTGCAGTGAGGCAAGAAAGAGTACAGGTTTTTGTAATTAGATGGGCATGCATTTACTTCCTGATTCTTTAATTCCATCACCTTAGAAAAGTCGTCTAACCAATGTCTGTTTTCTTCATTTGTAAAATGATGACATTAATCCCTACACCCTTGTGTTGGTTTTCATTGACAACCATGCAAGGAGATACATACTGTAGAAATAAATAATAGAATGCAAATAATATACATGTAACATATATTGGGTTGAATCCCTGGGTCGGGAAGATCCCCTGGAGAAGGAAATAGCAACCCACTCCAGTACTCTTGCCTGGAGAATTCCGTGGAGGGAGGGGCCTAGTAGGCTACAGTCCATGGGGTCTCAAAGAGTCGGACATGACTGAGCGACTTCACTCACTCACTCACTCACTCAACATATATTTAAAATAATTGAAAGCTTAGCCCAATCATGCCTTTGGGAAAAGATATTCAATATTTGTTGACTGCTTATCTTTAGATATTTGCCTCCAGTTTATTCACACATCCACCTTTTAGAAATATGTTTCTTCATTTTCAGTATATTTTAAATAATTCATGATAGAAAGACTTCCACACCTATAGGTACTTATGTTTATATGAGACAAAAATAATTTAAAATAAGAGGCAGAACAATAATGATAAAAGTTAATCAAAATTTAATAACAAACAAGTATTTCAAGTATCGAGGCTTCATGGATCACCTGAAGATCCAACAGACTATTTCCTCTAATAAATAGAAGTCTACAAATTGTGTTAGATTGATACATGAGGGTTATCGAAAAATTCTATGGAAACAGAAGCATGGGGACTTTTATCCACTTCAGAAATAAGATTATGGAAGCTTGCCAAGGGCTTTTAGGAGGAATGACCACTTAGGCTAGCCTCTTTCAAAGCACTATAGACTCTCTTGTCCTGCTTCACTGGTCTGGAAGCTTCTTAGTCTGTGTGACTGAGAATGATATATTTCTCATGCGTTGGAACGATTAGAAAAAATATATTAGGTTCTATTTTATTATAATCATTAGTCTATCTTAATTTTCTTTACTTTTATCTCAAAATAATTTATAACTTTATATCCTGTTTCATCCTAACTTTGTTAGTATTAAATTACTTTATAAAAATATATACTTATAAATATCATTTATCTACATAGTATTTAGGGTTTAGTTTTACATAATTTATTATTTATTTATAAATAAACACTAATTTCAATATTACTATTCAAATATTAAAGGCTTCCCAGGTGGCTCAGTGGTAAAGAAACCACTTGCAAGGCAGGAGACTCGGGAGATGCAGGTTTGATCCCTGGGCCAGGATCTAACCTTGCGGATAAGATGGAGAGTCTGAAACAAGAATTTTGAGGAGTTATCAATATAATTGGCTTCTCTGGTAGCTCAGACAGTAAAGAATCCTCTTGCAATACTAGAGACCCAGGTTTGATCCGTGGGTTGGGAAGATCTCCTGGAGAAGGGAAGAGCCACCCACTCCAGTATTCTTGCCTGGAGAATCCCACAGACAGAGGAGCCTGGTGGGCTACAGTCCATGGGGTCACAAAGAGCTGAACACAAATGAGTGATTATCACTAACAATATGAAGGTACAAAATATTGGGAGTGAAATAATTGTTGATCTTTGGCGAATTATTGATTTTTGTAGTGATTTTCTGTGTGATGCCTGCTTATGTGTGCCCCTATGTATAAAGAGACAACTATAACAAGACTGTGGATACTGAGTTTTCCTAGCAATGTGAGGCTCATATGAAAATTCACAATCTTTTTTTTTTTAAATTCTACCTGCTTCCAAGCAAAGCGATGGCACAGAGAATATCACAGCTATCTAAAAATAATGGTTAGAAAATAACAACAAAAATAACTATGGTGATCCTATCAACCATAGCACAATCATGTAACAGGAGCTTTCCACAGAATATTTTCACAATTAGTGTAGGAGACATATTATTATCTCCATTTTGCAGATGATAAATCTGAGATTGTTCATAAAGAAAAATTAGAGGTCAAGAGTGGGTTTTTATTTTAATTTACAAAGAAATGGAGGCACAGAAATGCTAAGTGATTTATAGCCATGCAGAAAAAGCAAGCTGATTCTGGAGAACAAGCATAACCCTACTGACAAGATATAAATTTTCTTCTGCAAAATGAGCCCTGGTTATAATGATCTCAAAAGATGCTGTCTGGCTGTATGTATTCCTTGCACAAAATCTCATCATACCTTCTATCTCTTATAATACTCTTCATGTAATATCCACTAAGTGGCTTTTGAATTAAAATGCATAGCAAGGTAAGCTGAGTTTCCCTCTGAAGTCAGCTGCAGATTCCCTGCTTTGGGATCTGGTAATAAACATTAAATCTTTTCTTCTAATGAAAGGCTAAGGATGGAGAATGCTGTGGTGGTGTCTGCAGTTAGTAATGTCAGTTCCGAAGGATTCAACTTTCAGTATAACTCAACAATTTTGAATGCACTTTTGAAAAAAATTTAAATGTTGTTGCTTTAAGTAGAAGAAACTGATAATTCTTTTGGAGAGTATCTGGAAATATAACAATACAATGAAGCTCAATGTTAGTGGCATCTTGGAGACTGTGACATGGATTCCATTAATTTTAGAAATAAAGAAAGTAATACTGAAGGGGAAGGGATAGTTCATTCAAGATAACAGACTAGCTAATGAAAATACAACTTTATTCAGTCTCCAGCTGTGAATTCATTCATTGGGCATTTATGGAGTATGTTCTGTGTATCCAGAAAGGCACTATAAAAGGAAAGCAAAGGGGTAAATGCAATACAAGAGATGGTGAGGTGGATAAACTACAAATTGCCATCTGATTTAACAGAGGCAAGTTTAAGGTACTGAAGACGTTAATACATCTTGATGAACCTTGACCTCTGGCTGCATGGCCTTATCTTTGTCCAATAAGCTATATTGTGGGACATTGCACCTGGATGCAACTCCTCATAATCTTATAATTTTATAAAATTAAATATTAAGGACATGACCTTTACTGAAAATTTGCTATATGCCAGGCATTGTAGTATATACTTTACATATATTATAAATGTGCTTTATTATGGAAGAGATCAGTGAAAGAAAATATTTAAATCCTATTCAATATAAAAAGCATGAGAAAATAAATGCACATGTAACCAATACTTTAAAAAAAAAAGATCATCATCAATATTGTTAAAATACCTTTGCCCCTCCTTTCTTGCCCACAAGGTTAAGACTTAATTTTCATTTAGCACAGTAGGTAAGTGTTAGAAATGAGTGTAATGACACCAAGAAAAGACATACTTCTCGTGAATAGAAGGTCTATATCCCTGTCCCCCCAACCTAAATGATCTATGTTGAAATTTAACCTCCAGGGTGTTGGTTTTGGAGGTGGGACTTATAGGAAATGATTGGGTCAAGAGGGTGCAGGTCTCATGAAAGGAATTAGTGCACTTTTAAGAAGAGGCCAGAAAGCTGGCTTGTTCTCTTTCTACCACATGAAGGTAAAATAAGTCTGCCCTCAGCACTTCAAAGGGCTTTCACCAGAACCCCAACCATCCTAATACCATGATCTTGGACTCACAATGTCCAAAACTGAAAAATAAATTTCTGTTGTTGCTAAGCCACCCAGTTCACGGTATTTTGTTATAACATCCTAAGACAATGCTTTAACAGAAATTTACAGAATTATTACCTTGCATATACAATGTAACACCATGATAGTTCTCTAGCATTTCAGAATTTCCTGTTGTTTTATGAGTGATTCTGACACAGTTCTCTAGGATAGCTTCTCTCTTTTCTGTTGTAACACTTCATTGGTACTTTATCATGCTAAAATTATGTTCTAATTCCTCATTTGATAAAACAGGTCAAAAATAAACTCATAATCTTGAAAATCTTGGAATTATATCAAAATACATCACAACAAATCACTGACTTTTGTCAAATTTATTCTATATATTTTCTATTTTCTCTTTCACTAAACATTTCTTATTTAGATAAACTCAAAAAGTAATAAATTATTACCTGATGAAAATAAATGTTTACTATATCTCACAGGCACCTCAGGGGTCACTGGCTGAATGAAAGTCACTATCTTTTCATTGATCTCACTCTTACAAATTTTGACAAAGCAAAAGAAATTGGTCTCTCTAAATGACATCAATTATCTGGGAATAAGCAAGCCTGACCTACTGTCTGCTTAGCCTGGGCCTGACTGGAATGACTATAAGGGGAATCTCTTTGAACAAAGCTAGTTATGCCAGAGAGAAATTTTCCATTTAAGTTTTAAGTTAAGGTCCCAAAGTTCCAAAAGAGAAATCATCAGCTACATGGTAGGTGAGAAGTACTTCTTCCCACTTGTGATCCTCAGAGATTTAAACGATCTATTCAATCCTCTCCTAACAATTTATTTCACAATTAGTGAAAGAACGTGTAGAATGGAAACTTGACTCTATGAGGATGCATGAAGGTTACATAGTCAATGCAGAAATGTGTATTAAAATTTTAAACTAATCTTTTTGTTGTTGTTACTATTCCTTCATTGGTTTCATTTTGTCTACTTATAATTTTATAAAAACCATTTGTATTTAAGATAAGAATATGCTGTTGGCACAAGTTGTGAAAGTAGAGAAGAAAATAAAATCATGTAGTAAATCACATAAGAATTATGCCTGGTGTTATAGATAGATGGTTAGGAGGAGAGAGAAATAATAGACACTAGATAGACTTTGGAAAGAGGAAAGGAAAGGTGATAGTCACTAATCCAATTCAGAATTAAAGAAACACTTACATGTTTGAACACCATCTAGATCTTGTTTTAAGATCATAGCCCCATTTATTTGAATCTTTAATGTTTTACTTAACATCATATAATTAGCATTATCAATTTAATATTAAGGAATAGAAGCTGATATTGTTTTCAAAGAGCTCATTATTTTCATTTTGGTTTTTCACCTCTTACTTTTGCAGTTTTATTGTCTGTATTTTTGATTAATGATAGTGAACATTCATAAAGATTACTTGATTTATATTTCATTTTATGTTTTTAAATGGAGTATAGTTATTCATTGTGTTAATTTCAATGTATAAAAGAGTGAGTCAGTTATATATATTATACCTATATCTTTTTTTTTTTTTTACAGATTCTTTTCCCATATAGACCACTGCAGAGTATTAAGTTCCTTGAGCTATACAGTTCAGTAAAGCTGATCAGTTGTGTCTGACTCCTTGAAACCCCATGGACTGCAGTACACCAGGCTTCCCTGTCCATCACCAACTCACAGAGCTTGCTCAAACTCATGTCCATTGACTCAGTGATGCCATCCAACAATCTCCTCCTCTTTCATCCCCTTCTCCTCCTGCCTTCAATCTTTCCCAGCATCAGGTGGCCAAAGTATTGGAGTTTCAGTTTCAACATCAGTCCTTCCAGTGAACACCAAAGACTGATCTCCTTTAGGATGGACTGGTTGGATCTCCTTGCAGTCCAAGGGACTCTCAAGAGTCTTCTCCAACATCACACAGTACAAAAGCATCAATTCTTTGGTTCTCAGCTTTCTTTACAGTCCAACTCTCACATCCAAACACGACTAGTGGAAAAACATAGATTTGACTGCTGCTGCTGCTAAGTCACTTCAGTCATGTGCTAAGTCACTTCAGTCATGTCAGACTCTGTGTGACCCCAGAGACGGCAGCCCACCAGGCTCCTGCGTCCCTAGGACTCTCCAGGCAAGAACACTCGAGTGGGTTGCCAGTTCCCTCTCCAGTTCATGAAAGTGAAAAGTGAAAGTGAAGTCACTCAGTCGTGTACAACTCTTGGAGACTCCATGGACTGCAGCCCACCAGGCTCCTCTGTCCATGGGATTTTTCCATGCAAGAGTACTGGAGTGGGGTGCCATTACCTTCTCCACTGACCTTTGTCAGCAAAGTAATGTCTCTGCTTCTTAATATGCTGTCTAGGCTGGTCAACACCGAAATCAGATTGATTATATTCTAGCAGCCAAAGATGGAGAAGCTCTATACAGTCAACAAAAATAAGATTGGGAGATGACTGTGGCTCAGATCATGAACTCCTTATTGCCAAATTCAGACTTAAATTGAAGAAAGTATGGAAAACCACTAGACCATTCAGGTATGACCTAAATCAAATCCCTTATGATTATACAGTCGAAGTGAGAAATAGATTTAAGGGACTATATATAATAGATAGAGTGCCTGATGAACTATGGACTGAGGTTCATGACATTGCACAGGAGACAGGGATCAAGACCATCCCCATGGAAAAGAAATGCAAAAAAGAAAAATGGCTGTCTGGGGAGGCCTTACAAATAGCTGAGAAAAGAAGAGAAGTGAAAAGCAAAGGAGAAAAGGAAAGTTATAAGCATCTGAATGCAGAGTTCCAAAGAATAGCAAGAAGAGATAATAAAGCCATCCTCAGCAATCAATACAAAGAAATAGAGGAAAACAACAGAATGGGAAAGACTAGAGATCTCTTCAAGAAAATTAGAGATACCAAGGGAACATTTCATGCAAAGATGGGCTTGATAAAGGACAGAAATGGTCTGGACCTAACAGAAGCAGAAGATATTAAGAGGAGGTGGCAAGAATACACAGAAGAACTGTACAAAAAAGATCTTCAGGACCAAGATAATCACGATGGTATGATCACTCACCTAGAGCCAGACATCCTGGAATGTGAAGACAAGTGGGCCTTAGAAAGCATCACTACGAACAAAGCTAGTGGAGGTCATGGAATTCCAGTTGAGCTATTTCAAATCCTGAAAGATGATGCTGTGAAAGTGCTGCACTCAATATGCCAGCAAATTTGGGAAACTCAGCTGTGGCCACAGGACTGGAAAAGGTCACTTTTCATTCCAATTCCAAAGAAAGGCAATGCCAAAGAATGCTCAAACTACTGCACAATTGCACTCATCCCACAGTCTAGGAAAGTAATGCTCAAAATTCTCCAAGCCAGGCTTCAGCAATACGTGAACCATGAGTTTCCAGATGTTCAAGCTGGTTTTACAAAAGGCAGAGAAACTAGAGATCCAATTGCCAACATCTGCTGGATCATGGAAAAAGCAAGAGAGTTCCAGAAAAGCATCTCTTTCTGCTATTGACTATGCCAAAGCCTTTGACTGTGTGGATCACAATAAACTGTGGAAAATTCTGAGAGAGATGGGAATACCAGAGCACCTGACCAGCCTCTTGAGAAACCTATATGCAGGTCAGGAACCAACAGTTAGAACTGGGCGTGGAACAACAGACTGGTTCCAAATAGGAAAAGGGGTACATCAAGGCTGTATATTGTCACCCTGCTTATTCAACTTATATGCAGAGTACATCATGAGATATGCTGGGCTGAAAGAAGCACAAGCTGGAGACAAGGTTGCCGAGAGAAATATCCGTCACCTCAGATATGCATATGACACCACCCTTATGGCAGAAAGTGAAGAGGAACTAAAAAGCCTCTTGATGAAAGTGAGCATCTGGTCCCATCACTTCATGGGAAATAGATTGGGAAACAGTAGAAACAGTGTCAGACTTTATTTTGGGGGCTCCAAAATCACTGCAGATGGTGACTTCAGCCATGAAATTAAAAGATGCTTACTCCTTGGAAGAAAAGTTATGACCAACCTAGATAGCATATTGAAAAGCAGAGACATTTTTTTTGCCAACAAAGTTTTTCCATTGGTCATGTATGGATGTGAGAGTTGGACTATGAATAAAGCTGAGCGCCGAAGAATTGATGCTTTTGAACTGTGGTGTTGGAGAAGACTCTAGAGAGTCCCTTGGACTGCAAGGTGATCCAACCAGTCCATTCTGAAGGAGATCATCCCTGGTTGTTCTTTGGAAGCAATGATGCTAAAGCTGAAACTCCAGTGCTGGGAGCCAGCATGAGGAGTCCCGCCCGTGGCAAATGTCATGAGGTTAAGGGGCCCGACAGACAAAGGCGAGTCAGGCTCTAAGGGAGCCTCGCTGGATCTGCTCGTGCATCTGCCCCAAAACCAGAGTCTGCGTGACTCTGTTTCTTACATTTATCTCTATGTGTAACTAAAAGTATAAAAGTGGACCTGAAAAATAAAGAGACGGACCAGTTCCTGGAAAGACTGGTTTCATCCATGTGGTCTTTCTCGTTCTCTTCTTTTCTGGCTGAATTCCCATCTGAAGCGTGGAGGCTCACCAAGCCTACTAATTTTGCCAGGGCTTCTAAGATCTGACCAGGGAGGCATTTGTGTCTCCTCTCCTTCAGGAGAATGGGAAGATGCCTGTGGCCTACGTAGGTGGTGCAAACTCCTTGTCTTGGAGTTTTATTGGTTTTCCACATAAACCAAGTTATTCAGCATCTTTTTCTCCACTAATTTTCCTACTACACCACTCTTTTCTAATCTCTCCATATCTTTAATTAAACAATTAATTCCTCAGACACTGAAGCCATCCCCGCTTCAAACTACCCTGGGTCCACTGGGGCTGGACCCCGGCACTCCAGTACTTTGGCCACCTCATGCGAAGAGTTGACTCATTGGAAAAGACTCTGATGCTGGGAGGGATTGGGGGCTAGAGGAGAAGGGGACGACAGAGGATGAGATGGCTGGATGGCATCACTGACTTGATGGACGTGAGTTTGAGTGAACTCCGGGAGTTGGTGATGGACAGGGAGTCCTGGCGTGCTGCGATTCATGGGGTCGCAAAGAGTCAGACACGACTGAGCGACTGAACTGAACTGAACTGAGGTTGATCATAGCTTTCCTTCTAAGGCACAAGCGTCTTTTAATTTCATGGCTGCAGTCACCATCTGCCGTGATCTTGGAGTCCAAGAAAATAAAGTCTCTCACTGTTTCTGTTCTTTCCCCAAAAATTTGCCATGAAGTGATGGACCTGGATGCCATGATCTTAAGTTTTATGAATGTTGAGTTTTAAGCACTTTTTCACTCTCCTCTTTCAGTTTTATCAAGTGGCTCTTTTAGTTCCTCTTCACTTTCTGCCATAAGGGTGGTGCCATCTGCATATCTGAGGTTATTGATACTTCGCCCAGCAATCTTAATTCCAGTTTGTGCTTCATCCAGTCCAGGATTTCACATGATGTACTCTGCATATAAGTTAAATAAGCAGGGTGACACTATATAGCCTTGACATACTCCTTTTCCTATTTGGAACTAGTCTGTTGTTCCATGTTTGGTTCTAACTGTTGTTTCTTGACCTGCATACACATTTCTCAGGATGCAGGTCAGGTGGTCTGGTACTCCCATCTCTTTAAGAATTTTCCCTATACTATACAGCATGTTCTTATTAGCTATCTGTTTTATATATGGTAGCGTGATTTATTGGAGAAGGTGATGGCACCCCACTCCAGTACTCTTGCCTGGAAAATCCCATTGATAGAGGAGCTTGGTGGGCTGCAGTCCATAGGGTCGTGAAGAGTCACATATGACTGAATGACTTCACTTTCACTTTTTACTTTCATGCATTGGAGAAGGAAATGGCAACCCACTCCAGTGTTCTTGCCTGGAGAATCCCAGGGATGGCAGAGCCTGGTGGGCTGCCATCTATGGGGTTGCACAAAGTTGGACACAACTGAAGCGACTTAGCAGCAGTAAGAGCAAGCAAGCAAGCATGCACAGACAGACAGAAATAGTACTTACATTATCATTTCTCTCATGGCATTTACAGTTGGACCATGTGTCTGGGGATCAAAGATGTAGACATGGATTCCTTTCTTAGAATTCACAAGTTATGTAAATTCTGGTGTGTTATTAGCTTCTAAGCTGTATAATCACTTCAACTGTAAAATAAAGATCAAAATTTTTACTTTGAAAGATAATTTGCAGAGTTAGGTATAATTCATATAATGCATATAACTCAGTTCCTGGCTTAAATTATGGGGGCTATAAGTATGATATTTTTAGTAATACTAATGCTCCTCCTAATAAAATGTAATGATGGTTGGAGAACAAAAGTCCTGTATCACCAGCAAAAACTGTCCCAAATTTAGGCAATACATTTACGTGGATGATTAAGCAGTCTTCCTCAAAGAGATGTATCTGCAATAGAGTTTGGAAGATGAATGGATTTCAACGTGCAGAAATTAGAGGGAGAAACTTCTGATAAACTTATTAATACACTCAAAGGGAAAGTTACAAGAAAGACTTGGACTGTGATTTGGGAACACAAGCAATCCACTGTGTCTGAAGATATAATCCATATGTTTGAAGATAGAAAGGAATGATGGAATTCTTCCACGTATAAGACTACTGGCAGACTAGAAATTATAGGAAAAGAATCTTGCTTCAAACATCTAGAAATAGTAAATAATTTCCCTGGTGGCTCAGACAGTAAAGCATCTGCCTAAAATGCGGGAAACCCAGGTTCAA
Source organism: Capricornis sumatraensis (assembly GCF_032405125.1). NCBI lineage: Eukaryota > Metazoa > Chordata > Mammalia > Artiodactyla > Bovidae > Capricornis > Capricornis sumatraensis. The sequence goes on along the minus strand of NC_091069.1, from coordinate 22,126,824 downwards.
TCCCTGGGTTGGGAAGATATCCTGAAGAAGGAGATGACAACCCACTCCAGTACTCTTGCCTGGAAAATTCCATGAATGGAGGAGCCTAGTAGGCTACAGTCCATGGGGTCACAAAGAACTGGACACTACTGAGTGACTTCACTTTAAGTGATGAATTTACAAAAGTAAACTTAATGGAGACTGAAAGGAATAAGATGCTGAAAACAGAAAGCTCAATATAGGATGCCTCAGGCATCTACTGGAAACAAGTGTTAACTGAGGTAGCATCAGCCTTTGGTTCAATGTATGGCTGAGAGTCAGATTCCTAGACTCGCCTTAATCTATATCCCTCAAAATGCCACATACTTAGGGAAAGAGTGCTTTAGGATTAATTTCATTCTTTGGAAAATATGAAAGTGAAAGTCATTCAGTCAAGTCTGACTCCTTTTGACCCCATGGATTATACAGTCCATGGAATTCCCCAGGCAAGAATACTGGAGTGGGTAACCCATCCCTTCTCCAGGGAATCTTCCCAACTCAGGAACTGAACCCAGTTCTCCCACATTGGAGACAGATTCTTTATATTCTAAGCCACCAAGGAACAAAAACTCAGTGATTTTCTCTTAAGGATTAAATCTGATTAAAATGAACAATCAATCAAACAAAAAAAATATCTTCAGATAAAATATAATCATCAGACTAACCTTTTTTAGTTCAGAATGTGAATCTATATCTGTATCTATATCCATCAATTCGGTTCAGTTCAGTCCAGTCACTCAGTCGTGTTCAGCTCTAAGACCCCATGGACTGCAGCATGCAAGGCTTCTCTGTCCATCATCAATTCATGTCCATCAAGCTGGTGATCCCATCCAATAATCTCCTCTTCTGTTGTCTCCTTCTCCTCCTGCCTGCAATCTTTCCCAGCATCAGGATCTTTTCCAAATAGTCAGTTCTTCACATCAGGTGACCAAAGTATTGGAGTTTCAGCTTCAGTATCAGTCCTTCCAATGAATAGTCAGGATTGATTTCCTTTAGGATTGACTGGTTTGACCTCCTTGCAGTCCAAGGGACTCTCAATAATCTTTCCAAAGACCACAGTTCAAAAGCATCAATTCTTCCATGCTCAGCTTTCTTTATGGTCCAGCTCTTACATCCATACATGATAAGGTATTACCTGCACATCTGAGGTTACTACTATTTCTCCCAGAAATCTTGATTCCAACTTGTGCTTCATCCAGCCTGGCATTTCACATAATGTACTCTGCATATAAGTTAAATAAACAGGGTGAAAATGCATAGCCTTGACATACTCCTTTCACAATTTAGAAGCAGTCCATTGTTCCATGTCCAGTTTTAGCTGTTGCTTCTTGACTTGCATACAGATTTCCCAGGAAGCAGGTGAGGTGGTCTGGTATTCCATCTCTTGAAGAATTTTCCAGTTTGTTGTGATGATCCACATAGTTATGATTATCTATACCCATAATTTTTATCTATACATACATGCACTGGCACAAATATAAAAGGACATATTTTCTTCCTGATAAGATTAGTAATGCTAATTTCTTCCACTGGAGCTAAGGTTGGGCAGATTCACTAGTACTCCTACTTAAAAATTTGGAGTTTCCTAAATTCAGTGTTATTCACCTGTATCATAAACCCACTGTATACATAGCATTTACTTAGACCTACCTCCAACGGGATTTGAGAGAGAAAGGGCAACCATTGGTAACACGAAGTTCTTTCTACCTTCCATGAGTGCCATGTGTAATAAAGCCCTTTATCTCCAACCCAGGAGTCTCATGTTTGTGCTACTATCTGCAAAATTGTAGCTTCCGTGTATCTGTTAATTTACCAGTAGAATAAAACCCAAACTATCTGCAGTTCTTCAAAGAATATATTAGTTGAATTCAGAAGAAGTAACCTTTTCTTTCTAAGATTGTTCTTCCTAATTTGCATAATTCATGAGCTGAATTATACATAAGATTCCATTCAATGCTGAGATTTTAAGGTTTGAGTATTCTAATTATTTTAATACTAATTCTCAGGATGCCAAGATGGCAATTGTCCTGCCTATACATATTAATTCCCCAGACACATTAGTTACCCAGACAGTGGTCAATGGTGTAGTCTGTTGGCCAAGTTAGATGGTGTCACATTTTCAAAATGATAGTTTGTCTTAATTAAGAATTAGGAAGAATGACAACCCACTCCATTATTCTTGCCTGGAGAATCCCCATGGACAGAGTCGCCTGATGGGCTGCAGTCCATGGGGTCACAGAGTCGGACATGACTGAAAAGACTTAGCACACACAGGACACACAGATGTGGTGTTAAACTGGTACCTTTTTTCTTTCATGGGCTTCCCTTGTGTCTTAGTTGGTAAAGACTCCACCTGCAATGCAGGAGACCTGGGCTTGATCCCTGAGTTGGGAAGATCCCCTGGAGGAGGGCATGGCAACCCGTTCCATCATTCTCTCCTGGAGAATCCCCAGGGACAGAGGAGCCTGGAGGGCTGCAGTCCATGGGATCACAAAGATATTAATCAGTTCTGTGTAAAATCATGTTCAAATAAATGACTCAGATTTTTAAGGACTTACTAAGTACTATACAGTTTATGTATAGCATACTTTTAAACCAATTATAAATGTTAATATAAATAAAAACTTGCAAAGTAGTATCACTGAAGATAAGGGATATGAAAAATGTAAGGTCACATACCTAGTAAATGAGGTTTATCTAATTCAGGTTTCAGGCAAACATCTTGTTGGTTCCTCAATATTCACCTCGAAATCTTTATTATTAGATCATTTCTCCAAAATAGGGTCTCCTAATTCATTGGTTTCTGATTGTTTTTTCCTTTTCCCAGAATGTTTCCAAAATAAGACATTCTCTGAAGATCTACAATGAAGGCTTTGCAATTTCAGAACATTATTTTCTTTTCTGTATACATGAAATAGGGAGAGACTCAGCTAAAATTAAAATGAAACAAAGCAAAACCTCACAAAATACTGCTTAATAATAAAGGGACCTGGCTTCTACCAACTATGTTACTCCTGAAGGATTATTTCTGAGCTTCTTGAAAAGAGATTAAATACAAAAGAATTACAACTACCAGTCTCCCACATAGAATCACCAAGAAAAAGTATTAAAGTAACCTAGAAATGGAAACATTATTCCACAAGTAATAGTTGAAGACTAATTTCCTGACTGAGTTTTCTTTGACACAAGAGATATTCATATGGAAACAAAAATAAAACTTATGCAGTTTAAAACCTTGTTAATGGACTTCTCATGAACACAAATCTTGTTAATGGAAATCTCATTAATCTCAACTGTAAAGAATCTACCTGCAATGCAGGAGATATAGGTTTGATCCCTGGTTTGGGAAGATCGCATGGAGGAGGGCACAGCAACCCACTCTAGTATTCTTGCCTGGAGAATCCCATGGACAGAGGAGCCTGGAGAGCTACAGTCCATAGGGTTGCAAAGATTTAGACATGACTAGAGCAACTGAGCATGCAATCAATTGACCGCCAGAAAATATAAGCATCTTTGACCTTAGGACCTATTGTTTTCTAGAAGAATTACTTACTATTAACTTACTATTCTAGAGACTAAGTTTTTAAGATAATTTCATTTGTCTACCAGTAAGGGAGAAAATATACCATAATTGAATTGATCTTTAAACTTAATATCTCTGATGCACCCAACATTTTGCTATAGTCTTTGTAGTAAAAAGAGTGACCTAGAGGGGTGGGATGGGGAGGGAGATGGGAGGGAGTTCCAAAAGGGAGGGAATATATGTATACCTATGGCTGATTCATGCTGAGGTTTGACAGAAAACAGCAAAATTCTGTAAAGCAATTATCCTTCAATAAAAAATAAATTAACTTAAAAAAGTCATTACCTAGTATTAGTCTTTGATCTGCCATTAGCTACTATAAGACATTAAACAAACCATCTACTATCTGTGAGCTTTGTATTCTTCATCTGCAAAATTGATCACTGATACCAACAGTAATGCATTTATTAAAGTTCCCTGGAAGTGACAAGGCACTAAAAATAAATTTTGTGTTTTTAAAGTGTTTTATAGCAATTTTATATTATATATAATAATTATATTAATAATACATATAAGGCATATGTATTGCTTGTAGAAATGTTATTCTTTAAGAGCCTACAACTTTGTTTCTAGAGTGTAGTTTGACATTGCCAGACAACTACAATGAAGTGGTTTCCATCTTCCATAAAATGCATGATTAGCAGTGACTGAACTTAGTTTCACTTCCGTGTTACTAGGTGATTTACATTTCTGGTCATTATCCATATTATATTACTTTTTAACTAACTATTTTTTAAGTCATGACCTTTCATGGCAACTTAACCTAAGAAATTGCCTGAAACACAAAGATGTTTTTAAAAATTTGGCAGGAATAATGCATAAATACATTTCTCTTAGCAATGTTTAGAATAACAAATAAGTGTGTGGAGGCTAAATTGACAGTAATAAATAGAAAATTCAATAAACATACACTCTTCACTTGGAATATTGTACATCCAAAATAACATTGGTTCCAAAAATTTTTTTTAATATTACTAAAGAATACTGAAACCATGTCAAGTGAAAAAGTGATACAAAGTTATAAGGTTTCAAGGACAGTGAAGTTTACCTGCTGCTGCTGCTAAGTCGCTTCAGTCGTGTCCGACTCTATGCGACCCCGTAGACGGCAGCCCACCAGGCTCCCTCGTCCCTGGGATTCTCCAGGCAAGAACACTCGAGTGGGTTGCCATTTCCTTCTCCAATGCGTGAAAGTGAAAAGTGAAAGTGAAGTCGCTCAGTCCTGCCCTACACTTAGCGACCCCATGGATTGCAGCCTCCCAGGATCCTCCATCCATGGGATTTTCCAGGCAAGAGTACTGGAGTGGGGTGCCATTGCCTTCTCTGGAAGTTTACCTAGGACTATACATATTGAATGGAGAAGGCAATGGCAACCCACTCCAGTACTCTTGCCTGGAAAATCCCATGGACGGAGGAGCCTGGTAGGCTGCAGTCCATGGGGACGCACAGAGTCGGACACGACTGAAGCGACTTAGCAGCAGCAGCAGCATACATAGTGAATAGACAAATCTGAATTAGAATTTCAATTCTACTAAGTGCTAAATTATTAAAAGAACGTTAATATCTATTCCATTTACCTGATCAATAAAAAAAGAAATAATAATACTTTCTTCATATGGGTTTTATGAGGATACCTAGTTCAATGCTTGCTTTAAATGCAATCATTCAAATAAAAGTTAATAATTTTCAATATTACCACTGTTATTATGTTGAGAACCATGGCCAAAAAAAAAAAAAAAAAAAAAAAGATCTACCAGAGTAAGAGAAAGAGAGAGTGCTAATTCTTGTTTTTCTACAAAAGTTTTTTCTTTAGGTATTATCTAAAACCTCTAAGTGAAAAAAAAAAAAAAAAGTATATAAGCGTTATTAAGAAATATAGGATAAATGCCAGGATAAATAGCTGAAACCATTGAAAGCTATTGCTCTTCTGGGACAAGAATTATTGGCAGAAAGTGGTGGGTCAGGTTATTGTTCTTATTATAAGCTTTGTAATTCAATCTGTATCCCATTGTAGATCTATCACACTGATAATGATGAAAATTACATTTGAAAAGAGAAATGCATTAGATGGTGAAACTGATCAATCTACTCAGTATCTTAATGCACTAGGAATGTTGTTTATAGCCTAGAATTGGCAAATTAAAGCAGCTTAATACAAGAATACTGTTACATTTTCTGAAAAGAAAACCAAATTGAATCAACTATGCTTTTATTTGTGTTTTTTTTATTATTTAAATTGTTTATGTATATCTAGACAATATCTCACCCCGCCCAACCTCTTTTATCTTCTCCAGTCCCTCCCAGAGTTAATCATCAATAGGGAAATCAGTGTTCCCCTGCCAGGCAAGCTTTCAGACCTGTGCAAATATCATATGTCAGTAACACTGCTTCATATTTTGAAATTTATTGGAATCTTTCATATTACCTGTTTGAAGCTAATCAATATTGATAAATCAAGATCCAATTCATGTTGATGTATGGCAAAACCAATACAATATTGTAAAGTAATTAACCTCCAATTAAAATAAATAAATTTATATTTAAGATCCAATTCATAAACTAAACCAGAGTATTTACCAATATTGTTGGTAATAATATGAGTGGTAGATATTTCCTTTCTCCACTCTTCTTCACTATCTAAAGTTTGCAGGATGGGCACTAACCTTTATCATGTCTTTCTTCATTTGCTATGGAAATCTCTCAGAAGCAACACAGCCTTGGTAAGGAAAGTGAAGAAAGCAGGAGGTCATGCATTAATTCATGGAACATCACTTAGAGAAGACAGTCTTAAGCCCAATGTTTTCTGTTTAGCTTTGATGACATAATTACCATCTCATGAGCCAAAAGTTGTATGAAAAGACTTTCTGCATGGATGAAATCATGTCAATATTCAGCCGGCATTAGTTGAGTTTCTTCACACTGAGGGCTGCACACTTCCAGATTTTCATTAGAAGCCTGGCCAAGTCAGCATCATTCATTAACTGCCTCTTTACTGAATAGGAAAAATGAATGAAGTCCTTTAATCTGACATTAATAAATGGCAACCATTTGGGAAACTATTCAAATGGAAAATGTTGAGGTTCATCATTAAAATTATATTTGATAACTTGGGTTTGTTCTGGCCCATTTAAAGATATAATTTTCACAAGACTTTATCTGTGATGGTAGGTGATAACAGGTATTCTAGCCAAATCATAGGGTGAGTTTAAGCAGGACTCAATAGGACCAAGAGGCATTTTCATAGAAAAATATGAAAGCTGAAAGCAACACTGTGGAATATCTAGGGGAAGAATTTCTCAAACTTATAAGAGTTAATCTGTTTTTTCTTTAAAGAAAGTATACGAATCACCAGTCCAGGTTTGATGCATGATACTGGATGCTTGGGACTGGTGCACTGGGACGACCCAGAGGGATGGTACGGGGAGGGAGGAGAGAGGGGGGTTCAGGATGAGAAACACGTGTATACCTGTGGCGGATTCATGTTGATGTATGGCAAAACCAATACAATATTGTAAAGTAAAAAGAAAAAAAATTGTTAATATATGTATAATTAAGCACATAGGCAACTAGACTGGCCCTTATTCACCTCATTTTGCAGATGGGAAAGTTAAAGATCAAACATAAAAACCAAGGAAGTTACTGTAATTCATCTTTCCGAGTTCAATGATGGAATATTCTTCAAAAGAATTATCAGTACTTACCTCCTAAATCCTTTGGTAGCATTTAGAAACACCTTATAAGCAAACAAGTACAGAAAGAAAATAATGTACTACTTTTACTTCATATTTCTGTAATAAAATGTTTTGCAGTGTGTGCAATGAGTACACCATTTAGATCAAGATTAGAGACAGATGATTTGCAAATTAGGTGATACGAAGTGAACTTTGAAAAATGAGTGTATATTGCATCAAAATGTGTTATTTCTTTTTGTTTCTTTTATTTCAACAACTCTGCGATCTTCAATGAGGAAAGAGACTAAGCTTTTCCATATTGGTATATACAGTGCTTGAATGACACCTAGAACAGAGTATTTGAGTATGGCTTGCACATCTCAATTCAAGTTGAATTTGAGAACACACATTGAAAACTCTAAATGTAGTTCAGAAAACATATGTGTTTTGTTTCATAAATTTTCATTTTCTTCCTTCAATAACTGGTAAATAACTGGCTGCCAGATGAGTTTTGCCTCTGCTGTGGCTATTTTTGATGGGATAATTTTGTTGAGCATCTCTGCATATCACAAATATTATCCAAGAAAATAAAAAGTATTCACAGCACTCAAACAGTAGGAAATATCTACATAAAGACCCAGAAGGTTGAAATTAAACATTAGTAGATTTCCTTGAGAAAACATAAAACAACCAGCCATTCATTTGCTCATTCATACATTTATCACATATAAATTAAGAGCCTACTCTATGCCAAGGAGAGTTATGTAAATATTAAAGATGATACTTTTCTGAAGTATACTTCATGTATATGTATACTTTCAAGATACTTTTCTCATCTCCCTATAAACAACTTTGTTATTATTCACACACTTCAGACAAGAAGACTGAAGCACATCTCAACTCTTCTATTGTCTTCCAGTTTTTTCTTCACACACAAGTCAGAACCTTAAGAGGCTGCTGCACTACCGCTTCCTCCTTAAATACCGAGAGTAACTGACATGGGCAATGCCCGTACCATTTATGTATCCTTAATTTTTTTGCTAACATGGATTCATTTTTTAAAACATGCTCCAACAGGAACTGTTCATGCTACATACATGAAACTATGTGTCAGAAAGTGTGGCAATATACTAGATAAACAAAAATAAATGACACAGTTGTTGTCCATAAGAGATTCAGAGACTGAGGAGGGCAGGTATATAAACATAAAATTTCCAAGAAAAAATTGCTAGATATGCTAATAGAGATAAGTATTAGTATTAGCCGCTCAGTTGTGTCCAATTTTTTGTGACCCCATGGACTGTCGCCCGCCGGGCTCCTCTGTCCATAGGATTCTCTAGGCACAAATACTGGAGTAGGTTGCCATTTGCTCCTCCAAGGGACCTTCCCAACTGTACATAAAGGAGACTTCATGAATGTGCATTAGAGGATACCCCAGGTTAACTGTCATAGAAAACTGTCTCTTGACCCTTTAAATTCTGTACCTCTGGTTGGCCGATTGTTTGTTTCTTTATTTAGGTTTTAAGGTGAATGACCTGGGGCTATTCATTTCCATCAACCTGATTGCGAATCTAAAGGCACATTTGAAATGTCTATTTTTTCTTGCCATCCTCAGAAGAGATTGCTGCAGATCTACTCTATGATTCTGATTCTTTTCAGCTTACAATACAAATAGCTTATTATTTTTTACAACATATGTCTTATAATAAAGCAGTGCTGAAAAAATTAATAGAAGAATGTTCAGTTCTATATAGGCTATGAAAATGATTTGCTGGTGGTGATTTTTAAGCTTAATTCTAATTAGATTTTTGAAGAATGGTACTTAGAAGACGTGGTTCAAATTTTGCTGTTTAAGGTATCTTGAAATTATAGGCTCACTCTCTAAAATTTCAAAAAGCTTAGAGCTTAGGCTCTTAAGGGTATAGCAGTGATAAAAGCTTTCATAGTCATTCCTAAAAAGCAACACTTCATAGTTTTCTGTCTCAACTGGTTCTCTAATATACTTGTAGAAGGAAGGCAACAGAAAACCAAGAATAAAAATAGCTGAGCTCTCCACAATTGGGCTTCCTGTTTACTTTCCCTGTTCAAGGAAAACAGCAGACACCATCTTGCAATAGAGGCTTCACAGACAACTGGGCTTCTCCAGTAACAGTCGGCATTTGATGCCCCAAATCTCTTGGCTCTTGTTCCCAATGGTCAGTCTGGTGATGGTGGTGAAATGGGACCAATTAATCTGTAGATGAGAGACGGCTTCCTTTAACAGTTGAAGGGTACCATCCGGTACTATTCCAAAGACTTATAGTGTTTTTAATGTGGGAATTTCTCCAAGCTCAAGTAAAGTTTCAGGTATTGTGTCATAGCACCAACTGAGTGATAGGTGTTGGAGGTAGTTGAGTTGGTAAAATTCTAGAAAGCAGTCATTTTTCAGCATGACACTATCACTTAAGTCTAGGTGGATAAGATTGGGACATCTTCCAACTTAGGTAGAAACATCTGATCTCTGCAGATTCTTTCAGTACCCGCTGAGATTCAGCTGGGTGATGGTCTTTGACACATGTGCGACAGCCACCTGTACATTCTTTTCAGTGAAATCATAGCACCAAGAGAGGTTCAGTTCATCCAATCTGGAATAGCTGCTCAGCAAAGTCTTCAGGGCAGATTCAGAGAATCCAGAACATCCAGAAAGGTATAGTTGCAGTAAATTTGTGTTCTGAGCAAGATTATCAACAATGGGATCTGAAAGTTGGAGGCTTTCCAGGCTGAGATTCCGCAACTTGGAGCAGTGAGACAGAATCACAGAGTTTGACAGGTCCAGGTGCTGTAGACGAAAAGGGCTGAAATGTTCAACTAACGGTTAGTCCATAAATGATCGTGGAAAGCATAAATGACAGTGGAAGGCAACCACCCCTCAGGACACAAGCCGACCAACCACATCTGGGTAGAGGTTTCTGCCCGCGATGTCTACAGTCTGCCAGAGAGACTCGACAAATGCTGGATGATACCATCTTTTACAAACACTGGAAACTCTCAGGAGTTCAGGGAGGCACAGGAAGGAAAAGATTCCTAAGAGCAGCGTGTCTGGAAAGAGTCCCAAGAAACACCTGGAAAGTTCTCTCAGTTTAGCTTAGGTCTGCAGACAATCACAAAGTCCTTGCCATCCCCTTTGCTTTTCAGTCATTTTCGTGGGGGACTCTGTGGGTGGCCCAGGTTTGAGAGCAATTCCTAGGGGATGTTCTCACTGTCCACCTCCTCCTTCTCCAGGGTGGAGACCCCCATGCCTGAAAGCAGTTCAGAAGTCTTGGTAGAATTCCATCCCCACGTGAAACTGGTGATGACGCTGCTCCTCTGGTCAGGTATCTCCTGGAGGTGTCTCCTGTGCATGGCATCCGCAGTTTCGGGAGTTAAGGATTGGTTAAAATGTTGCCCAAAAGCAAAGATCATGCTTCCTCAGGATTTTGAGCATCTAGCTTGATTAATAGCACAGATTCAGTGAGCAATCACTGTAGGCAAAGGAAGTATACCTGATAGATTAACTCTAACTTCCTGACTGTGGTATTAAAGGATTTCCAGGATCTGACTTCACCCCATCCTTCAGCCTCATCTTCTGTTCTTCCCTGTCACACCCCCTGCACTCTAGTCCTAAGAATTACCAGAACTCTTCAAACATCCTTTGACTTCTATAATATTTTATATTTTTGTTTTTCCATTGCCCACTAATGCGTCACATATAAATACCTTGAAGAAAGTACACTCGTGTCACCACTCATTTCAAATGGGTCTATATTTAAGTCCCAGATAACTAATTCACTTAATATCAAATGTTATTAAACCTAAGAGACCATTAATTAAAGGATAAACTACTATGCTTGGTATTGCTATGAATAAAAATTAGTGTGCTTCCAAAATTTATGATAATATGCATTCAACTTTAAGAGGGATCTGATTTCAGTGATGTTCATATATGAAAAAGTATCATAGTATTAATAATACTCACTGTTTAAATTATTGAGTAAAATGTTTTTGCTTATTAGACAAATGAGAAAACTTTGACAAAAGGGAGTAAAATAATTTCCTGAAGACCAGACAGCCAGTCTAATTTAGGAATAAAATTAAGAGGCCCTGATTGCTGCAATGGTGTAATTTTCAGTTTACCATAATTTAAAATATGAATTATTTATGGTAGAAATAACAAGTTGAAAAGTATGTCTCTTCTTTGATACAAGACATGCCAGTTTTAGAGAAGAACTCATTCAATGTACAAAATTTAATCTAAATTAGTTGTATTTTACTTTAAAAATGTGATTTAATTAATATGTTGAAATTGAAGTTTTGTCGTCAACAAAATCTTTTTAAATGAAACATCCTTTAAATGATTGTGTTCAGTTAATCAATTTTAGCACATAAATATCAGTACAGTTCAGTCTCTCAGTCGTGTCTGACTCTTTGCGACCCCATGAATTGCAGCATGCCAGGACTCCCTGTCCAGCACCATCTCCCGGAGTTCACTCAGACTCACGTCCATCGAGTCAGTGATGCCATCCAGCCATCTCATCCTAGGTCGTCCCCTTCTCCTCCTACCTGCAATCCCTCCTAGAATCAGAGTCTTTTCCAATGAGTCAACTCTTCTCATGAGGTGGCCAAAGTACTGGAGTTTCAGCTTTAGCATCATTCCTTCCAAAGAAATCCCAGGGCTGATCTCCTTCAGAATGGACTGGTTGGATCTCCTTGCAGTCCAAGGGACTCTCAAGAGTCTTCTCCAACACCACAGTTCAAAAGCATCGATTCTTTGGCGCTCAGCCTTCCCCACAGTCCAACTCTCACATCCATACATGACCACAGGAAAAACTCATAGCCTTGACTAGATGGACCTTAGTCAGCAAAGTAATGTCTCTGCTTTTGAACATACTGTCTAGGTTGGTCATAACTTTTTTTCCAAGGAGTAAGCGTCTTTTAATTTCATGGCTGCAGTCACCATCTGCAGTGATTTTGGAGCCCCAAAAATAAAGTCTGACACTATTTCCACTGTTTCCCCATCTATTTGCCATGAAGTGATGGGACTGGATGCCATGATCTTCGTTTTCTGAATATTGAGCTTTAAGCCAACTTTTTCTCTCTCCTCTTTCACTTTCATCAAGAGGCTTTTTAGCCTTACATTTAATTGCAACAAAATTGAAAATGTAAAATTCAAAAATACTTATACACAAAATAAACTCTAACTTGTACATTAACACTTTACCAATGAGGAAACACAGATGTAGAGAAGTTAGGCCTCTGGCCAATTATTCAAATAAAATTTCAAGTTAATGTAGAGTTTTCTGTACATCTTGAATGTGCCCCCGTACTGGGTTTATATGATCTCTCTTTTCCAATTGTAGTCAATTTACCACTTAGCCAAATTAGTTTTGTAAACCATCTTTGATTTGTTCTATCATTTGGATATATTTTGTGGTCCTCAAAATATTAGAAGAAAATACTCTGTTTTTTAGGCCAACTCAATTTTATGAGTGCATAATTTTACTAGAAATGTTATTTCTCTGATTTAATGAAACAGAAATCCTGCCACAGTCTGTTATTACTCAGTGGGCAAGGCTGGCCTGAGCCAGTTGACAGTCATTAGGCCTTGCAGTAGTGTGTTAAACAACTTATTGAGTGTAATGATTATTTGATGAGACAAGCTATTAAAATGGATTCTGCCAAAGATGAAGAATAGTGGAAAACTCTCATTTATTTTAATTTTTTTTTTCATTTTTCCAACTGCTGAGACAAGCCTACTAACACTTTGATCAGCTAGTATGAGAATAGATATGATGGCTTAAGGGCACTGTGAGTGAATGAAAGAGAAAGAAGGGAAAAGTGCCTATTTTGTGCCAGGTATTACTTAAATCAATTTTAGTAGATATCTGGTTTAAATCTCTTAAGTACTTTAAGAGTTTTCCCTGTTGAGCTCACTGGTGCTCTGAAAAGTAAAACTGCTTATCCAAGCTCATGTAGGTGGTAAACAAGCAATGTGACATCCCATAGTCTGATTTGAGTTCCTATAATTTTTTAGGCTATATTACAATACAGTGATTTCATTGTGGGCATATTATTCATAAAGTTTTCACATATTTAGTGTAGTTGGCATAGTGAAAAAAATTCATTTATAGATGGGTTTTCCATGTGGCTCAGCTGGTAAAGAATCTGCCTGTAATGCGGGAGACTTGAGTTTGATCCCTGGGTTGGGAAGATACCTTGGAAAAGGGAAAGGCTACTCACTCCAGTATTATGGCCGGGGGAAATCCACGGACCATATAGTCTATGGGGTCACAGAGAGTCTCATATGACTATTGTACTTATAGATAGCTTTTGCCAATATCCTGAAGATTCTAAAAACCTATTAAAGGGTTGAGATTGGGACTAAAGCAAAACAGTGAACTGAGCTGGAAACATAAAACAGCATATTGTATTGGTTTTGCCATACATCAATATTGTAAAGTAATTAGCCTCCAATTAAAATAAATAAATTTAAAAAAAAAAACAAGATACACTGCATTCTCCAGACCAGGGTCATAAAGTTGGAATATTCCCGGAGACCCGAGAAATGTTTAATGCAAGGTTTAGAACTGATAATTTGAAGTGTCAAATTGTTCAATGGTTTCTGTGCATCCCTGGCATCGACTGACTTCTAAACACATAATCAGATAGTGTGAGTATGTGTAAGTATTGATGCTTTATGATACAGATTTCCATAAGCTTTTCTGAGACTTGTCTGAAATCTCTCTATTACAGGATACACTAGAAATACAAACTCTCCATGGAAAGGTGATCACACCAACACACACATAGAGGACTTGTGAAAAACATAATACAATCTTTTCTTTTGTCTATGTAGTTCAAAGAAACCAGAAGTTCTACAAATCCCTATTACCATGTAGTAGCCTACTACAATACAGTAAGGGGTACGACAAGCATTGCTCTTCTATGGTAGGTGTATTGCAAAAATATTTTCTTCTTCCTTTTTAATTTCTTTTCTAGTTTCTCCAAAATAAGTCTTTTTTATGTGGGAGTAATATCTCAGAGAAACCACAGAGCACTGAACTCATTTGAGGCACTAAAATAAATTATGTGATATTCAATATCTAGGTTGATCTATCTCATAGTGAAATTCATAAAATTGTGTCTTTTCTTCTTTAAAAAAAAAGTCAATAAATTATAAGTGATTCTCCTGTGTGAGGACTAAGTATTTTGAATTAAGTCATAACTTACAGAAACTTTATCAAATTAGGATAAATGAGGCAAAGACTTCTCATGCCGTAGGTTGAATTAAAGTTAGTCTCAGCAATATATATTAAAGAAAGCTATAATTAACTTTTGGGCTTTTCCAGGAATTACCATCTGAACCATCCCAGGGCCCAGATGGTGAAGAATCTGCCTGCAATGTGGGAGACCTGGGTTTGATCCCTGGGTCTGGAGGATTGCCTGCAGAAGGGAATGGCAACCCACTTCAGTACTCTTGCCTGGAAAATCCCATGGACGGAGGGGCCTGGTGGGCTACCGTTCATGTGGTCGCAAAGAGTTGGACACGACTGAGCAACTGACACACATAATTAACTTTAAGAAATCAAATCGGAAAACAAAACAAAAAATACATCCTCTAAATGTGTGGCTTACAGTTTAATTTGGATTCAAACTGCATCTTTTAAACAGCAATGTCAGGATCACAAGTCACTTTGAAATGTCATAAAAAAGTGTTACAAGTGTGTAGTTGAAGGGTCTTAGAGGGACTATTTGAAGTTTGGTACTTTCTTTGTTCAGTGATTCACTTACAGGTTATTCAGACCTTCCTTGGGGGAAAAAAAAAAAATGAAAGCAGGATGGCATTTTGGAAGTGATCATTCTGAAACCTCTGTGAGTGATGAACTAGGTAAGTTATCCTTAAGATGAAAATTGTGTTTGCAGTAGGAGCCAATACCTCTTGTCAAAGCTTATGTGCATACATATTGCCAGAATTTTTCTTTCTACTTATGCTAGAATCCCAGTGCACAGAGTATCCATAGACACTGTATCTAATAATGTATTGTAGGAATTTAATACTTATTAGAAACCTTGATGATACCAAGAAGGGAATTCAAATAGATACCTTATGGAGGTTAACATATTGTTAGAAAAAAATGGAAAAAAATATTATGATCTCAGATAGAGTAGCATCATATTTTGTTTCATTATTCTTGATTAGGTTGTAAATGATTTCTCATCAAAATTCACAAAAATTTCATATATTACCCAGAGGATTAGATATAGATCACATAATTTTGTGTTCTGCTTATTTTCCTACTGACCACTCTTCTGGCATTGATTTTGGAGATTCCAAATGAGACAACTTTGTTGCTAAAATAATTAATGTAAAAGAAACAGGTTCAGTTCAGTCGCTCAGTCGTGTCCGACTCTTTGGACTCCATGAATCGCAGCACATCAGGCCTCCCTGTCCATCACCAACTCCTGGAGTTCACTCAGACTCAACGTCCATCAAGTCCGTGATGCCATCCAGCCATCTCATTCTCTGTCATTCCCTTCTCCTCCTGCCCCCAATCCCTCCCAGCATCAGTCTTTTCCAATGAGTCAACTCTTCACATGAGGTGGCCAAAGTACTGGAGTTTCAGCTTTAGCATCATTTCTTCCAAAGAAATCCCAGGGCTGATCTCCTTCAGAATGGACTTGTTGGATCTCCTGAAACAGGTTAGAGTTATATTATTATTTATTAAGAAAAAATAGTGCTGAATTGAAACCTAAAGACCATCTAGTCATATGTTCACAATTTTCCCCTAATGTCACTACAACAGAAAAAAATTACAAGAATTTTCACTTGTAAATATTACAGAAATGTAAAAAGGTTATAACACTAATGCAATTGTATATATGACATTTTGAATAAGACCACGTATTTATATAGATAATTCAGTCTATTAATAGAATCTCTAAAATCATTTACTGCAAAATAAAAATATAGGAAACAAGAACTTGATCTTTACATTTTTTTCTAGACAGTTTTAATATATCCTATCCAAATATCAAGATACAAATTAGAAAAACTGCCCATTCTAAAATTTTATATTTATTTAGATAATAGTCAAGAGGTTGAAGCTCTACTTATGATAAATACAGAAACAAATAAAATTTTTACTATTCTCTAAAGAAATCAACTGTGATTAATTCTTTCTCTCATTTAAATGGAGCTCCATCTCTGTGTAAGGTAATGGCAAGGTATTTGAAAATACAAAGATGGCATATACATTCAGTATTCATGAAAATTATGAAAACATGTAGTTTTCATATAATTATAAATTATATAGTGTTCATATAATTATAAATTATATAATTTTCATATGATTATAAATTATATAATGCATATATTAATAACTGTATACATTAAAATCACAGTAAGATATTGCTACACACTATTAGAGTGACTGACTTCCCTGGTGGCTCAGACGGTAAAGCATCTGCTTACAATGCGGGAGACCCAGGTTTGATCCCTGTGTGGGGAAGATTCTCTGGAGAAGGAAATGGCATCCCACTCCAGTATTCTTGCCTGGAGAATCCCATGGACAGAGGAACCAAAAGTTTAGAGCTTCCTAAAAAGAACTAGACATATAATCATCATTTAACCTTACAATTCAACTACTGTGAATTTATCACAGAGAAATAAAAACATATTCATGCAAAAACCTTAACAGCAAAAATTCATAAAATTTTTATTTATTATAGCTAAAATCTGGAATCAGTTCAAATGTTCTTCAACAGATGAATTGTTAAACAGTAGTGCATTCATGTCATGGAATACTACTCAGCAATAGTAAGGATTAGATAGTTGATACACATAACTTAGGTAAATCTCCCAAGAATCATGCAAGGTGAAAAAAAAAATTTCCAAAAGGCTATAATATGCTATGTCATTTTATTTCTGATGACATTTTAGAAGTGAAGGACAAATTTAGTGGTAAGGATTAGGGATGGTTGGGGAAATGGGTGGGATGTGGGTATGATTATTCAAGAACAACAACCAAGATTTTAATATGTTGGTACTGTCTAGAATCTTTGCTACAATGCTATGTACACAAGTTCAGTTCAGTTCAGTTGCTCAGTCGTGTCCAACTCTTTTTGACCCCATCAATCGCAGCACGCTAGGACTCCCTGTCCAGCACCATCTCCCGGAGTTCACTCAGACTCACGTCCATCGAGTCCATGATGCCATCCAGCCATCTCATCCTCGGTTGTCCCCTTCTCCTCCTGCCCCCAATCCATCCTAGCATCAGAGTCTTTTCCAATGAGTCAACTCTTCGCATGAGGTGGCCAAAGTACTGGAGTTTCAGCTTTAGCATCATTCCTTCCAAAGAAATCCCAGGGTTGGTCTCCTTCAGAATGGACTGGTTGGATCTCCTTGCAGTCCAAGGGACTCTCGAGAGTCTTCTCCAACACCACAGCTCAAAAGCATCGATTCTTCTGCACTCAGCCTTCTTCACAGTCCAACTCTCACATCCATACATGACCACAGGAAAAACCATAGCCTTGACTAGACGGACCTTAGTCGGCAAAGTAATGTCTCTGCTTTTGAATATACTGTCTAGGATGGTCATAACTTTTCTTCCAAGGAGTAAGTGTCTTTTAATTTCATGGCTGCAATCACCATCTGCAGTGATTTTGGAGCCCCAAAAATAAAGTCTGACACTGTTTCCACTGTTTCCCCATTTATTTGCCATGAAGTGATGGGACTGGATGCCATGATCTTAGTTTCCTGAATGTTGAGCTTTAAGCCAACTTTTTCTCTCTCCTCTTTCACTTTCATCAAGAGGCTTTTTAGCTCCTCTTCACTTCCTGTCATAAGGGTGGTGTCATCTGCATATCTGAAGTTATTGATATTTCTCCCGGCAATCTTGATTCCAGCTTGTGTTTCTTCCAGTCCAGCATTTCTCCTGATGTACTTTGCATATAAGTTAAATAAGCAGGGTGACAATATACAGCCTTGACTCCTTTTCCTATTTGGGACCAGTCTGTTGTTCCATGTCCAGTTCTAATTGTTGCTTCCTGACCTGCATACAGATTTCTCAAGAGGCAGGTCAGGTGGTCTGGTATTCCCATCTCTTTCCGAATTTTCCACAGTTTATTGTGATCCACACAGTCAAAGGCTTTGGCATAGTCAATAAAGCAGAAAGAGATGCTTTTCTGGAACTCTCTTGCTTTTTCCATGATCCAGCGGATGTTGGCAATTTGATCTCTGGTTCCTCTGCCTTTTCTAAAACCAGCTTGAACATCAGGGAGTTCATGGTTCACATTTTGCTGAAGCCTGGCTTGGAGAATTTTGAGCATTACTTTCCTAGAGTGTGGGATGAGTGCAATTGTGTGGTAGTTTGGGCATTTCTTGGCATTGTCTTTCTTTGGAATTGGAATGAAAACTGACCTTTTCCAGTCCTGTGGCCAATGCTGAGTTTTCCAAACTTGCTGGCATATTGAGTGCAGCACTTTCACAGCATCATCTTTCAGGATTTGAAACAGCTCCACTGGAATTCCATCACCTCCACTAGCTTTGTTCGTAGTGATGATTTCTAAGGCCCACTTGACTTCGCGTTCCAAGATGTCTGGCTCTAGATTAGTGATCACATCATCATGATTATCTGGGTCATGAAGATCTTTTTTGTACAGTTCTTCCATGTAGTCTTCCAAGGAGTAAGCGTCTTTTAATTTCATGGCTACAGTCACCATCTGCAGTGATTTTGGAGTCCCCAAAAATAAAGTCTGACACTGTTTGCACTCTTTCCCCATCTATTTCCCATGAAGTGATGGGACCGGATGCCATGATCTTAGTTTTCTGAATGTTGAGCTTTAAGCCAACTTTTTCACTTTCCTCTTTCACTTTCACCAGGAGGCTTTTTAGTTCCTCTTCACTTTCTGCCATAAGGGTGGTGTCATCTGCATATCTGAGGTTATTGATAGATATGTGTACCAGTAAAAGTATGGATATCTAATTTACATTAACATAAATTATCTTACTCTCCTCACCTATATCTTGATGTTTGCTCAAATTTGTGTCCATTGAGTCAGTGATGCTGTCTAACCATCTCATCCTCTGCTGCCCTCTTCTCTTTTTGCCCTCAATCTTTCCCAGCATCAGAGCATTTTCCAATGAGTTGACTCTTTGGCCAAATTATTGGAGCTTCAGCATCAGTCTTCCTCCTAATGAATATTCAGGATTGATTTCCTTTGTTCTTTTACTGTACTCAAATTTACAATTACCTCAGTTAAAATATGTGTAATGTTCAGACGTAAAAGAGTTTTACTGATTTGATGGACATGAGTCTGAGTGAACTCTGGGAGCTGGTGATGGACAGGGAGGCCTGGCATGCTGCAATTCATGGGGTCACAAAGAGTCGGACAAGACTAAGTGACTGAACTGATATTTCCACAAAATATAGTAAATACTAAGTTAATGACACTCTAGGGTTCAAAGAATGAAATATTTTGAAATTAAAGCAGAAGGAAGAATAGAAAACCAAATTTAATCAGAATCTAGTATTTATATAAGAAAAGAAAAATGAAAATCACTTCTTCATGTTTGAAATCAGTTGTAAGCCATGACTGTGAAATGTACGCTGTCATGTATTTGCAAAGCCAGAGCTGAGAGAACATTAGTCATTGACCAGTCCATCAGGTACAAGGTAGATGAATTAAGAAGAGGAGAAAACAGAATTAAAAGAAAGAGTGTTATGAAACAAATGTGTTCCTTAGGCAGTGAGTAATCAGAAGTATACTGGAATAATACTATGTTTCGCAGTGATGATATCAAAGCCATCTATCACTGTGATTACAATATGCTGAGCCACTGCATCACAGCTGTCCATGAGCTGCAGTATGTTTGGCTGCCCCACAGCAATATTGCAATTTTAATTAACATTTGGGGAGCAGCAGATCAGTTCAACAGTTCTTCTCATTTAATTGATAGCCTTTCGAAAATCGAGCTGCTTGTTTTATGCATGGACCATTGCTTACCACCTGCAGGATTTATTTGGATGGCTAGCTATTAAATCTTATCTGTTATCATCATGAAGCCAAATACACATAATTTTTGTTTTGAAGTGAATTTCAAAGAATGAGTTCACACATTAAAGGAGCTATGTTTTGTAAAGGAATAGGGGAAATTTTTTTCTGTTTATTTTGATCCTTCATAGAGAACATTTAGAGGATATACTGATATAATCTTTAGACACAGAAGTACACTTTATAGATGTTAATACTAGTACTTGAGGTAGAAACAATTTTTGGAATATAATTCCATGAATGTTTTCAGATATACAATAGATACTGTTGGTTGCTTACCTAGCATCACTCTCATCTTCTTCCTTTGTAACAGAATCCCGGAGTTCTTCAGATACTCATCTCTCCAAGTTTGTGGATCTCATTCAGGAGTTACTGAGCCTATTCACAGCTCCATTAAATAGACTGGAAAATCAGAATAATCGTATCTTCCTTTTTGGTATTTGAATCAAGAATGACCATGTGATCTAACACAAGTTGGAGTGGTTTACCAAAGTTTCTGTGAAAGTGTCCTTCTGTGTTTCCAACAGATGTGGTTTCCTTCAAGCGTC
The DNA here is from genome assembly GCF_032405125.1 of Capricornis sumatraensis. Taxonomy (NCBI): domain Eukaryota; kingdom Metazoa; phylum Chordata; class Mammalia; order Artiodactyla; family Bovidae; genus Capricornis; species Capricornis sumatraensis. The sequence goes on along the minus strand of NC_091069.1, from coordinate 22,105,939 downwards.
TCTGCTTTTGTGCTGAATCTGTGATAACGTCACTTTATTTTTACAATCTCACATCATCCTATAATCTAGTAAGGACGATATTTCATGGACTTAAATGTGGTCATTTCTATGAGATGATATTGATGGATCAAATAAAATGTGGACTATTGATCATTCAATTTAATAATATGACGATCACAAGGATCTCGATAATGTCAATATCCATGGGATACTGGAAACATCCCAAGGGTCCATCAACAGATGAGTGGATAAATGAAATGTTGCATATGTATTAAGTTGAACATTCAGTTCAGTTCAGTTCAGTTCAGTTGCTCAGTAGTGTCCGACTCTTTGTGACCCCATGAATCGCAGCACTCCAGGCCTCCCTGTCCATCACCAACTCCCGGAGTTCACTCAAACTCACGTCCATCGAGTCAGTGATGCCATCCAGCCAAAAAGTTGAACATTACTTAGCTATAAAAAGGAATGAAGTTCTGATACATGCTGCAGCAGGAATAAACCTTTGATATATTATACTGAATGAAAGAAACTAGATACAAAAGAATAAATATTGCATGTTTCCACTTAATGACATACTTAGAATAGGTGTATTCATTGCAAGTTTCCCAAGGGTGGCACAGGGTGAGGGAATGGAAAATGGGGAGTTATTGGTTAATAAATATATAGTTTCTGGTTGAGATAATGAAAAGTTTTTGGAATAGATAGTTGTGATGGCTGCATAGCATTGTGAACGTAAAATGCCACTGAATTATACACTTAAAAGTGGTTAAAATGACAAAATTTAAGTTGTATACATATATATATCTTATGAAAATAAAGAAGTAAAATACATTTTATAGATGATTGATATAGACAGTCCTTTCAGAGAATTTTCTATGAAATAAGTAGAGATATTAAATGCTACTGGACAAGTTAAGTGTGGGATAAAATCAGTATGAAAACCAAAAGTATTATAATTGTCATAATTAGTGACACTTAAGGACAGGAATGCATTTTGAAAATGTAATAGAGGAGAAATTTTAAAGATAAACTGAAAGAAAAGTGAAAAGAGTGAAAGTATATTCCCAGTAAATGGATTCTCTTTGAAAATTGAGATTGAAAAGGAGATATTATTTTGGAAAGGATATATCTGGCTCTTTGGAATTAATGAAGAGATGGATCTGACTGTATTATATGCACATCAATGCAAAGGACTAGAGGTGTGTAATTCACTTTTAATCATTCCGTGGGCTCTATTGACAAATGTATTTATGTGGAGTGAGTGTAATAGTAGGCCTGCAGTTATTAGACTGAAAATGCTATGAAAGGTTATTCTAATTAGAAACTCATCTAGAGGTGAAAGAGAAGTTGCTGATGAAGCACTGGCTCAGATCTGTAGTTTAATTCAGATTAATGAATCTGCAAAGTAGTCGCTAATGAAATAGGGTATAAAATAGTAGACGGGATCATGGTTACTGCATGCTCGATAATCAAGAAACAAACGTTTTTAGGTGCAAAAGACCAATGAATTTATTCATTTGGTTTAACAAATTAAAACAACAAAGCAAACAAAAGTAAACAAAATTAAGCTCAGGATATGTTTGCTATGAATATATTAACTTATTTTAATAAATTAAATGTTTGTTTTTACATGCAGAATCATCAATGGCTTAATGCATACTTGCTATTTTTTGCCATCTCATTTTTGCTCTCACTCAAATTACTGTTAGATCGGCTGAAATATTTGATTGCCATATAAGGTCCAACCACTCCATCCTGAAGGAGATCAGTCCTGGGTGTTCATTGGAAGGACTGATGCTGAAGCTGAAACTCCAATACTTTGGCCACCTGATGCGAAGAGTTGACTCATTGGAAAAGACCTTGATGCTGGGAGGGATTGGGGGCAGGAGGAGAAGGGGACAACAGAGGATGAGATGGCTGAATGGCATCACCGACTCGATGGACATGAGTTTGAGTAAACTCCGGGAGATGATGATGGACAGAGAGGCCTGGCATGCTGCTATTCATGGGATCGCAGAGTTGGACACATCTGAGCGACTGAACTGAACTGAAGGTACAAAGGGCTAAAATAAAGATGATCATAGGAGAGGGACTCCTAAATCAGAATGTGAACTGAAAGAAGTCTTCCTGGAGTGGATTACAATTGTCTCATTTCTTTAAAAATGAATCTAAATAAACTCTAATATAATAAAAACTCAGTCTTGTCCAACTCTTTGTGACCCCATGGACTGTAGCCCACCAGGCTGCTTTGTCCATGATGATTCTCCAGGCAAGAATACTGGAGTGAATTGCCATTCCCTTCTCCAGAGGATCTTCCTGACCCAGGGATCAAAGCTGCATCTCCTGCACTGAAGGCAGATTCTTTACCATCTGAGCTATAGGGAAATCCCTATAATAAACACTGAAGAAGAATCTATCTAGGCAGTTCTTAATCCTTGAGGAAAATTACAAAGATATCATCCAAAGTAGTGAATTCCATGTGATATACATACTTTGATACTTTTGCTTGTCATATAATTGAATGGATGAATAAACACAGATGTTGCACAAACACACACACACAAACACACACAAACACACAATGGAAAACTTCTCAACCATAACAAAGATGAAATTTGCCATTTGCAATAACATGGATGGACCTTGTAAGTATTTTTCAAAATGATATAAGTCAGATGGAGAAAGAAAAATACCACATGATTTCATTTTTATGTGGGATATAAAAGGCAGACGAACAAAATAAAGAAATGAACATAGACACCGAGGGCAGAGTATTGGTTACCAGAAGGGAAGGAGCAGGAGGGAAGGCAAAAATGGGTATAAGGAATCAACTATATGGTGAAGGCTGGAAACTAAATGTTTGGTGGTGCACATACTATAGTGTATAGAGAAGCAGAAGCAGAAGGTTGTACACATGAAACTGATACATTGCTATAAACCAATGTTGCCTCAATAAAAATAAAACAAAAGGTATTCATTAGATATACTTCACACAATACTTGTGTTATTATTTCTACTTATATTACCTCTACTAATATTAAGTAAATATCACGATAGTCAATACCATCTACAATGTTCTTATTTATTTAGCCATGCAAGTTTGTTTACATATACTGTTTGAGTTAATCGTCACTCAACAGGTAGCAAATGAGGGACCTAAAAGTTGAAGAAAGAGTGCATTGGGCCCCATACAATTTGTAGGTGGCATTCTCTCTTCAGTTTTATCTGCACAGCTTGTTCATCAGCCACCATAACTGAAGCCAACATAACATTATGTTTCATATGACTTATTTACTCCTTAATAAACTACTTATATTTTTAGGCAATGCTGTTAATGGTAACAGTGAACATTTTTGCAGTGCTTTACAATAATCTACAGTGCATATTATGCTGACAATCTTATGTAATTTTCTAGAAACTTTTAAGGGATAGAGCTATTTGTCATCACAATTTTGTAAGTAGGAAACTGAAACTCAGGAGCATAAAACGATTTACAAAACATCAGACAGCAGGTGTAGAATGGTTAGGATAAGTAACTAGAAGCTCTAAATTGCAGCACCACTCTCACAATACCTCACCAACATTTACTAAGCTTCCTGAGCTCCCTTGCCCAAAGCATTTCACTATTCTTCTGCCTTCCCTATTTACCTAATTAGTGTTTATAGAACTTAGACAGTTTTCAAATTAAGTATCTTTTAAATTATGACACTAGCCAAGTTAATGAGAGCTTGAGGATTGATTGAAGAATTAGTTTGATATTCAAAAAATCCATTCCAAACATATGAGGATAAAAGCTATTTTTAGTGTTACTTTCCAACTGATAATTTTATTCAGTCTTGTCACCACCATTGTCACTAAGAGATGCATATATTTTTAAACAAAAGAGATGCTATTAATATTAAAAATTTTATTTCAATCAATAAAAACTGATGAAATAGCTGTTCCAACTATACTTGTCAGTATAATATATATAGTGCATATAATATAAAGTACAGATATATATAGTATATAATATGTGTGTGTGCTTAGTCACTGAATCATGTCCTACTCTTTGTGACCCCATGGACTGTAGCCCGCCAGGCTATTCTCTCCATGGGGATTCTCCAGACAAGAATACTGCAGTGGGTTGCCATGTCCTTCTCCCAGGGATCTTCCCAACCCAGGGATTGAACCCAGGTCTCCCACATTGCAGGCAGATTCTTTACCATCTGAGCCACCACAGAAGCACATATGTGTGTGTGTGTGTATATACACACACAGTAGTGACTGTGTGTACACTACTGTGGCTCAGTGGTAAAGAATCTGCCAAACAATGCAGGAGACTCGGGTTCTATCCCTGGGTCTGGAAGATACTCTTGAGTAGGAAATGGCAACCTGCTCCAGTATTCTTGCCTGGGAAATCCCATGGACAGAGGAGTGTGCCAAGCTACAGTCAATGGGGTCACAAAAGAGTTGGACACAATTGAGCAACTACACAACAAGAATAAACAACATATTGATACATATTTTCCCTCGCCTGGAGCAGAGAAGTACCTGTTAGGGAAGTTATTCTTGCTTTTGTCATGATTCTTTTCCTTCGGCAATGACACTGACTCTTACGCCGGCTTTCTGCTTGTATTCATAGAAAGCTACCTTGGCAGTGGAGTGTGTTACATCCTCATCATATTTTTGAACATGAAGTGGGAGCCCCCCACCCCATTTCTGTAATCAAGATATCTGAGAGTTGTTGGGCTCAAGGTCTTCTCCTCAATCAGCTGTGGTACACGGCATCCTGAACTCAAATTTTCCCTGCAATAGTAGCAATCAAGGCAAAATAAAACCCAGGTTATTCTCCTTGGCCCAGTTTATCTCCCCATAGCCATGGGGAAGGTTGCTGAATCAATCAAATCTCCAAATAAAAAGGTAATTATTTTTTTATTTCTCTGGAGCAGATGCAATGAGAGCAAGGTTTCTTCTTCTGGGAGTTCCTACTGCATTGCCAAACATCAGTGGTTATCTTAGAAGACAGAATTAATTACTTGCAAGCAGTTCTTGAGTTTTTCAGTGGGACTAAAAAGCTGGTCATTAAGATTCACCTGGCTTGTGAGCAAGTACTGTGGGCCAGACATACTGCTAGATGTTTTCCTGTGCAGTCAGTAATTTAATTGCATTTAAACTCCAGATATATGGGCATGCACACACATGCACATGCAGATACTGACACAGTAAAGTGTTCATCTTCATGTTAAAGTGAGGAAACAGGTTCAGTGAGCAAATCTATGACCAAGGGCACAGAGCTTGCCAGTGGCTCAAGAGTACTTCAAACTTGTATTACCATGTTCCATGCTTTCATTATGAACACGTGGTGGTTTGCAAAACTTGTATCTAACGCATAACACACATTCACATATCCACTACAACAGCTCATTATTGCCTTTTTAAATGCTTATAACAGCAGTTTCAATATTGTCCTTTTCCTAAGATGGACTATTGTTTGAAGAAGGAAAGAACACCCTGGATCTTAGCTTAGGGAGATACTGAGTGGATTAAAAGGATGCCTGTCGGTCTTTCAAACTTTATGTAACCCCCTCACTCAAGTATTGTGAAATATTATGTGAAATCTAGCACTTAGCTAGATTCCACATTCCTTTTCTTTTTGATATCAGCTAAGAGAACATGTGTATTATATACTATTTAACCATTGAATTAGTGACTGGGGTATTTCGCTAAGGTGGCACAAATGGTAAAGAATCTGCCTGCAGTGCAGGAGACTCGGGTTCCTTCCTGGGTTGGGAAGATCCCCTGGACAGAGGATCTTGGAAAGTAAAAATAAAAATTAAAAAAATAAATAAATAAAGTCCATGGAGTCGCAAAGAGTCAGACACGACTTAGCAACCCAACTTCTTGTATTACTGCAATTGCACACTAAACATCAGTGTTGGCTCCTTTTGATCCCTTAAATGAAAAGAAAGAACAAAGATTAGCGGTACACAAAGAAAGCAAAATTTTGTAGGACACAAAGGTGCAAAGAACCTAGAGAAATTGGAGAATTTAACCCTTAAAATGCTCTGTGAAAAAAATTAAAAAGTTGGCACATTTTAGGGGTTAAAATGGCATTTTGCATTTATATTCATAAGTTTGGGTTCAAACTAAATAGATGGTTTTCATATGTAGAATAAACAAATATATAGTGGAATAAAACACAGCTTACAATAAAAGTGGTAAAACAGGAGTAAACTTAAGAATACAGAGTTAAATAGGATCCTTATTATACAGCAGATCACCAATACATGGTGGCTATTCTCTCTTGTGGTTGCTGCTGTTATTGTCCTGTGAACTGTGGTCTCTATCACTACCTCTTTCTCCATCAGTTTTACCCACAGACAGCCTGGAAAATCCCATGGATGGAGGAGCCTGGTAGCCTGCAGTCCATGGGGTCGCGAAGAGTCAGGCACGACTGACCGACTTCACTTTCACTTTCCACTTTCGTGCATTGGAGAAGGAAATGGCAACCCACTCCTGTATTCTTGCCTGGAGAATCCCAGGAACAGAGGAGCCTAGTGGGCTGCCGTCTATGGGGTCACACAGAGTTGGACATGACTGAAGCGACTTAGCAGCAGCAGCACCAGCAGCAGAGCTCCACTGGCAACCTGAGTGCCCTGGTCTTTCGTCTTTGTCTCGTGACAACTCTGGCTTTACCTTTGTTCCATGTCAGCAAGTTGGTCCCAGATAGCAGCCCAGCATGGAGCACTTGATAGTTCTGAGATGTCTAATCTAGTGGGAAAAAAATCACAGGCTTTAGAGTTTTTTCTAACCCTGACTCAGTCAGTTGCTCTCTGAGTCATCATTAAAGAAGCCTTTTCATTTTCCTGACCCTTTCTGAATCCATGTGTCTGCAAAATGGGCATTAAAGCCTTATCTTACTCTCAGGTGTAGATTAAGGATCACTATGTACTGGGAAGTAAATATTTTGTACACTGTAGTTAGCTGAATAATTGTGTTTTCTAAACTGTTCTTCCACCTTTAAAGTCACTGAAGACACTGAATTAGTGAATATTGAGCAATTATTCCTAGAAGAAATACAGAATTTGAGGTTTTTTGCAAGACTCTGGTCACATTTCATCAACTGATCAATATATACCTTGCTTTATGTGTTTTCTGTTTATAGATACTTAATTATAATGCTGATTTATTAACAATGGACTTGTAGCCCACAACGCTATAACTCATGCCTGAATAAAGCTTACCTAGCACATATATATTGTTCCTGTGAGATGCATCATAGGCTACTTGTGCTCAGGAGCATTAGACAGCATGGCAGCAGTATGCTTCGGGGTCATTTTAAACAGAGAAATCACAATAAAACACTCAAAAATGTGAAAAAAATAGTGATAGCAAATAGATCACTTAAAGGATTCTCATATATAGTATGAAAACTGAAACAAGGCATATACTCACCATGCTTGTAGAAGTACTTCATTTTCTAGAACACAGGACAAATTGCTTCCTTTTGTCCAGCTTCTATGGAAATTTCCAAGTCTAGCTGTGGATGTGAAGCATTTCTCAATCTACAAGAATGACTTTGTTCTCAATGTGATGCAGTCTGATGTGACTTCAGTGTCTTTGAAAATGATGCCACACACAGTATATAACTACCATGCCAATTTCGACCAAATTATCTCTGTCCTTGCACAATTTCTCTGTGGGAAGTCTAATTTAGCTTAAGAAATCAAGTTCCTCTAGCTGAAATGTATTTTTTTTAATTTTTCTTTTTACAGTTTTAAAATGGTAGAGTACACTTAGTTTCTGTTTTAAATACATGTGCTAGAGTAAGACATTTCATTTTGCTTTAAATCAAAAATGACTAACATTTGAATTCTGAAATAGTACAGAGAAATAGATCAGCCAAGGCAATGTACCATGAGAGAATAATGGGCTGAGAAAATTTTAAATGTAAGCTACTCACTTATGCAAAGGCAGGAGTTCTGAGATGTTTATAAGAGATCCAGTGATCAGGAAATGAATGCCTCACAATTTGGGGAGATCAAGGGTTACTATGAGGAGTGGCATGATTTTCTGTGGATCCCAGTTGCTTTTGTGTGAATACTAATAACTTCCTAATTATGAATATAAAAGCTAGTGATGTGATCTCCTACCCAGTTCTCTCATCCATCTCCTTAATCTCATCCGTCTTTAGACTCCCACGCAAAACCATAAGGTAATTATTAAGTATCTGAAATATATTCATTATCTTTTCTTGTGCCTCTGGGAATCCTCATGTTCTGTTTCCTCTTTCTAATTTTTGTGTTTGAAAATTCTATCCTGATCTCAATTTTTTCTAAATTTAAGATTTTCTCCAATCTGAATCACATCCTTCAACATTTAGCCCAAATGCCACAGAAGCCCTCACTGGTTGGCTTAGACCTTGAAAAAGTTCATTGTTTACCTTACAGTTCATAGAACCATATGCTTTTATGTTTTACTGTAGTTTCTAAATACTTTTTTTCTTCTTCTTCCTGTTGTCATCTAAGCAGAAAAAATGTGAAAGCATTAGTTGCTCCCTCATGTCCGATTCTTTGCAACCCCACGGGCTGCAGCTCACCAGACTCCTCTTTCCATTGCATTCTCCAGGCAAGAATACCGGAGTGGGTAGCATTCCCTTCTCCAGGGATCAAACCTACATCTCTTGAGTTGCAGGCTGATTCCTTACCATCTGAGTCACCAGGGAGACCCAGAACTCCCTTGAAATAAGGGAGAAGTCTATGACACTTGTGTAGATGTTTATTTTTGTTGCTCTTCAATTCATTCATTCAACAGCTATTCTCTGAGAGATTTCCAGATACTGGCATGATAGTGAACAAAACCAACAAATTCCTTGTCTTTAAAGATTGTACATTTAAGTTGTTGCAAATATGTACGTACTAAGGCAAATCAGTACTAACACAAATTGGGGAATTCTAAAAAGAAGGTGCTAAAGGGACCAAAAGATTGGGGTGCCAGTTGACCTGAAGAAAGTTCTATAAAGAAACAACAACTAGGACAATGACTAAGATTCTCTATTTTTCTTTACTCTTCCTTTGCAAAGAGTCTGATTTATTTTTTTCTACATTCTCTCTCTCTTTGGAGACTGTTTGTGGGAGCCCTACACACAGCTACCTAGATGGTACAAAAATGTAATGTCTTTATTCTGGGAGAATGATCTCTGATTGCACTAGCATGGTCAACATTGATTATGGTTTATCGACTGTGAATGGGGCTGGCAGTATGACTAAATTATACAGGCTAGTATAAAATGCCTGCCACTACTACAATCTCATGAACAGGAGAAGATTTTTAAGTGATAAAACTTTGGAGCTCAGATCTCTTGGTTGAGCTCAGAATGTCCTTATGGGTATAGATTTTGAAGTATAAATTTTATGTCTCTTAACCTCTCTGTACCTGATAATCAGGTAAAAACTATATTTTCTTGGAATATTAACTCTTGTATGCTCCTACTTAGCTACTCATATTGTTTTTTTTTTTTAATTAAAGATAACATAGGTGAATATTTGCTTCTAATTGGGGGATACTTTTGTAACATTAAAAGAAATAAAGGAATTAGCAGTCTGATGAGTCAGTTTAACTACTATCATAAAGTATTCTGAATGTCTCTTTGAACAATATAATAACAAAATAAAAGGTTAAAGATGTGTCCATATGACTTAGGAAATATCATCTGGCCTCTTGAAGCTTTCATTTATTTTCCTATAAAATGTTCTTTATGCAATACATGTTTATTTGACCGTTTCTATGTGAAGTGAGCTGTTCAGGAGCCAACCTCCCCAACAAAACTTTCTGTTTCCGTGACAGTGTTTTATGATGACCAGAAAAATTAAAACAAAACTTTTTATAAAGTACCTAAAAATGAAATTGATTACTATTAGACAAGACAATGCTTTTTAAAAGACTGTTACAAATTCTAAGGCAGTGGTTATGTTTACAAAGTCTTGGTTAGACTTTCTGGGAGATTGCAGAAAAACTTGGGAAGGTATGACCTAGCCATCTTGTGGTGTCTAAAAGAATTAAATAGAAGCAATTTTTCCTGCTGCATTTGTTTGGAGCATGGTGATTTTTATCAGGTGTATCCTGAATCATGTTTTGTATCTACAAGGCTCACTGGTGGTCAGTGTCTACAGGTCATCATCAGTACTTCCCTAGGGAAAACCTGAGGAACAGCAGGGAAAGCTTTGTGACTCTGCCCATCCACAGTAAAAGATAGCAGCAACCCACTAGGTGTCCATCACAAATGTGAAGTCACTGCATTTGTATTCTTTCTTACCCACTGAGTTCATTCTTTTTATAAATAACTGTTGTTCTGACTTTGTAGTTCTTGGTCCCTACAAATAACATCTGTATATTTGTGCTCAGTTGCTCAGTCATGTCTGACTCTTTGCAACCCCATGGACTGTAGCCCACCAGGCTCCTCTTTTCATAGTATTTTCCAAGCAAGAAGACTGGTGTGGGCTGCCATTTCCTTTTCAAGGGGATCTTCCTGACCCAGGGATAGAACCCACATCTCCTGCACTGGCAGGCGGACTCTACCGCTGAGCCACCTGGGAACCCTCCTTTAGGTTACTTGCTTTCAATGCTGCTACCAGAAAAGCTGCAAGTCATTTCTCATCTCCTTGCTTCTGTCATTGTTCCCTGTTGTTGAATACTTTAAGAATGACATATAATTGAAAAGGATTCATTTCAAATATACCATTTAATTTCGATAATTTTTTAATCTCTGGGATGCTTTGCCTGGGCTGAAATATATTCCACATAGCACTCCTGAGGGTATTTTTCACTTAAAAATCTAATATTTTAATCAAATAAAATTAAACAGTTGGATTAAATATCAGAACTTGATGTACCAAACTAGGAAGCCTATGGATTTGCTTTAAATCTAGATATCAGGGCTAACTTCTTAGAACATATTTCAGATGATAGAATGCAAGCAAGTTAATAATACAGACTAAGTGAAAATGCTCTTACCATTAAGGAACCACTCCCCGCCCCCCATTTTTGCCTTAAATCTCAACTATCCTATTTCCTATTTCACAGTGATTGATCACTACTTATTCTTTTAGACTCAAGCCAAAGGTCATACCCCATCGCAGCCCCCAACTTCCAAGATATAATGCCTGATAATCTGAGGTGAAGTTGATATAATAATAATAGAAATAAAGAGCACAATAAATGTAATGTGCTCAAATCATCCCAGAACCAACCCCACCCGGCCTCAGGCCCCAGTCTGTGCAAAAATCATCTTTCTTGGTAACTTAGGGTCACTACTTAAACCTTGTAAGCCCTTACACCTTAAACCCTTTATGCCTCTGTTTATTTAGCTATAAAAGAACAGGCAGTTCCAAAAATTTATTGTATAAATATACTTAATGGACATGGAACAGAACATTTCTAACATGCTCAATAAAACATTAGCTACTGTCTAAATTATTTAAAGCATGTATTGGGTTGGCCAGAAAGTGTGTTCAGGTTTTTCAGATGATATTACAGGAAAAAAAAAAAAAAAAAAACAAGCAAACTTCTTGGTCAACTTAATATGTGGAGCTGTGATGGTGAGGAAAATGTCCTGGGATATTTTACAGCCAAATTAATGAGAGCAGAAGCCTTTGAAACCGGGAGAAAAAACAAACAAACAAACAAAAAACCCACGTATCTATTGCAGGAATTTCTGTATTCTTTCAGGAGTAGCTAAGAGTTCATTTAAAGCTCAAGTTCAGTGAGGATAGAAATTATATTTTGCTGTCACATCTCACCATTTTGTCGCCACCACCCCCCCACCAGAATGATGTCTTATCCATCAGTTCAGTTCAGTTCTGCTCATTTGCTCAGTTGTGTCCAACTCTTTGTGACCCCATGAACTGCAGCACATCAGGCTTCCCTGTTCATCATCAGCTCCTGGAGTTTACTCAAACTCATGTCCATGGAGTCAGTGATGCCATCCAACCATCTCATCCTCTGTCTTACACTTGTCCTCATGCCTTCAATCTTTCCCAGCATCAGGGTCTTTTCCAGTGAGTCAGTTCTTCCCATCAGGTGGCCAAATTATTGGAACTTCAGCATCAGCATCAGTCCTTCCAATGAATATTAAGGGTTGATTTCCTTTAGTATTGACTGATTTGACTCCTTGCAGTCCAAGTGACTCTCAAGAGACTTCTCCAGAACCACAGTTCGAAAGCATCAGTTCTCTGGTGCTCAGCTTTCTTTATGGTCCAACTCACATCCAAACATGACTACTGGAAAAGCCACAGCTTTGACTAGATGGACCTTTGTCAGCAAAGTAATGTCTCTGCTTTTTCAATATGGTATCTAGGTTGCTCATAGCTTTTCTTCAAAGGGGAAAATGTCTTTTAATTTCATGGCTGCAGTCACCATCTGCAGTGATTTTGGAGCCTGAGAAAATAAAGTCTTTCACTGTTTTCATTCTTTCCCCATCTATTTGCCATGAAGTGATGAGACTGGATGCCATGATCTTTATTTTTTGAATATTGAGTTTTAAGCCAGCTTTTTCACTCTCCTCTTTCACTTTCATTAAGAGGCTCTTTAGTTCCTCTTCAGTTTCTGCTTAAGGTTGGTGTCATCTGAATATCTGAGGTTATTGATATTTTTCCTGGCAATCTTGATTCCAGCTTGCGCTTAATCAAGCCTGGCATTTCACATGATGTACTCTGCATATAAGTTAAATAAGCATGGTGACAATACACAGCCTTGAATACTTCTTTCCCAATTTGGAACCAATCTGTTATTCTATGTCTGGTTCTAATAGTTGCTTATTGACCTGCATACAGATTTCTCAGGAGGCAGGTCATGTGGTCTGGTATTCCCATCTCTAAGAATTTTTCACAGGTGTTGTGATCCACATAGTCAAATGCTTTATCATACTCAAAGAAGCAGAAATATATGTTTTTATGGAACTCTCTTGCTTTTTCTATGATCCAAAAGATGTTGGTAATTAGATCTCTTGTTCCTCTGCCTTTTCTAAATCCAGCTTGGACATCTGGAACATCTGGAAGTTCTCAGTTTATGTACTGAAGCCTAGCTTGGAGAATTTTGAGCATTATTTTGCTAGTGTGTGAGATGAGTGAAACTGTGAGGTAGTTTGAACATTCTTTGGCATTGCCTTTATTTGGGGATTGAAATGAAAACTGACCTTTTCCAGTCCTGCATGACTACTGAGTTTTCAAAATTTGTTGGCATATTGAGTGCAGCACTTTCACAGCATCATCTTTTAGGATTTGAAATAGCTCAACTGAAATTCCATCACCTCTGCTAGCTTTGTTCTTGGGATGCTTCCTAAGGCCTACTTGACTTTGCACTCCAGGAGTCTGGCTCTAGGTTAGTGATCATACCTTCGTGGTTATCTGGGTCATGAAGCTCTTTTTTGTATAGTTCTTCTGTGTGTTCTTGCCACCTCTTCTTAATATCTTCTACTTCTGTTAGATCCATAACATTTCTGTCCTTAATGTGCCCATCTTTGTGTGAATCGTTACCTTGGTACCTCTAATTTTCATGACGAGATCTCTAGTCTTTCCCATTTTATTGTTTTTCCTCTATTTCTTTACATAGAGATAGGCTTTAAATATCAGATGGAATGGACCTGTCTAAAATCCAGAATGCTGCATGCAGTAGTTTACTAGTCCTATTTTGTGAAACACTTGAGGTTCATCAAATCAAACCAGGTAAACCATAATCTAAGCCATTGAGAAGTATGAGGATATACTTTTCCACTGCATGCCTGTGAGAGTTAGGGTGTGTCATTTAAATTCACTTGTTCTCAGGTTCTACCTTTATTAAATGAGGAATCTGGGAGATCTGTTATGTTCTATTATCTTGTCTTTTAAAATAAACTATAATAACATAATCATGATTATGTAAGCTCCAATTCATGCGCTATCTCTGCATCTTATTCTCTGTGTGATTTGCCCTTCATGTTTGCTAGGAACATAGTTAAACATTATAACATAAGCAGAAACTGAATCACAGTTGATTTCTTAACCTTAACAATATTAAGTCACTGCCCTACATAAGCTAAATAGGAACCAGATGTCATATATAGTCCTGAGCAGAAGAGTGAGCTGTTTTGTTGAGCTATATCATGGCTTCTCTGATCAGCACTCTTTTTTTTTTTTTAATGGAATTATCTTGTTTCTCACATTGGCATTTTGCAGGTAGACCGTCTGTCACTTTGGTGCCACATAGAGCATTATATCACCACTAATAAATCAGTTGTCTTGGGGAATAATATCAGTATCAAGGTGTATGGTAAGAAAATATAAATCTATCTTCCAGTAGGCTTAGAATTAAAAAAAGAATAATGATTCTGTAAGATTGTAGCCTAAGAAAAATGAGACTGGATATTTAGGCAGTGTTGATTAGAAAGTAGAAAACAATCATTTGCTAGATCTACTGATTTATGGTACCTTCTAAGTACATACTTTGGGGTTGTTTGCTCCAGAAGGAAACTGTAGACAAATTCATAATTCATAATACTTAGAAATATTCATATGATGAAGTAGCTAGTAGTAAAAGGGCAGCAAGAGAACAGATATTCCAAGGCTTTATCTGCTGTTTGCAGGATGCTGATGGTAGCTTTTTAATATCATTAGTAATTTTAATGCTTGTCTATAAATCTCTTATTCACAAAAATAGCTCTATGAGACACCATAGGTAAAATAAAAAGAATTGGGGGGGAAAAAAAAAAAAACAGATTTGAAAGGAGCTCTTTTACTCTCTGGCAATGGAATTAATTTCCCTAATTCCACAAACTTCACTTTTCATATCAGTTGCTACTGCTGCTGCTAAGTCGCTTCAGCCATGTCTGACTCTGTGCAACCCCATAAATGGCAGCCCACCAGGCTCCCCTGTCCCTGGGATTCTCCAGACAAGAACACTAGAGTGGGTTGCCATTTCCTCCTCCAATGCATGAAAGTGAAAAGTGAAAGTGAAGTCGCTCAGTCGTGTCCGACTGTTAGCGACCCCATGGACTGCAGCCTACCAGGCTCCTCCATGGGATTTTCCAGGCTAGAGTACTGGAGTGGGGTGCCATTGCCTTCTCCAATCTAATAGTATGAATGCATTGTAATCCAGTATGCTGTTGTTGTTCAGTTGTTCAGTCATATCTGACTCTTTGTGATCCCATGGACTGCAGCACAACAGGCTTCCCTGTCCTTCACTATCTCCTGGAGTTTGCTCAAACTCGTGTTCATTGAATCGATGATGCCAATCTAACATCTCATCCTCTGTTGACCCCTGCTCCTCCTACCTCAATCTTTCCCAGCATCAGGGTCTTTTCTAATGAGTCAGATCTTTGAAACAGGTGCCTAAAGTATTGGAGCTTCAGCTTCATCATCAGTCCCTCCAATGAATATTCAGGGTTCATTTCCTTTAAGATTGACAAATTTGATCTCCTTGCTGTCCAAGGGACTATCAAGTGTTTTTTCCAACACCACAGTTTGAAAGCATCAGTTCTTCTGCACTCAGCCTTCTTTATGGTCCATCTCTCACATTCATACATGAGTACTGGAAAAACCATAGCTTTGACTAGATGGACCTTTGTTGGCAAAGTAATGTCTCTGCTTTTTAATATGCTATCTAGGTTGATCATAGCTTTTCTTCCAAGGGGCAAGTGTCTTTTAATTTCATGGCTGCAGTCACCATCTGCAGTGATTTTGGGTCCTAGGAAAATAAAGTCTGTCACTGTTTCCATTGTTTCCCCATCTATTTGCCATGAAGTAGCTTGGACTTCCAGTGGCATGGACTGGACACCATGATGTTAGTTTTTTGAATGTCGTTTTTCACTCTTCTCTTTCACCTTCATCAAGAGGCTCTTTAGTTCCTCTTTGCTTTCTGCCATAAGGTTGGTATCATCTGCATATCTGAGATTATTGATATTTCTCCTGGCAACCTTGTTTCCAGTTTGTGCTTCATCTAGTCCAGCATTTTGCATGATGTATCTGCATATAATTTAAATAAAGAGGGTGACAATATACAGCCTTGATATACTCCTTTTTCAGTTTGGAACCAATCCATTGTATCATATTTGGTTCTACCTGTTGCTACCTGCCCTGCATACAGGTTTCTCAGGAGGCAAATAAGGTGGTCTGGTATTCCCATCTATTCCCATCCACAGTTTGTTGTGATCCACACAGTCAAAGGATTTAATATAGCCAGTAAAGCAAAAGTAGATGTTTTTCTGGAATTCCCTTGCTTTATCTATCATCCAACTGATGTTGGCAATTTTATCTCTGGCAATGAAATAGATCTTCATGAGTTTTTTTTTTTTCACATCAGGAATGTCTTTATTATATGTCTATGTTGAAGGAGTAACTCAGTGTTAATTATTTAATGGTATATGTGTGTGCTTAGTCGCTTAGTCATGTCTGACTCTGCGACCCCATGGACTGTAGCCTGTCAGACTCCTCTGTCCATGGGGATTCTCAAGGCAAGAATACTGGAGTTGGTTGCCTTGCCCTCTTCCAGGGGAATCTTCCCAACCCAGAGATTGAACCTAGGTCTCCCACATTGCAGGCAAATTCTTTACTGTCTGAGCCACCAGGGAAGCCCAATTATTTAATAAATACTCTAAAATATGTTAAAGTGTTGCTGCCATTTTTAGGGAAAATGATTAATTGTGAAGATGATTATATCCTATTATGGACTGAAAAAGCATGTATATTTTTGAGGAACAGAATATAGCTGGGAGATGAGAAGTCACAAATCAACAACGATTGAGAAAATAGTGCATGAGAGGCCAACATTGAAAGAGTGCTAATCAAAGAATATAACATTCAATTTGTGCTAATAAATCAAAAATTAAGTCATATTTCCTAATATTTTAGTAGTAAACTGATACACTATGAAATAAAATCATATCTTATTAATAAGACATTTTCATTAAATCTGAAAAATATACGCATGTAGTAGTAATGAATCATTTGACAGATTACATTTTGGACATTTCCAAAGGAAAGCACTCGACCCACAAACCAATTACCATAGACAAACAAGTTTGAATTAAAATTTAGAATCTGATAATAATGTAAATGTGCTTTTCAAAAATAACTTTGGAAGAATTAAAATTAGAATATATTTTATATGTGTCAGTGTAAATACATAAGCCAAATTTTACCTCAAAAATGTGTCAGCTCATTGAACTTTCTGTGATTTAAACAATTTTTCTGCCTTTTTTCACATCATTATAAATCACAGGGACTTGTTGATTAATCCCAGATTTTGTCAAGTTAAGCAGTATATCTGTACATATGTACATGGGTTTCCCTGCTGACTCAGGTAGCGAATCTGCCTGCAAAGCTGGAGGCCCTGGTCCAATCTCTGGGACAGGAAGATTCTCTGGAGAGGGATTGGCTCTACCTGCTCCAGTATTTTTGCCTGGAGAATTCCATGAAAAAGGAGCCTGACAGGCTGCACTCCATGGTGTCACAGAGAGTCAGATGCTCAGAATGAGCAACTAACATTTTCCTTTTTTCATGTATATATATACACATGCATACACTCTTTCACAAAATTTTCTTTAAGAAATTATAAGTCCCTTTTACATATGGTCAATGAGAATAGTTCCATTTTCTTATATTAGGGAGCCATTTTATTGGGGAGCTGATATATCAAATGAAAATGATATCTTGATGAAAGTGAAAGAGGAGAGTGAAAAAGTTGGCTTAAAGCTCAACACTCAGAAAACTAAGATAATGGCATCTGTTCCCATTACTTCATGGCAAATAGATGAGGAAACAGTGGAAACAGTGGCTGACTTTTTTTGGGCTCCAAAATCACTGCAGATGGAAATTGCAGCCATGAAATTAAAATACTCTTACTCCTTGAAAAGAAAGTTATGACCAATCTAGACAGAATATTGAAAAGCAGAGACATTACTTTGCCAGTAAAAGTCTGTCTAGTCAAGGCTATGTTTTTTCCAGTAGTCATGTATGGATGAGAGAATTGGACTATAAAGAAAGCTGAGCGCAGAATTGATGCTTTTGAACTGTGGTGTTAGAGAAGACTCTTGAGAGTCCCTTGGACTGCAAGGAGATCCAACCAGTCCATCTTAAAGGAGATCAGTCCTGGGTGTTCATTGGAAGGACTGACATTGAAGCTGAAACTCCAATACTTTGGCCACCTGATGTGAAGAACTGACTCATTTGAAAAGACCCTGATGTTGGGAAAGATTGAAGGCAGGAGGAGAAGGGGATGGCAGAGGATGAGATGGTTGGACAGCATCACCAACTCAGTGGACGTGAGTTTGGGTAAACTCCGGGAGTTGGTGATGGACAGGGAGGCCTGGCGTGTTGAGGTTCATGGGGTCTCAAAGAGTTGGATATGACTGAACGCCTGAACTGATACTGATATATTAAAAGTGTTCATTGTTTAGTTAATTGGGTTTTATCCAAATTGCCTTTATAAATCTTCTTACAGTAGATGTTAGCAATCATGCTTATGAGGAAATTAGTAGCTCATGAAGGAAATAGGAAACATTTACCCTGAACTAGAATGATCCACTGGACCTTTGCTTTCCAGGACCCTGCAATGCCTAGGATACTGTCATGAAATTAATTTCTGTCAATATGTTTTTCCTTATAGCACTGGCAATGGTGATGAGGATTGATCACTTTTCAGTTATAAATTACCTAACGTCTCATAGTCTGAATGATAAATCTACCTGCTTTTACAAGGCTTACAAACAATATAAAAAGAGCCATATGCAGCAATAGAAGTAATAAACCTGAGATATGGTAAATTTACTGCAACAGTTCTTAAATATCTGTCTGAGGAATAATAAAATGTACAAAGAAAGAAAATAGTAGATGTACAAAAGATGCCCTTAACAGTCTTGCTGCTTCAAACTCAGCTCCTTTTGAGTAGTAAATGACAATAAATGACCTACTCTTTGAAAATAATAGTTAACTGAATCTCATTACTTACAAGTGTACAGACCAGTTAATCATTTTATCTCGTTTTTTTTTTAATTTTTATTTATTTATTTTAATTTTAAAATCTCTAATTCTTACATGTGTTCCCAAACATGAACCCCCCTCCCACCTCCCTCCCCATAACATCTCTCTGGGTCATCCCCATGCACCAGCCCCAAGCATGCTGTATCCTGCGTCAGACATAGACTGGCGATTCGATTCTTACATGATAGTATACATGTTAGAATGCCATTCTCCCAAATCATCCCACCCTCTCCCTCTCCCTCTGAGTCCAAAAGTCTGTTATACACAGCTGTGTCTTTTTTGCTGTCTTTCATACAGGGTCATCATTGCCATCTTTCTAAATTCCATATATATGTGTTAGTATACTGTATTGGTGTTTTTCTTTCTGGCTTGCTTCACTCTGTATAATCGGCTCCAGTTTCATCCATCTCATCAGAACTGATTCAAATGAATTCTTTTTAACGGCTGAGTAATACTCCATTGTGTATATGTACCACTGCTTTCTTATCCATTCATCTGCTGATGGACATCTAGGTTGTTTCCATGTCCTGGCTATTATAAACAGTGCTGTGATGAACATTGGAGTACACGTGTCTCTTTCAATTCTGGTTTCCTCAGTGTGTATGCCCAGCAGTGGGATTGCTGGGTCATAAGGTAGTTCTATTTGCAATTTTTTAAGGAATCTCCACACTGTTCTCCATAGTGGCTGTACTAGTTTGCATTCCCACCAACAGTGTAGGAGGGTTCCCTTTTCTCCACACCCTCTCCAGCATTTATTGCTTGCAGATTTTTGGATCACAGCCATTCTGACTGGTGTGAAGTGGTACCTCATTGTGGTTTTGATTTGCATTTCTCTGATAATGAGTGGTGTTGAGCATCTTTTCATGTGTTTGTTAGCCATCCATATGTCTTCTTTGGAGAAATGTCTATTTAGTTCTTTGGCCCATTTTTTGATTGGGTCGTTTATTTTTCTGGTGCTTTTCAATGTACCTGGTATAATGTTTAGTTTTTTCTTACCTCAAAAAATTTGACTTCTAAATAAATACCTTTTAATATGCAAATCATTCTGTTTTCTTCTCAATTTGACTTCTCACAGGACCCCTCTACATTGATTATCCTTCATCTTACTAAACTCCCATTCATTTTTCAAATAATTGCAATTTGATATCCACATTCGCTATTTCCTCAGCATTGGCAGCAACTCACTTATTCATTTCACCTGACAATTCTTCTTGCAACATTTAAAAATCCTTTTTTTTTTTAAAATTGTCACAGTCAAATCTTTTCTTTTTACAACTCACAGAACACTAGTTTTATAGACCAAGGAACTTGTTCAAGCATGAACTTGACTTATTTGATGTATCATTGAAGGTAAAAATCTCTATTAAGTTGCTTGTGTGTGTTATTCGCTCAGTTGTGCCCGACTCTTTGCGACCCCATGGACTGCAATCCATCAGGTTCCTCTGTCCATGAGATTTTCCAGGCAAGGATACTGGAGTGGGTTGCCATTTCCTTCTCCAGGGGATCTTCCCAACCCACGGATCGAACCTGGGTCTCCTGCACTGCAGGCATAAGAGGCATTTATTCTACATAATCCAGAAACAGTTTTAATTAACTTGCTGCTGCTGCTCCTGCTGCTAAGTCACTTCAGTTGTGTCCCACTCTGTGCAACCCCATAGATGGCAGCCCACCAGCCTCCCTGTCCCTGGGATTCTCCAGGCAAGAACACTGGAGTGGGTTGCCATTTCCTACTCCAATGCATGAAAGTGAAAAGTCAAAGTGAAGTCACTCAGTCGTGTCCAACTCTAGGTGACCCCATGGACGGCAGCCTACCAGGCTCCTCCATCCATGGGATTTTCCAGGCAAGAGTACTGGAGTGGCTCACCATTGCCTTCTCTGAATTAATTTCCCCTTTTATTCAAATTTGTTAATAACTGTTTCACACGATTATACATTATTATAAATATTTCATTTTCCTCTATTGTAGCTTTACATACATTACATTATATACTTTATATATATATAACTTATCTTTATACTCTCATAAGCATATTATATAAGAAACTCTATAAGAGCTTTTCACAATTTAATATTTTTATGCTAAACTACATGCATTAGAGTTTATTTCCTATTTCAATAATTAAAGACATATGTTCTAATTGAAACTTCTAATTGACTTCTAATTGAAACTCCTACTGCCCTGATATTAATAGTGAGTTGTTTTAAGTATCATTTCAGTTCAGTTCAGTCGCTCAGTCGTGTCCGACTCTTTGCGACCCCATGAACCACAGCACGCCAGGCCTTCCTGTCCATCCCCACCTCCCGGAGTTTACCCAAATGTCCATTGAGTCGGTGATGCCATCCAACCATCTCATCCTCTGTTGTTCCCTTCTCCTCCTGCCTTCAATATTTCCCAGCATCAGGGTCTTTTCAAATAAGTCAGCACTTCACATCAGATGGCCAAAATATTGGAGTTTCAGCTTCAGCATCAGTACTTCCAATGAATACCCAGTACTGATCTCCTTTAGGATGGACTGGTTGGATCTCCTTGCAGTCCATGGACTCTCAAAAGTCTTCTCCAACACCACAGTTCAGAAGCATCAATTCTTCAGTACTCAGATTTCTTTATAGCCCAACTCTTACATCCATACATGTCTACTGGAAAAACCACACCTTTGTTGGCAAAGTAATGTCTCTGCTTTTTAATATGCTGTCTAGGTTGGACACAACTTTCCTTCCAAGGAGTAAGCATCTTTTAATTTCATGGCTGCAGTCACCATCTGCAGCGATTTTGGAGCCCCCCAAAATAAAGTCTGACACTGTTTCCCCTGTTTCCCCATATTTGCCATGAAGTGATGGGACCGGATGCTATGATCTTAGTTTTCTGAATGTTGAGCTTTAGGCCAACTTTTTCACTCTCCTCTTTCACTTTCATCAAGAGTCTCTTTAGTTCTTCAATTTCTGCCATAAGGGTGGTATCATCTGCATATCTGAGGTTATTGATATTTCTCCCGGCAGTCTTGATTCCAGCTTGTGCTTCATCCAGCCCAGCATTTCTCATGATGTATTCTTCACAGAAGTTAAATAAGCAGGGTGACAATATACAGCCTTGACATACTCCTTATCCTATTTGGAACCAGTCTGTTCCATGTCCAGTTCTAACTGTTGCTTCCTGACCTGCATATAGGTTTCTCAGGAGGCAAGTCAGGTGGTCTGGTATTCCCATCTCCTTCAGAATTTTCCACAGTTTATTGTGATCCACACAGTCAAAGGCTTTGGCATAGTCAATAAAGCAGAAATAAATGCTTTTCTGGAGCTGTCTTGCTTTTTTGGTGATCCAACGTATGTTGGCAATTTGATCTCTGAGTGACTGACTTATTTAATTATCCCCTTCTTGAAGTAAGAAATGTGTAGTGTATAGCATCAAATTTTCTTCATCTTGAAATACATATTAATATAGAGGTCTTTGTGTAGAAACTTTCCATACACTGCTTAAGTTTGACTTCCACTAGAAGAATTGTTGGCTTCAAAAGAGTAACACTTTGAAATCTCTTTATATTATCAAATTACTGTTCAAAATGATTATGTTGGGTAATGATCTTACTTGTTTCTCAATTAGGAAGCAAAAATACATGCTCACAACATCACCGGGTATTCACTTTTCCAATTCAGACACTTTTAGTAGCTGTAATCTGAATAACTCAGAGAAATAAATTTGTATACCCTCAGGGTCTTCCTAAAGACCCAAAGTACTTCTTCATGTTATTTAAATGTAAAAGTATTTGTAAATGGCTATCCAGCAAATTAGAAAACTGTCCATGATTCTGGGATAAACTACAAGAGAAGATTTCATGAAATGTGCGTTACATTGTAAATGAGGAAGCGGTAAGCTTGTCATGTAACTGGTGCCTGTGAATGGTTGCCAGCCAGAGACATTTATTCCATTCAGCCTTCCCATGACCTACAGCTATTCACAAGTCACTTCAAAATCACATTTGTCTCTTGTTGACCTATGTTGAAATAAACCTTATATTAGTTGAATCTAACAGTACTAAGGAATCTGGCAGCAATTCACATAGCTGCTAGTTGCCAATGTAATCACATTTGTCTCTCTGGTGTAACATTTAAATAAATGAAACATAATTTTACTAATTTACAATGGACATTTTATGTTTGGTATTTTTCATATAAGCTCTTTATTGGAGCATAATATTAATATGGAAAAATTGACAACCATATCAGAATACAGGATGCTTTCACAATCTAGAGCCCTATCAACCCTGTAATTCTTTCAAGTATTTAACCCTCACTCTGAGGATAACCATGTTCTTACCTCAAACGATACATTAATGTTACTTATCCTTTATTTGTGTCATGTTATTGGAATTATAAAATATATATTTTGCTTCTGGCTTCTTTCAAAGGCATCCTTTAAGTTTTTTGCAAGTTTATGTGCACTTTTATTCTTAGCTCATTTTTACTGCTGCCGCTACTGCTAAGTCGCTTCGGTCGTGTCCAACTCTGTGCAACCCCAAAGATGGCAGCCCACCAGGCTCCCCCATCCCTGGGATTCTTCAGGCAAGAACACTGGAGTGGATTTCCATTTCCTTCTCCAATGCGTGAAAGTGAAAAGTGAAAGTTAAGTCACTCAGTCGTGTACAACTCTTAGCGACCTCATGGACTGCAGCCTACCAGGCTCCTCCGTCCATGGGATTCTCCAGGCAAGAGCAGTGGAGTGGGGTGCCATTGCCTTCTCTGCATTTTCACTGCAGTACAGTATAAACATACCATGCCTCATGTATTCATCTTACTTCATGTAGCATTTCAGCAATAATTTTAGAAAAATGTCTAATAGAAGTGTACACAATTATGTTTGGTATAAGTATAAATAATGACTCATTAGAGTATGAATATGTTTGATAGATATTCTCAGTATTTCAAAGTGATTTTACAAATTTAGGTTTCCAAAAGTAGATTTATTTTTATTTTTTGATATAACATATGTGATATAAAATTTGTATAGCTTTTCAACTATACAATTCATGGTATTAATTAAATTTACAACTTGTACAACTATTATGTCTATTTCCAAAAATCTTTATTACACAAACTCTGTACCCATTAAGCAATGACTACCCAATCCTTTCTTCTGCTGACCTCTAATGTATTTTCTATCTCAGTAAACTTGCTTATTTGACATATTTAAATTATCAACCATTTGGTTCTATCTAAAACCATTTGGCATGGACCAAATATATGCAGGGATATTTTATTTATTTTTATTGAAGTATAGTTGATTTACAATGTTTTGTTACTTTCTGGTGTACAACAAAGTGATTCAGTTACAAATATATATATAATTTTTCATTATGGTTTATTACAGTATATTGAATATAATTCCCTGTGGTATACAGTTGGGCCATACTATTTATCTATTTTATATATAGTAGTTTGTCTCTGTTAATCCCAAACTCCTAATTTACCCCTACCCCCTTTTTCCTTTGGTAACTTTAAATGATTCTCTGTGTCTTCATGTCTGTTTCTGTTTTGTAAATAAGTTCATTTGTATCATATGTTAGATTCTGCATATGATATCATATGATATTTGTTTTCCTCTGTCTGACATAATTCATTTATTATGATAATGTCTAGATCCACTTATGTTGCTGTGAAAGACATTATTTTATTCTTTTTATGGCTGAGTGGTATTCCATGGTATATGTTCATCTTTGGTGTGTGTGGGGGGTTGGAGGGTGTGGGTGGGTGTGGGTCTGGGTGTGTGGGTGTATACATCCTTACCACATCTTTATCCACTCATTTGTCTATGAATATTTAAGTTGCTTCTATGTCTTAGATGTTTTAGACGGGATCAAATATCAGGGACTTTTTGGTGTAAACCAAAATCTCATAGTAGTTTGGACCTTATCAAATGTGCTGCAACAGATAATTTATATAAGTGGAATTTTGTTATATTTTCCATTCATGTTTGGTTTATAGCACTTAGCATAACATTTTCAAGTTTCATCCATGTTGTAGCATTTGTTAGAATCTCATTTATTTTCATGAGCTGTGTTTCATTATATTTTGTTGATATATTCTCCTGTTGATGGACACTTGAGTTTTTTTAACCTTTTGACTGTGAATATTTACATACAAGTACCCTTTGAGTCCCTTTTTCAAAATTTTTTTGCGTATACACCTAGAAGTGGAATGACTGAGGAATGTCAATTCAAGTGCATGGCTCAATTTTCAATTGACATGCTCTTTTTGTTGTTCAGTTATTTTCACAGTTCCTTGTATTGATATATTCTGGATATAATTTTATCAGATAGATATATGATTTGGAAATATTTCCTCCCATCCTATAGGCTATTTACTTATCTATCTCTTTTGTTTTTTCCTTTCTTTTTTAAAATATAATTTTATTTATTTTAATTGAAGGTTAATTACTTTAAAATATTGTATTGGTTTTGCCATACATCAACATGAATCCGCCACAGGTGTACACATGTTCCCCATCCTGAACCCCCCTCCCTCCTTCCTCCCCGTACCGTCCCTCTGGGTCATCTCAGTGCACCAGCCCCAAGCATCCAGTATCATGCATCAAACCTGGACTGGCAATTCATTTCGTATATGATATTATATTCATATGTTTATTTTTTTATTTTACTGAAAACTACTTTACTTTTTATTTCGTTGCTCATGCTTCTGATGTCACATAAGAATTCCTTGCTAAAGTTAAGGTAATGAAAATTTATCTGTATATTTTCTTTTGGAGTTTTATAGCTTTAAGTCTTATTTTTAAGTCTTTGACATTGCAGATTTTAAAATATGATTTAACTTTATTATTTGCATGTGGAAATTAAGCAGTGCTTCTGCAGGTTTCAATTTTTCTACATTCTCATAAATATCTGACATTTTCGTGTTTTCATCTGAGCCATTCTTCTGGTAGAAAGTGTTTCATACTCTGATTATAATTAAACATGTAACTGTATTTACAATAAAGGTCAGTATCTTTGCATTTGAGTACCCTATTTTATGGGCTTCCCTGATGTCTCAGACAGTGAAGAATCCGCCTGCAATGCAAGAGACTGGGGTTTGATCCCTGGGTCGAGAAGATCCCCTGGAGAAGGGAATGGCTACCCACTCAGTATTCTTGCCTGTGTGTGTTAATTCCCTTCAGTTATGTCCAGCTTTCTGTGACCCTGTGGACCACAGCCTACCAGGCTCCTCTGTCCATGGGATTGGAGTGGCTTGCCGTGCCCTCCTCCATGGAATCTTCCCAACTCAGGGATTGAATCTGCATCTCTTATGTCTCCTACCTCCAGCATTGGCAGGTGGGCTCTTTACCACTAGTGCCACCTGGGAAGCCATGACTATTCTTGCCTGGAGAATCCCATGGAAAAGGAAACTAGTGGGCTACAGTCCATGGGGTCGCAAAGAGTCAGATGTGACTGAGCGACTAAGCACACACACACACATCCTATTTTAAAATGTAGCGTTCCAGTCTTTTTTGCATTTTTCTCTTGGAATTAGCTGTTATATACAGGGAAGCCTGGCATGCTGCTGTTCATGGGGTTGCAAAGAGTTGGACACGACTGAGTGACTGAACAACAACAATTCTAAATTTATTAATTCCTAGATTTTGGATTTTTTAATATATAATCATATAATCTGAATAATGATCATGAAACTCTAATTTTTTATACAATTTTATGCTCTTTATATTTTTGTTTTACTATTATACTGGTTAGGATGCCTTCTAAAATAGTGAATAGAAATTGTGAGAGCAAAAATACTATTACATTTGGCATATCAAAAGAAATACTTTTAATAATTAGCCTATGTATAAAATTGGGCTTCCCTTGTAGCTCAGTCAGTAAAAAATCTGCCTGCAGTGTAGGAGACACAAGTTTGAACCCTGAGTTGGGAAGATCCCCTGGAGAAGGAAATGGGAACCCACTCCAGTATCCTTGCCTAGAAAATCTCATGGACAGTGGAGCCTGGTGGGCTGCAGTCCATGGGGTCGCAAAGAGTTGGGCACGACTGATCAACTAATACTTATGTATAAAATTAGCTGTAGGTTTTTATTTAGTGTTCTTTGTCATGTTATGTAAGTTCCCACCTTCATTACTACAGTGAAGTTTTTTATTGTGGGTTTCCAAATACTTTTTTTTTCTTAATATATCAAAGGACATTGTCACTGTTAATACAGGATAAATTATATTGATTTAATAATCACCAGTCCAGGTTCAATGCATGATACTGGATGCTTGGGGCTGGTGCACTGAAAGGACCCAGAGGGATGGTAGGGGGAGGGAGGAGGGAGGGGGGTTCAGGATGGGGAACACATGTATACCTGTGGCAGATTCATGTTGATGTATGGCAAAACCAATACAATATTGTAAAGATATTAACCTCCAATTAAAATAAATAAATTTATATTTAAAAAAATAAAAATGGTAAAATCTTGAATCTCTAGAATGAAATCCAATTTGCAATGACATATTATTCATCATGAGCTTCCTTAATAGCTCAGTTGGTAAAGAATCCACCTGCAATGCAGGAGACCCTGGTTCAATTCCTGGGCGGGGAAGATTCACTGGAGAAGTGATAGGCTAACCACTGCAGTATTCTTGGGCATTCCTTGTGGCTTGGCTGGTAAAGAGTTGGCCTGCAATGCGGGAGACCTGGGTTTGGAAGATAAAGAAGATTAAAACAGAAATTTGCACCTAGAAGAGGGATGCTTCAAAATACAAAGCACTACCTTTGGGATCAGGAAGGAGGTAAAGACCTGAAGAACTCTGAGGAGCCTGCTGATAGCAGCTACAGAAAAATATCCCTGTTCACACTTCCAATGCTGGGATATGGATTCGATCCTTGGTTGGGAACTAAGATCCCACATGCTGCATCCTGTGACAAAAAAAAAAAAAAAAAAAAAAAACAGAGAGAGAGAGAGATTTTCAAATTATGTGCCGACAGAAAGATTAGTGAAACTACCCCCTACAGTCATGTAGAAGATGGAAAGTGTGCCTAAGGGGCTTGTGGATCTGGCTAAGGAAATTTCCAGAAAGAGTGGTGTAAGTTCAAGTTGACTTCTTTATTTGTCTATATGAAAGGTGAAATGAGATAAGAAAGATAAAAGGTGAAATGACCTAAGGAGGAACTGTTGATATTTTTCTCACATTTGTTTCTGTTCATTCCACCAGGAGCTTTGCAGGTGGCCCTAGTGGTAAAGAACTCACCAGCCAATGCAGGAGACTTAAGAGGTTCAGGTTTAGACCCTGGGTTGGGAAGATCCTCTGGAGGAGGGCGTGTAGCCCACTCTAGTATTCTTGTCTGGAGAATTCCATGCACAAAGGAGACTGGCAGGCTATGGTCCATGGGGTTGCAAAGAGTTGGACGCAAAGTGACTTCACACACACACACACACACACACTCCAATTGAATGCAGCATCTCATGAGTAGTTGGGTTGTTTGAGGTGAAATGAAAGTAGCAGCAAGAAACTGCCCAGGGAGAAATCCTTTAAAATATACATTTATTAGCATCATTCTATCTTAATTAGGAAAGGGACTTTGGAGCTTTTCGGAAACAAGTCCATTTTACACATTTGGCACATGAAAGACTAGCTCAGAACAAAGGGGAAAGTCACCCAGCATCTCATAAGCTGGTGAGTGGCAGAGCTGAAACAAAAGCTGGTTCTCTTGACATTCTTCTTGCGGCACAGCCTTGAAGCTCTCTTCTCTTTGCAAAGCGAGACAGGCTACTGGTATAGACATCTGAAAGCTTAACTGTCAAACTGAATCCAGGCTACTTGGCAGTGTCACAGGGAGAAATAATCTAATGGGTTGAAATGAAGGGAGGAAAATAGTTCTCAGCAAGTGGCATCAACTTACTTGGTATTTTTCTCCCCCTTTATTGTTATAGACATGTTAATGGCAAATCTGAGAAGTTTCTTTTGTGAATCAGGTTAGGGCTATGATTGTTCAAAAAAGCTCATTAGCAATTTATGAAGAGCAGCAAAACTCATCTTCCCTTAATGTGAAATCACTTCAGACTGTCACTAGAGGAAGAATTGTTGAGAAGTGAATTGACCACATACAGATCCATTCTTTCTTTAACAAAAAAGAAACCCATACAAAGGAAAAGTACCTTGCAATAATGAGGTATGTGTAACACTCAGTCAGAGTTCAGCCCCAGTTACTATGATGCTCTGAACGGAACTACTTTTCTTATTTGCCTACTGCGGGTACCACTCAGGTAGACGTCATAAACCTGAGTTATCTATCTGTTAAAGAGCAACAGGATCTCTTTGACTTAAAATTTCATTAAAGCTCTGAAAAGATTGGGAATAATGAAACCCACGCTCTGGAGAAGAGATACGTGAGGTTCACTGATTACATTCTGTACACACATTGGATAATCACGTTGACCAGAGTGCATGCTGATGTCAACGCTTGGTTATTCCATCTTAAGAAATAAACAAGAATTCCCCAGGGTGGCTGATGGGTAGGTCTGTGCTGGGTGAGACTATTTTTCTATGTTCTGTGTATGGTTCATATAGGCTTATCTCTTGCTCACACTTGATATCTAGGATAACTTACTCCCAGAGTCTTTCAAACTCCTTTTTATTTTATCTCACTTGTGTTTTAACTTTTAAAATGTATTTTCAAATTGAAGTCTAGTTGATTTACAGTGTTGTGTGAATCTCTGGTGTACAGCAAGGTGACTCAGCTATACATTCATTTTTATATTATTTTCCATTAGGACTTATTCCAGGATATTGAATATAGTTCCCTGTGCTGTACAGTAGGATCTTAATTTTTCACACCAATGTATTTGGCTAAGGTTCAGAATTTAGGCACCGAATCTTCATCTGATATTTTCTGCTTTGTAAATTTCTTGCTGTCTATTTAATCCCGTAAGGCCAGGAGAGATTGTGTGGCAGTATAGCTCTCTGATTATTCTAAGCATATCACATCAGAATTTTCATTGCCATAGTCATCCTTGTTCTGACCTCTCTTTCTTAATAAACAAATTTCTGTATCCCAGAGGGGAAGTGTGTCTGGTTGGTATAGGCAGAGACTGTGTGCTTTGAACTTCATAAAGCAATCTATTTATGACTTTAAAATATTAAGATTTGTGTTAAAATTATAATTTGTATTCTCTAGAATAAAACACATATTTTTAAAAGATAACTAGAGATTAAAAAAAAAAAAACAAACAGCATTGTGTTTAAAATGACCCATTAACTCCTTTATCCCTGAGGCAATTCTATGAAAAAAATAAGAGCTATCATAATTTTATCGAAACAATGCTTGTTAACAGGTTAAAATTTTCAGTTTCAAAATCTTACTGCCTTCAATACAAAGTAGTATCACTTACCATCCATTACATTTGTGAGTGATGGGCAGACAGATTTAGCACAAATTTGTAAGTATCTATGTTTATGCTGCTGCTGCTGCTGCTAAGTTGCTTCAGTCGTGTCCGACTCTGTGTGACCCCATAGGCGGCAGCCCATCAGGCTCCCCTGTCCCTGGGATTCTCCAGGCAAAAACACTGGAGTGGGTTGCCATTTCCTTCTCTGATCTATGTTTATACCTATGAAAATTTATTTGGTTGAATATTTCAAAAATAGAGATGCATCAGCATATTAATATCTCACTGCTGCTACTGCTAAGTCACTTCAGTCGTGTCCGACTCTGTGCAACCCCATAGATGGCAGCCCACCAGGCTCCCCTATCCCTGGGATTCTCCAGGCAAGAACACTGGAGTGGGTTGCCATTTCCTTCTCCAATGCATGAAAGTGAAAAGTCAAAGTGAAGTTGCTCAGTCTTATCTGACTCTTAGCAACCCCAAGGACTGCAGCCTACCAGGCTCCTCCATCCATGGGATTTTCCAGGCAAGAGTACTGGAGTGGAGTGCCTTCTCCAATTAATATTCCACAAGGCCATGTAATTGGACATCACCTAATAATACTAATATTCTACTGCCTAAGATGTTTGTACCAATGTGACCACTACTCTACTTTCTGGATATTTGTTAAAAATGAAGATACTTGTCTTGGTCCCTTTGGGCTGTTACAACAAAACAACCCAGACTCAATAGCTTATAAATAATAGAAATTTATTTCTCAAATTCCAGAGGCTTGATGTCTAAGATTAGGATGCCAGCATAGCTAGCTGAGGGTCTTCTACCTAGTCCCAGACTCATGGCATCCTCACATGGAGGAAGGAGTTGGGGAGTTCTGCAGCCTCTTTAGGTAGGTTCAGCCTTACTGGGATTACCCCAGTGAGGCATATATTACTCAGGCTAGTCTTCTGATAAAGTACCTACAAATAACACCACCTCTGGGGATTAAGATCTCAACATGTGAATTTAAGGATGATGCAAACATTCAGTCTATAGCAGCAACCACACATCTGCCTGGAAACCTTCAGAAGTTTGCCACCAACAGAAAAACTAATATAAGAATGATGTCCATCAAGCTAGACTTCAGAAACTCCAAGAAACAAGTTCTTATGCCAAGACTTAAGAGAGATCTTTTTAAAAATATGATAAAGTATGTTCTGCACTTAGCTCTCTAAACTTCAATTTTAAGCCATTAAACATGTTTTGAAAATGGTAAAATGATATAGAAACACATTTTTGATAGTACTTGGTGGGTGTCTCATTTTATAGGTAAGGTTGTCGAGCCTACACAGACAGAAATTTCCTGTATACAGTTATAAATCATGTTTTTACCAATTTGTGAAGGCATATTCTTAACAATAAAAAATATTATACTACAGTTAGTTCAGTTGCTTAGTCGTGCCTGATTCTTTATGACCCCATGGACTGCAGCATGCCAGGCCTCCCTGTCCATCACCAGCTCCCAGAGTTTACTCAGACTCATGTCCATTGAGTTGGTGATGCCATCCAACCATCTCATCCTTTGTTGTCCCCTTCTCCTCCTGCCTGCAGTCTTTCCCAGCATCAGGGTCTTTTCAAGTGAGTCAGTTCTTCACATCAGGTGGCCAAAGTATTGGAGTTTCAGCTTCAACCTCAGTCCTTCCAACGAATATTCAGTAAGACTATTATAATCTAGTGATTTCTAATTATTTCAATGCAATTTAACAATTTCCTAAGCCGTTACTCAGGTTTCCCTGGTAGCTCAGACACTAAAGAGTATGGCTGTCATGTAGGTGACCTAGGTTTAATCCCTGGGTCAGGAAGATCCCCTGGAGAAGGGAATGGCTACCCAGTCCAGAATTCATGCCTGGAGAATTCCATGGACAGAAGAGCCTGGTAGGCTATATTCCATGCAATCGCAAAGAGTCAGACACAACTGCATGACTAACACACTGAGATGCAAGCCATTATTCAATAGCTCTTTAGAGTAGTTGAGGTCACCATGACACTTCCATATAGTTTTTTTAAATTTCTCAATTTTTAAAGTCAAAGCCTCAAGTGTATCTTCTTTTACAAATATCTTCCCAATGATTTTACTGGAGAAATAACTTTTACATCAGGTATTGTGGATAAAGCTATTAATTCCCAATCCACAAACTAAAATATATCTAGATTATCTAAATTATGAATATCAAATTTCTCATCAGTAAAAAGGAAATTATATGACATGTGTTCACAAAGAATTGTACACAGCAAAGTTGATGTATAGAAGATCTGTATCTCAGTATTTGGTTTTTAGAAAATAAAATATTTACTTTCATTCACCCCCATGTAGTATTCTTCAACCATGTCACATTATTTTATGATTTCTATCATTCTTTTCTGATTTTTGACAAAAGTTCAATTCTATGTTAAAAATTATAAAGCAATATAGCTTTTTTTTCTTCATTATCAAAGAGAAAATTTAATGGGTATTAGTCTACTGAAGTTGAAATCAAGATTTCTGGGAGAAATATCAACCACCTTAGATATGCAGATGACACTACTTTAATGGCAGAAAGTGAAGAGAAACTGACAGCCTCTTGATAAAGGTGAAAGAGGAAAGTGAAAAAGCTGGCTTAAAACCCAACATTCAGAAAGCAAAGATCATAGCACCCATTCCCATCACTTCATGGCAAATAGATGGGGAAAAATTGGAAACAGTGACACATTTTATGTCATTGGGTTCCAAAGTCACTACAGATGGTGATAAAGAGGGTGACACAGGATGAGATGATTGGATGACATCACTGACTCAATGGACATGAGTTTGAGCAAACTCCAGGAAATAGTGAAGAACAGGGAAGCCTGGCATGCTGCAGTTCATGTCAGTAACCCTGGTTAAAAGAATGGAGGACAAGCTATGTTATTAATCCATTCAAAGTCTTATTGATGATGTCACCAACCTCACTGCTACATGTAGGGTCATAGAAGTTAATAAATGAGATCTAATTTCTCTGGACCTTCAATATCTAACTGAGAAGAGAAACATGAAAAAGACAGCTGGTGTATATTTTGATAGAGGCGATATCAACTGAAGTACACCACACAGTGAGAGAGGGCATTAATGAGGTTTGGGGTGAGGGGTCAGAGGACTGGGTAAGGGAGAGCATTTGGCAAAAAGTGCCCCATTGCATGGAGTGAGTAGACTGCACCAAAATACAACAAACAAAGCAAATAGACCTCTGTACAAATCAGTTTTGAAAATATGCAGAGTACATCATGAGAAACGCTGGACTGGAAGAAACACAAGCTGGAATCAAGATTGCCAGGAGAAATATCAATCACCTCAGATATGCAGAGGACACCACCCTTATGGCAGAAAGTGAAGAGGAACTAAAACACCTCTTGACGAAAGTGAAAGTGGAGAGTGAAAAAGTTGGCTTAAAGCTCAACATTCAGAAAACAAAGATCATGGCATCTGGTCCCATCACTTCGTGGGAAATAGATGGGGAAACAGTAGAAACAGTGTCAAACTTTATTTTGGGGGGCTCCAAAATTGCTGCAGATGGTGATTGCAGCCATGAAATTAAAAGACACTTACTCCTTGGAAGAAAAATTATGACCAACCTAGATAGCATATTGAAAAACAGAGACATTACTTTGCCAACTAAGATCCGTCTAGTCAAGGCTATGGTTTTTCCTTGGTCATGTATGGATGTGAGAGTTGGACTGTGAAGAAGGCTGAGTGCTGAAGAATTGATGCTTTTGAACTGTGGTGTTGGAGAAGACTCTTGAGAGTCCCTTGGATTACATGGAGATCCAACCAGTCCATTCTGAAGGAGATCAACTCTGGGATTTCTTTGGAAGGAACAATGCTAAAGCTGAAACTCCAGTACTTTGGCTGCCTCATGTGAAGAGTTGACTCATTGGAAAAGACTCTGATGCTGGGAGGGATTGGGGGCAGGAGGAAAAGGGGACGACAGAGGATGAGATGGCTGGATGGCATCACGGACTCGATGGACGTGAGTCTGAGTGAACTCCGGGAGTTGGTGATGGACGAGGAGGCCTGGCGTGCTGCGATTCATGGGGTCGCTAAGAGTCGGACACGACTGAGCGACTGAACTGAACTGAACTGATTGGAAGATAGAATAATATCACGTATCTATAATATATATCCACAGATGTTCATAAACATAAGGACATAGACACCTTGTGATTTTCATCCTGAAATTTTCATCATTAAACAAGTGGAACAATACCAACCTCACCAGTTTGTAAGTAAAAATTGAATCCAAGCTGTGTTTCTGGCAGAGGAATCAAGTTAAGATTTCCTGCTCAAATGGCTAAAACTTTTTTATTAATGTTTGTAAAGAAGATTTTTAAGAGATTTGTATTTATACTTGATGAGTAGTCTTATGGAAGTTTTGAACTAGATTTGGACAAGGGAGCTTCTATAGCAGTCTGCATATTAGAAAGCCTCTTTTCTTCTTCTTTTTTTGTTTTAAGCAATAATTGTCAGTGTTTTAGTTATCTCTTGGGTTATTTATATTTTGAAAACATAAGATTTACATCTTTGAAGGACAGAGAGAGAAATCAATTTTCTTATAGGAGTTTTGGGATATATTTCTCTTTTATCCAAAGTCTAGGGTTATTACTAGGCTTACCACATGACTCAGTGGTAATGAACCTGCCTGCCAGTGCAGGAGACATGGGTTTAACTCATGGTCTGGGATGATCCCCTGGAGGAGGAAACGGCAACACACTCCAAGATTCTTGTCTGGTGAATTCCATGGACAGAGGAGCCTGGTGGGCTACAGTCCACAGGGTCCCATAGAGAAGGACACAACTGAGTGACTAACACTAACACAACATGAATAGATATGAACAAATAAATAGAATGATAAACTGGTAACAATGACTTATATGCAAGTGGCACTCTGTAGCACATTATACTATTTTTATTTTTAGAATAGTTAATTTAATGAAATAAAATGAATCATGAGTAAAATTATGGGGCAATTAGACTTTATTTAAATATTTTGTCATGAGAGGTTTAAATTCTAAACTGAAGCCTATTATACAGAGTGAAGTTAACCAGAAACACCAATACAGTATATTAATGCATATATGTGGAATTCAGAAAGATGGTAAAGACGACCCTATATGCAAGACAGCAAAAAGGGCACAGATGTAAATGACAGACTTTTGGACTATGTGGGAGAAGGCGAGGGTGGGATGATATGAGAGAATAGCACTGAAGCATGTATTATCATACGTAAAATAGACGACCAGTGCAAGTTTGATGCATGAAGCAGGGCACTCAAGCTGGTGCTCTGGGACAGCCCAGAGGGATGGGGTGGGGAGGAAGGTGGGAGGGGGGTTCGGGATGGTGGGACACATGTACACCCATGGCTGATTCCTGTCGATGTATGGCAAAAACAACCACAATATTGTAAAGTAATTAGCCTCCCATTAAATTAATTTTAAAACAAGCCAAAACAAAAACAACAGAATATAAGACAACGATACAAAGTGTTTGAGATTATTTTTTTCTAGGATGCAGTTCTAAGTAGTGTCTCTTCAAATATTTATTTGATAGAAGACAAATATTTTTTACCTCTAATTTTCATATGAATCAGTCTATTTGGTAATGCTATTAAGCTTATGTTGCCAGTGCTTTCAAAAGTCTTTCTCCTCTTAATTATGACTTAAGCAAATTTGGTTCTATTTTATTTCCATACTTATAGAGTTAGTTATCAGCATCATTCATTTTACTAAGTCTTCACATCATTTGATCCCTTATTTTAATACCTGTCTGGCTCGGCTGGCTCTCATCATTCAGTAAGATTTTTAAAGTAAAGCTCATGGGTGTTTTATCCCATTATATTTGCAAGAACACATGACTGACTTCAGAATTCTAGGGTCACATTTCTTCTTGGCAGAACTTTGTAGTAATTGCTTCATCGCCTTTTGGTATTGAGGGTTGCTGTGGAGGGTTCTCTACTCCAGAGGCACTCATTTTTATCAATTTTGGCAGTTTCTCCTAAGAATATGCTAGACTCCCAATTCTTCTTACTGAATATTTTACTTTAGCAGTTGAATTTTTTAAATTTTCATATACTCTTATTTTTTTATAGATTCTTCTACCTTTGAGCTGTATAGATTCTATAGACTTTCTCTCTCAAGATAATTTCAAAAAGTGATACATGACTTCTGTCCCTTATGTAACATCTTTTACTATGGAATGATTTATAATTACTAAGGTTATTTGTCAAAGCTTGTCTATTCATATTTAAGAGAGGGGAACTACAGTGCTTCTTGGAGGTAGTATGTGTGAGAGGTTACATGTTTGTTGGTGGATTTCTGTTTGGCTGCAGAAGTTCCTAGGTGGCTTTAAAACTGATTAACCATGAATATTAGTATCTTGGTATGGCCAGTTTTAGCATGAAGGTATAATATTGACCATCATCATATGGAAGTTACGAGGGTAGATTACAATTAATGTCAGTAAAGGGTACATCTTTCTGTTTTGCAGTTTAGCAGCTTACTTCTGTGCTCTGTTGAACTGTGTCCCCAAGTCTGGCACTTCCGTTATTAAATTCCACCATAAAATGAATATCTAATCCCATATATGGTTCTGCAAAGAGTAAGCACTTGACTTTTGGGGATGTGGCTGAGAAATGGAACAACTTTCTGCTTCTTAGTGGACTTTAATTCCAACCACCATCAACTGCAGTAGTGCTCACGCCTCATTCCTAACTCTTGTTGATTCTGCAGGACTTACAAGCTTTCTTCTTGCTGGTATGTGCAGGCATTTGAGATTGATTGTCCTTTGATTAACTAAATTAATTATGATTGCCTTATCAATGTTCTCATAAATTAGAGATTGAGGCTTCAGCTGTCTCTTGTATCTTATTCTTGTTGCTTTCTGTAGTTTTTGAGGGTAGGGAAAAATCTAAAATTCTTTGGCATCTTATTTGTTCTACTGTTTTCTTCAGAAACATCAAGTTTATAGTATATGTTTCCTTTCATGATTTCTCATCACTTTCATTTTGCAATTTGTGGTGAGCAGAATTCTAAAATCATCTCCAAGATTCCCACCCCTTGGTATACATGCCCTTCGTAATCCTCTCCTCAAGGGTAGGCAGGTTCTATGAATATGATGGAGTCATTTCCACAATATTAAGTTATGTTAGACTCCTTCATAAGGGGTAAAGAGTGATTCTTTTGCTTGCTTTGAATGAAGAGTCAAGTTGTGAGAGGGTGGCCATTCAAAGTTGAGACTACTTCTGGTCAATAGCCAGCAAGAAAGTAGGATCTCTGTGTTATAATGCAAGGAATTAAATTCTGCCAACAACTATATGAGAACCACAGCCCTGCCTAAACCTTGACTGCAGTCTGGCAAGATCCTGAGCAGAATACCCAGTTAATACCACCTGGACTACTGACCCATAGACACAGAAACTTCTTTTGTATTCTTTTGAGCCACTGTGTTTGTGGTAATTAGTTACGCAGTAATAGAAATGAGTGTTTGATCTTGCACGTTTGTGGTTTTATTTTCTTTTTCACTTTACCTTGGTATTACACTCATAAGAGTACCATTTATAATTGTGTGCATTGTATTGGTTGCAGATTGCTCACGTGACTTTCATCTTATTTTTGTTGTTATCTTCTCAAAATTACTATTCATTCAGTCGCCTTAAATTTCTTCTTTTAAAACATAACTCTTTTTCTTCCAATTTATTGGTCTATTTATCTTTCATTTCCTTATAACTGTGAAGGATTATATGTATGAATTTTTTCTCTGTTATTAATAAATTTCCTCCTGGAATATTTTTTTCTTCATTGGTTTTTTGATTCACATCATGACTACCATCAGTTACCTTCCCTCCAGTACTCTCTTCCCCACCCCCAGTATTTCAGAATTCTAATTTCTTTCTGACTTTTGCCCATCTTTAATTGAGTCATCTATTTAATTAAAAATTTCTGGAGTCACAGACACATGAGTTGGAAAAGTTCAGAGCTTTAATTCAAGTTTTGCTCTTTGTGTGGGTTTTTCATTTGATAGTTTCCATCAGTACAAAACAATCTATTCACTCCCATGAGTATAAATCTCATACAAATTCTGGCATTCAATTTTTTAATGCATGCTACTTCTAACCAAACAAATTTGTTGCTGTTGAATAAAAGTACCATAAATTTTCCAAATTGTATTCATTAGATACTGTTACTTCCTCCATCTAGAGCTCTCAAACATATTATTTTTACATACTCTTAATGCATCAATCACTTCAAAGATTTTGGTCATGCTTCTCTGTCTGTTTTTATCTCATATAAACAGGTAAACTTTTGACACATTTAAGAATTTCATGTAAAACAAATTTTTGAAGGACAAACTTTCTCTTATTTCCTTGGGCACACTGACTCATCATTTCAGCTGATCCCTGAAGGAATCCATGACAAAATATTTATCATTAATTTTACCCACAGCAGCATAATTTAAACTCTAGTTATTTAAGCTTGTAAAACAAATTTGTATAACCACAATGGGAAATGATCTTCTCAGTGGTACAGCTAAACTAATAAAGTAATTATGGCAGGGCTGAGCAGTTATAACCAAGCATTGTAAACTCAATTCACATGTATAAAACCATAGAGGCAAGAAAAAATTTTAATGTAATAAGATTAGAAGAATAGGAAGACACAGGGAGTTTCCACACTCTCCTACAGAGAGCTGCTGTCTACCTATTTTTCCAGGAGCTCACCATGGAAATGTCTTTTGTCAACTCAACAAGATTAAATATTTTTAAAATGTCTTATGTGAAAAATATTGTGTTCTTTTAAAAGGTAGTAAAATTCTGGCACAGAGTGGGAGTATATTCTTCAGCAATATTTGCAAATAATTTATAGGTTTATTTGCATAATACCTAATTAGGGAATACTTTATGTTTCATTAGCTAAACAGTTGCTTCTATACTTAGTCTAACACCAAGGCTTAATCCACTTAACAACTTTCAACAAATATTTATTGACAGACCCTTGTGGTTAGGGATAATATTAGTTGCTAGGGATACAAAATGAATAAACACCAGCTCCTTCATTAAAAGTTTTTAAGGCTCAAGATAATATGGACACATAGTCTTTTAGAATATATTTATTTATTCATTATTTTAATCAATAATTACTTGTTACCTGCTAAATGCAAGTTACTGTCTCTATTTTGACACATGCACAGTTTCTATGACTGTATGTATGTTTCATGTTATTTATTAATATTTTAAAATAATCTGCATTTATTCCTTAATATTACATAAAGAGTATGTGCATTATTAATTTTTGAAGTTTTCACTCTTATCCATACATTGCCAGTGCTTATACATAAAATTCTTTTGAATGTCTCTTTCTGAAACCTACTTCTATTATAGCTGTATGTACTAATTATCTTTCAAGGGACAGCTCTAAGTCATACCCTGCACCCCACTATCATATTTATTCCTATTTAGATATATGTATATAATATTTTACTCTTTCAAATGCTCATAGTGTTCTTTCTGTGTCTTTTAAAGTTTACTTTGATTTAATGTGCATTGTACATTTGCCACTGCCATTATTACCATCAGCAATACCGCTGCTACACATTGAACATCCACCCGAGGGCCAACATATTTTATTTCTGTAAGATAAGATTCACATCATATTAGTTTTGTGCTCCTGAAATTGAGAATAGTTTCTGGTACAGAGTAGAACCCATTAAACTTTTGGCTTCTAATTTGAATGGTCTTATTCAGCTTGTCCACAAATAGGGGGAGAAAAAGGATACTGTAAGAACAATGGTAATAAAGCAAAATTTAGAGGTGCTCAAGTTCCATTTTGAGTTATACTAGTAGTAAAATAATATTCATGTTTACCTAAAATAATTCTACTTTTTATAATACCCAGAGTATGACTTGCGATTATAATAAAGTCTATCATCAATATCATAACAATTTGCTATGAATAGATAACAGGATACATATGACATGGATCTAGTAAACATGTCATCTTTATAATTTTTTATAATCTTTATAATGTTTTATATCAATTCAATTGTGTACTATTTGTTTAGTTTCGCATTCTACTAAAATAATTTTTAACTTTATTTTCTGAAGTTTACATTTTTAAAAAGCAATTTTGCTTATGAAAGTGTAGAAGAGAAGATTTTTTGAGGCACCCTACACAAATATTTTTCAATACATTTTTAAAATTTTCAGATATAAGGAGACTCTCCAGGGACAAAAATAATTATGAACTGAGTGAGGAGTAAGCATATATGAAATCAAGGGGTTGAACTGAAAATAAACACCTATTGAGAAATAGATTCAAGGGTCTAGATCTGATAGATAGAGTGCCCTGATGAACTACAGAATGAGGTTCGTGACATTGCACAGGAGACAGGGATCAAGACCATCCCCATGGAAAAGAAATGCAAAAAAGCAAAATGGCTGTCTGGGGAGGCCTTACAAATAGCTGTGAAAAGAAGAGAGGCAAAAACCAAAGGAGAAAAGGAAAGATATAAGCATCTGAATGCAGAGTTCCAAAGAATAGCAA
This sequence comes from Capricornis sumatraensis, assembly GCF_032405125.1. Lineage (NCBI taxonomy): Eukaryota > Metazoa > Chordata > Mammalia > Artiodactyla > Bovidae > Capricornis > Capricornis sumatraensis. Next base: position 22,065,007 of record NC_091069.1, on the reverse strand, counting down.
GAAGAGATAAGAAAGCCTTCTTCAGCGATCAACGCAAAGAGATAGAGGAAAACAACAGAATGGAAAAGACTAGAGATCTCTTCAAGAAAATTAGAGATACCAAGGGAACATTTCAAGCAAAGATGGGCTTGATAAAGAACAGAAATGGTCTGGACCTAACAGAAGCAGAAGATATTAAAAAGAGGTGGCAAGAATACACAGAAGAACTGTACAAAAAAGATCTTCACGACCCAGATAGTCATGATGATGTGATCACTAATCTAGAGCCAGACATCTTGGAACGAGAAGTCAAGTGGGCCTTAGAAAGCATCACTACGAACAAAGCTAGCAGAGGTGATGGAATTCCAGTGGAGCTGTTTCAAATCCTGAAAGATGATGCTGTGAAAGTGCTGCACTCAATAGCCAGCAAGTTTGGAAAACTCAGCAGTGGCCACAGGACTGGAAAAGGTCAGTTTTCATTCGAATCCCAAAGAAAGGCAATGCCAAGGAATGCTCAAACTACCGCACAATTGCACTCATCCCACACTCTAGGAAAGTAATGCTCAAAATTCTCCAAGCCAGACTTCAGCAATATGTGAACCGTGAACACCCTGATGTTCAAGCTGGTTTTAGAAAAGGCAGAGGAACCAGAGATCAAATTGCCAACATCCGCTGGATCATGGAAAAAGCAAGAGAGTTCCAGAAAAACATCTCTTTCTGCTTTATTGACTATGCCAAAGCCTTTGACTGTGTGGATCACAATAAACTGTGGAAAATTCTGAAAGAGATGGGAATACCAGACCACCTGACCTGCCTCCTGAGAGATCTATATGCAGGTCAAAAAACAAGAGAACTGGACATGGAACAACAGACTGGTTCCAAATAGGAAAAGGAGTACGTCAAGGCTGTATATTGTCACCCTGCTTATTTAACTTATATGCAATATACATCATGAGAAACGCTGGGCTGGAAGAAACACAAGCTGGAATCAAGATTGCCGGGAGAAATATCAATAACCTCAGGTGTGCAGATGACACCACGCTTATGGCAGAAAGTAAAGAGGAGCTAAAAAGCCTCTTAAGGAAAGTGAAAGAGGAGAGTGAAAAAGTTGGCCTAAAGCTCAACATTCAGAAAACGAAGATCATGGCATCTGGTCCCATCACTTCATGGCAAATAGATGGGGAAACACTGGAAACAGTGTCATACTTTATTTTTGGGGGCTCCAAAATCACTGCAGATGGTGATTGCAGCCATGAAATTAAAAGACGCTTACTCCTTAGAAGAAAAGTTATGACCAACCTAGATAGTATATTCAAAAGCATAGACATTACTTTGCCGACTAAGGTCCGTCTAGTCAAGGCTATGGTTTTTCCTGTGGTCATGTATGGATGTGAGAGTTGAACTGTGAAGAAGGCTGAGTGCTGAAGAATTGATGCATTTGAACTGTGGTGTTGGAGAAGACTCTTGAGAGTCCCTTGGACTGCAAGGAGATCCAACCAGTCCATTCTGAAGGAGATCAACCCTGGGATTTCTTTGGAAGGAATGACGCTAAAGCTGAAACTCTAGTACTTTGGCCACCTCATGCGAAGAGTTGACTTATTTGAAAAGACTCTGATGCTGGGAGGAATTGGGGGCAGGAGGAGAAGGGGACTACCGAGGATGAGATGGCTGGATGGCATCATGGACTCGATGGACGTGAGTCTGAGTGAACTCTGGGAGATGGTGATGGATAGGGAGGCCTGGCATGCTGCGATTCATGGGCTCACAAAGAGTCGGACACGACTGAGCGACTGAAATGAACTGAACTGAACTGATCAGCAAAATAACCTGTAAACTAAACTTTTAGACAGCTATAAATTAATCCCAGATTAATTCAAGGACACTAGAAAAGAGTAAAGTATCTGAACTGTGACCTCTATTTACCAGTCATAGTCAATTTACACTCCCTGTTTTCAACATATAAAGATAAAAAGAGAAAGAAAATCATATTTAAACTTATGTAGAATAGCATATTTAAACAGGCAAGGTATTTTTAGAGACATAATAACAAATCCAAAGTGAAAAAGACAAATGAATACTAGATTTAGATCAAGCAAAGGACATTAGATTTTATAATAATTCAGTTCAGTTCAGTCACTCAGTCATGTTGGACTCTTTGTGACCTCATGGACTGCAGCACACCAGGCCTCCCTGTCCATCACCAACTCCTGGAGTTTACTCAAACTCAAGTCCATTGAGTCGGTGGTGTCTCAAATATTTAAAGAAATAAAATATGAAGATAAAATAAGAATGCAAGAAAGTATTGAAAATAACAAAATGGATTAAAAATAACATACAAATTTAGAAATAAAATATATTTTTACATCTAAATGTTTTAACAAGAGCTTAATTAAAACAAAAAAATGGAAATAAAATCTGATTTTGTTGAAAAGACCAGTGAAAGCGATAAATCTTCAGCTAGGATAACCAAGAAAAAAGAAGACACAAATGACCACTATCAGAAATGAAAGACTGAACACTAGTACTGATCCCATGGGTTATTAAGATAATAAATGAGCCAAAAAGGGTAATAAAGGTTAATAAAGGAATAATGTGCATAAAACTATGCCCATAAATGTTACAGTATAGATGAAATGAATCAATTATTTGAGAGACTCAAACTACCAAAACTAACAGGATGATAAATAGATTATTTAGAATATATATATATATATATATATATATATATTCAATATATGTATAATAGACATATACATACATATATATTCAATGATTAAGAGTCTTCTAAAAATGAAAGCATATTTATGTCCCTGAAAAAATTCATTTTATGACACTAAGGTGATAGAATACTTTGAATAGAAAACATAATCTTTGAAATGACTATATAATTGCCCCCAATGACAATAATTTAAAACAGAAAGGCTTCTTTATATTTTACTGGAAAATTTAAGACTATTTAGCCTCCAATGTAAAAATAAATAGCAGCTAATTCTTACATAACACTTTTTATAAACCAGGAATGACTAAGTATATTATTGCCTATACTATAGTGGTGCAGTGGTAAAGAATCTGTCTGCCAATGCAGGAAATGCAAGCAATGCAAGTTCAATCCCTGGGTTAGAAAGATCCCCTGGAGGAGGTCATAGCAACCCATGCCAGTATTCTTGCCTGGAGAATTCTATGGACCGAGGAGCCTGGCAGGCTGCAGTCCAAGAGTTCGCAGACGTGGACACATCTGAACACACACACATCCCAATAGTTAGCACAGGAGGTAGGGGCTATAATTACTCTTGTTCTACAGATGAGGGAACAGGCACAGGGAAATTTCCAACTCACACCATTAGGAAGCAGCAGAACTTAGGCATGTGGCTAACTTAGGCAAGAACTTGATGCAAGCTTAGGCAAGTGGCTTGCTAATCCAAATACTTAACTCCCTCAGAGAGGATGAAGGTTATACAGGAAGACAAAGACAGTTAAGGAAAACCAAGAAAGTTGTAGTCTAAGCACATGATCTGATGTGTATAAATTCTCTTTCATGGATTTGATAGCTGCTAAGCATTCATTAGCTTATATTTAAAACAATGTTTCTGTCATTTTCTTGGTTTTGGTAAGAAACGGACAAATCCAGCTTGTGTTTAGTCTATCGCACTAGAAGCAGCATTAGGAAAATTAAGCCCATGCAGAGCAAAGAATGTCTTTCTGTTGCCTTCACATAAATGAATGACAACTTGGCAGGGTGTAAAATTCTTGGAACACAAAGTTTTTCTCTAAAATCTCTATATAAGTTACTAGAATCTGGCATCTGATTTCCTGACCAAATTCACATCCCCTATTTTCTCTTAGCTTGTGGTTTCTTTTTCCTTGATGTGAAGATGTGTGTGATTTTTCTCTATATTTTTAAAAAAGATCTATGTGTTATCTTCTGTTTGAAATTGCAATGATAAGAAAGCATGTTAAAATGCCCAAGATTATCCAAGTTTTATGATGTCTCTCATTAACTTATCCTAGATTTTAAGAAAATGACAATTTATAAATATTGCTCAGATATCAATTGTGTATTAGATACATTGTCAGAATGGCAGTAATCAACCAGTTCATGTTACCCTTTTTTTGCGATTTGAATATTGTCACTCAGACTTTCTGTTTTGACTTGGTATGTCATTCTTCCAGTGTTTTTATTTAATTGTGTGACTTTTCTTTCAGCTGTGCCTACTGAAATCAGCATAGAGTTCTAGTTTAAGATTGCTTTTTTGACTGGCTTTATCAGATGTTCCCAGGCTCTTTGGTCAGTGTGTTAGGAACAGGGAGGCAGAAGCCAGTAATACAAGAAACAATCAGTAACCAGGTAGATTCAGGTATATCAGATTAGTGATTGCTTTTTACTTAGTCTAAGGATATAGTTTTACTGATATCTAAGTTGGCTCTTTATAGATATTTCCTTAAATAGAAAAAAATAAGTGCATAGTTAGCTTTTAAAAATCCTGAATGATGACATAGACTGAAGCATAACAGGACTGTGGCACAGAAAAAATTAAGCATGTTAGAATCAGCAAGGTCATCCTTGCACAAACTGTATTAATACCAGCTGCGTGTTTTCATTATAGACTCTAAGGCACCTTGGGAAGCAAAACTGGGAGAAGCTAAATATGTTTCTATTCTCGGTAGCCACACAGTTAAATCTGGCTTTCAACATTCTTAGTTAAATAAATCTGGATATAAATCTAGCCTAGCAATGGGCAACTTTTGTCCAGCCTCATCCATATTGTTTTGGCTAATTTTTTCTGTTTATAGCAAGTGTTTACCAAGGAAATTGGCCTATTTATCTGGGCATGGATAAAAACATAAAGAACTAAACATGTGCTTACCTCTGCACCAACCTTCTGCTCACCAGTGCCCATCACTAAGATCCCATTCTAATTCAGAAATTACTTTTCTCAAGAGAGATGTAACTAACCATGCACATGTGTGTGAGAACTTCAAGACAGTAATTTTTAGTACTTAATCTGTTAGTAGGTGTCCATTTGAGAGACACATTTGAGTTGAGCTTTGGGCTGGTTTAAAGCAAAAATAGCCCACAACTCAATACTCGATCTGTATGCAGATCAAGAAGCAACAGTTAGAAGCAGACATGAAACGACAGACTGGTTACAAATTGGGAAAGTAGTATGACAAGGCTGTATATTGTCAGCCTGCTTATTTAACTTATATAAAGAGTACATCGTGCAAAATGCCAGGCTGAATGAAGCCCAAGCTTGAATCAAGATTGCTGTGAGGAATATCAATAATTTCAGATACACAGATGACACCATCCTAATGGCAGAAACTGAAGAGGAACTAAAGAGCCTCTTGATGAAGGTGAAAGAGGAGAGTGAAAAAGCTGGGATTGGGAACACATGGACATCCGTGGCAGATTCATGTTGATGTATGGCAAAACCAATGCAATATTGTAAAGTAATTAGCTTCCAATTAAAATAAATAATTTTTTTAAAAAACTCAGCATTCTAAAAACAAAGATTATGGCATCTGATCCCATCACTTCATGGCAAATAGATGGGGAAATGATGAAAACAGTGACAGACTTTTTTTTCTTGGGATCCAAAATCACTGCAGATGATGACTAAAGCCATGAAATTAAAAGATGCTTGCTCCTTGGAAGAAAAGCTGTGACTAACCTAGACAGCGTATTAAAAAGCAGAGACATTGCTTTGCCAACAAATGTCCATCTAGGCAAAGCTGTGATTTTACCAGTAGTCATTTATGAATGTGAGAACTGGACCATAAAGAAAGCTGAGCATGGAAGAATTGATGCATTTGAACTGTGGTGTTGAAGAAGATTCTTGAGAGTCCCTTGGACTGCAAGGAGATCAACCCTGTCAATATTAAAGGAAATCAGTCCTGAATATTCATTGGAAGACTGATGCTGAAGCTCCAATACTTTGGCCACCTGATGTGAAGAACTGACTCGTTGGGAAAGACCTTGATGCTGGGAAAGCCTGGAGTCAGAAGGAGAAGGGGACAACAGAGGATGAGATGGTTGGATGGCATCACCGACTCAGTGGACATGAGTTTGAACATGCTCTGGGTTTTGGTGATGGGCAGGGAAGCCTGGCGTGCTGCAGTCCATGGTGTCACAAAGAGCTGGGCACAACTGAGCAACTGAATGGAACTGAACATAAAGCAAAACAGGAGTGGCAAGGAACACATGCCTGTGGGGTTTATGACCACAGGAAAATACTAAACTGTATTCAGAACTGTTGCAGTGCTAGTGTGTTCTTTAAATAATTTTAAGTCATGTGTATTGTCAGTAAGTCCATCTTCTCCATGAAAAAGATGAAGAAATTCAGGATCATCACAGTTGAGGTACTTGTCATAGATTCTGCTGAATTAAGTGCCTGAATTGGGAATATAATTTATATGAAATAACTCTGACTGAATCATTTGTCACCCCATTAATCTCTAGGCTCAATTCCCCTAATCTGGTTGATGAAGTAGTTTCTCCCCTCATGTAAAACCATTTAAAATTGTGATCAGCACTTAAAATCAGGAAATCCTTCTTTGATCAAGGAAATATACTTCTAAGCCTTCCAAGGTATTACACTGTGCTATGTTTTTTTCTGACTTCTTCATTTACCATGCTGAGTACATTGTATCCTTTCACTGAATGCCATCAAAATACCTTATAACAATATTTGTGTTACTTGGATAACTCAGTTACCTAATGGTTATGGCTGCTGATTTCAGTTAATTTTAAATTGAAATTAGTAATTAATTGGTATATTTCAAATTCATTTATAAAGCAAATGTTTATAATTAACCACCTTTTGGAAGTTATATACAAAAATTTTATTTTTAGATTCTTATTACATCTATATATGTATTCTGGCACCATGTAAAACTGTCTGTATACACTCACATATATTATACGGTCAAAGACATATCAAACACATGTAAACAAATAAACTCATCACTGCCATAATTATATCAGATATAGTAACACCCTATCAAGTTCCATTTTCTGTGTATGACATATTTAAGTATTTACTTTATTTACACATTTCAATGCTATTGGATTAGAACAATTTTTCCATTTTACATATGTGAAATTTAGAAAGGTTAATTAACCTGGCTGATTTTACATAGACAAGTAGTGCTGCTCCAGAGATTTGACTTCAATCTTACCTGACTTTGCAACTCACATGTCCTTCATTTCACTGCCTTCTTAGGGCATAGACTCTGTTATTACATCTTAGTAAAATATATAGAGAGTCCTAACAGGTATAAAGCAAATTAAGTATAGTTTTGTGACCTGATTCACTTAAATCAACAGTAATTCCTTCTCATATTTCATGCTAGAGCTAAAGCAAATTATCTCAACTTTGAAATGGCATCACTTTTTCAACAACTATTAGAATTTTATTTTTGTACCTCCTGATGCTCCATGTAATAAATGAGTTAGATTTGAAAGAAGAGTCCATTTGTAGAAAACCAAACAGATCTACTTCTGACATTATCTCCCAAGAACAAATGTTTCTACATTTCCTTACACTACCAAAACAAACATACAAAAAAAGATGTCTTCAATATGTCTTGGTGATTAAATCTTAGATATGAATAAATGGGGAGACACTACAAAAGCGGAGACACTGAAAAACTACCACAATATGGTTAGGATGGTGAAGCGACTGAGAAGCCCAAATATAGGCACAACATGGAAAAGACTGGGATATGTGAGTGTGTTGTTGACTCGAGGGGAGACATTTGATATGCTCCCATATCTCTGAATGATTGCCATGTGCACACCATGTGCTACGTCATCCCATAAATCTCACATGGAGAGATATCTTAAGAAGCAAGTGTTGATATAACCATTATGAAGAATGATGAGCACCCTCTGCTGATCAAGTGGTCACTCTGATGGTCAAGAGGAATCTGGATAACAAAGAGTCAACCAGAATCATGTATCCAAGGCTGGAGATGTTTTCTTTTTTATTTTCTTTCCATATTTATCTACAAGTTGCAAGATATAGATATAGCATACGGGAGTCAGATTAGATTATATACCTTTCAATTCAAATCCTGAGAGTCTCCTAAACTTTCAACACAAGACAAACACACTAATTCTAAACCATAAGAGATTACCCCTAGTATTCCAGAAATGAATAGGATGACATTTAACTCCCTTGGCAAATGAAAGAAAAAGGTGTGTGCAAAAAATAGAAACTCAATTTTGACCTGTAGTTTGAACCTGAAACTGCTTAGGAACTAATGACCAATTAAAGCAACACTGAGATACTCTGGCACTTATGGAGGTAATTTTCTTGGAGCGTTTTCTTCTGACTTTACCTTTCACATGCATTTCACAGGCTGTTCCAATCTTTCCTTTCGTCAGGATGTTTTTATCGCCTCTCATTGTTTATGTACTTGTAGCTTGGTAGGCTGCAGTCCATGGGGTTGCTAAGAGTTGGACACGACTGAGCGACTTCACTTTCACTTTTTACTTTCATCCATTGGAGAAGGAAGTGGCAACCCACTCCAGTGTTCTTGCCTGGAGCATCCCAGGGACGGGGGAGCCTGGTGGGCTGCCGTCTATGGGGTCGCACAGAGTTGGACACAACTGAAGCAACTTAGCAGCAGCAGCAGCTTGGATTTTTAGAAAGTATTCTTATTTTCCACAGTTTGACTCTCATTTATCTCTAAGGACTCAGCTGTCATTCTTTTTAAGTTTTTCTGTTTCTCTGGCTTCTTTAAATAAAGACCTCACTCTATAGAGTGCCATTTACTGGGACATCAGTCTGAGAGATCTTTCTTTTGCAGGGCATTTTTATGTCCATCCTGGACCCTTGAGTAGTAAGGGCAAGTTTTATACATCAACATATCAATTATTTCAATACATGAAATAAAGTTCATAAAAACTTGAAGCATACTTGGGATTAGTGAAAAGTCATTCTTTCTCTGTTCACTGTCTGTGTACTCCAATATATCTTAAGTTTCCTGTAAAAAGGATTTTCGTTGTATTCTTAATGATGGACTGCATGACTGCGGTGTTGGAGCAGACTCTCGAGAGTCCCTTAGACAGCAAGAAGATCCAACCAGTCCATCTGAAAAGAAATCAGTCCTGAATACTTGTTGGAAAGACTGATGCTGAAGCTAAAACTCCAATACTATGGCCACCTGATGCGAACAACGGACTCATTGGAAAAGACACTGGTGCTGGGAAAGACTGGAGTCAGAAGGAGAAAGGGATGACAAAGGATGAGATGGTTAGATGGCATCACCGACTCAATGGACATGAGTTTGAGTAAGCTCCGGGAGTTGGTGATGGACAGGGAAGCCTGGCATACTGCAGTCCATGGGGTCTCAAAGAGTTGGACATGACTGAGTGACTGAACTAAACTGAATTGAAACAGGATTTTTGCTGTACTCTTTTTTTTTTTTTAATTTCTTCTTGTTATATTTTCTCTAAACTTCAGTTTTTTTAGTTTATTTTTATTTTTTTATTTTTATTCTTACTTTATTTCGCTTTAATGATTGTTTAAATCTCTCCAGGTGAATGTCAAAATTCTAACAGTTATTTCCTCCCCAAAGAGAAGAGTCTTTCTATACATCAAATGCTAAATGAAATGATAAATAACATCTGTTGGGTTTATGTTTTGAAGAGGTGATTTTTTGGAAGAGAATTATAAAGGGCAGAGAAAGAAAACCTTCATTTGTGTATTAATGTTTTCTAAACTGGCTTATTGAGCACAAAACAACTTTTGCTTAATATGTCTGTCTGTCATTATCTATCTTTTCATTATCAGAGTGGTATGAATTGGAAAACTGGGGTGGGTCTTGGAGAGTACAGGGGAAAAAGGACAGAGCAGATTATTCTGCTCCACTACTAGATCTGAGATGGTACTAGAGTGATTTGAAAGGTTTTCAAACTTTTTAAAGTTTCATCTTTAGGTGAGGAGTTGAAAGAAGAAGTTTTGAATGTGGACTTCAACATGCATTTGGGATTCATACCAAAATGAGAATCAGAAATCTAAAACCTTTGCCCCCCAAAATTGAGTAATCATGATCTAACCTGACCTTGAAAAATAAATGCTTTATTCTATGAGATTTATGATGAAAAGTGTGGGGTTGCAGAAATAAAGCACAACAAATATGTAAGTTCACAGATTAATGTCATGGTGTTTCTAGATGAAGAGCCCCTTGGCAGCAAAAGTGCAAATGAGTAACTGGGATACTAAAAGATAGGTATATGGCTTTCTAGGTTATAGGAGCAAACATAAGCCAGCAACAGGGTGCCAGCCCTAATACAAAGAGAAAATGCATCCCAAGAAAGCAATGATTATGCACCTAGAGAGAAGTTCAACCAATGTTGCCAAAAGGGCAACGCACAACAGAGGAAAAAGCAAGGTGGGCACATATCCAATCGTATGGAAACAGCATTAATTTGGGATCCAGCCTGTGTGATATTCACTGCTCACATACCACTTGCCTTAGTCATGGATGATTCAAGACTGAGTGGAGTTGAACCCAAAAGATGCAGGTTTCAGTGGAGACAGCTGGAAAAAGTAGGACTTGGCAGTTTAATCACTGGACTAGAGGGAATGCCTAAAATTTATTTTTTAGACATAGACTAATGATTTCAGAGACCATAAAACTCGGTTAAAAATGAAAATAATGTTTATAGCAAGAAATGAAAGGCCAGCTTTGGTTCAAACATTATATGAAAGTACGGAACATGTAGTATAGCCCAGAAATAGAACAACAAAAGATTAAGTGTTTTCAAATGAAAACCAAGTGATAGAAACATGACTGCTGCTCCTGGTAAAACGTTCACCAGTTCCCTGGCATCTAGTGAAGAGTAATTCACAGTTAACAACATACGAACCAGACAGACAATTTTTGTTAATCATTAGTGAATTTTTCCTCTGGTGTCATATCTTACTACACTACATCTGAACTTAAAGAGCGGATGAAACATAATTTTTAGGCAGATTTAAAGACTCTAAGTGAAGTTAGTTTCAGAGTTTTCAAGGACTATTTCAAATAAATAGATCATGCATTATATACAAATATATAAAAGTCTAGATTAGACCTTCCTCCATGTCATTATATGAGAAATAGTTCTGATTTTCAGAATAAAGTCTTCTTTTCCAGAATATGGTCTATAAACAGAGAGACAGAGACAGAAGACAGAGAAAGAGAGAGAACTTGTTCTCTTAACCTGTTACTTACTTTTGTGCCTCAGAAAGTTATTATTATTATTATTACCCCATTTTATGTTCTCTAAAAAAATAATGTCATCATCACCTAGGTCTCTGAGTTGCTGTGAGGTAGATTATAGGTTTATAAAAATTTTTTTCTATGAAATGTTAATACATGAATACATGACTTTTTCAGTGACTATTAGTAAGCTTGACTCCTAGACAATGCACACAGATTGCTCTTCCTTTCTTATCTCTGCCATCCTTTTGAAAAAACAGATAGATTTGATTGATTGATCTCTTCTTCCACAATTGACTTTCTCTTGAAAACAAAGTGGAAATTAACACTAAGAAAGCACCTTTTTTCTTATAACTATTTTAAAATATTCTTCTTTGTTATTTTACCAACAAGCTCTGTCAAATGTTTATACTGAAAATAGAGACACATGAATATCCAAGTTCCATCACTTTTGATATTTTGCCAGTGGACAGTTTAGTATCTAATTATGAGCCATAAAATTTCCAGCAATTTTGAAATTAAGAACATGGACATTACAAATTAGACTGCATAAAATTTCACAAAGCCAGTGAGTTCTAACTGCCCTTTGTGGAATATTTCTGAGATTGCTGCTATGAGGCATGAGAAATCCACCAATTAAAGTGTCTTTAAGTGTTGACATTGAAAGATATTTTAGAGGATAACAAATGCAATTAGTTGCCATTATTATCACTATTTTATTTTAGACAGCTATTAGTATAAGGAAAGAACTGCAAATTTTGAATTCAGAATATTATAAATTTGACATTCAGTTCCATTATAAGCCAGATGTTTGAATTCAACAAATGATTTATCCCTTTGATCTTCAAATCTCTCATACATAGGAAGGAGAAGATGAAACATAATTTTAAGGCTGTTATAAAAGTTATTAGCACATAATTATATTAGTGTTTGGAACAATGACAGAGACTAGCTTTCATTATTAATCATGAAACTTGCATGGTAGCGGCGTAACAAATCCTTAATTATACGTAATGGTTTCTAATTTACAAAGCTTTTTTCTTATGCATTTCCTATTTTACATAAAGTAAGTGAAAAATATAATAACAACAGCTCACTTTTCTTGACTGTTTGCTATATGATAGGCACATTACTGATCCTTTTACATCCATTTTCTCATTTCATTCTAAACTGAAACTTTGGTATAGGCATTATTAATATAAATCGTGATTTAGAGATAAGGAAACTGAGGCTTAGAGAGATTAAGTTGCTGAAAGTTCCCAGTAAGTGGTGAGCCAAAATTCAGCATCTCGTTTCTGACATCAGAGCCTGAGTTTTGTAAGCACTGAACAATATTACTTGCTGAGATATATGACTGAATTAAACCAGAATATATCTCATACAAATGATGCTGAGTTTAGGTGCTCTTAGTAATATTTATATTATTTCTGTATATTTTCTGGAAGATTTTGAAAAACTAAAAAATATTTTCATAGCATGCAATGACCTTTTGAAATTCGGGAGCCACAAAATAATTGATAGGGGCTTCCCAAGTGGCTCAGTGGTAAAGGATCCTCCTGCCAATGCAGGAGAGGCAGATTCAATCCCTGGGTTGGGAAGATCCCCTGGAGAAGGAAATGGCAATCCACTCCAGTGTTCTTGCCTGGAGAATCCCATGGACAGAGGAGCCTGGCAGGCTATAGACTGGCGGGTTGCAAAAGTGTTGGACACAACTTAGTGACTAAACAACAAAATAATTGATAACTTTGCCCAGTTAATTTTCAACATCAGTATTATGTTCATCATCAGATTCAGAGAGGCATATATGATAATGCAAAATAACTTTGCCATGACTATTTAAATTTTGAGAGATACAGGTGAGAGAAATAGCTGAAATTAAATATAAGTCATATTAAGAAATATAATACACTTGTATTAGGGTAAACAATTCTCTAAGAGCTTCTTCAATTATTTTTTCTAATAAAATATAGATTATTCTCAGCATAATATAGGTCTATGAATAAAGAGGGTACTTCATTATTTGACTATGAATTTCAACTTTTAAGCTTGTGATACAATGAACTATAATTTACTTACTTTGAATTTCCAAGTGTGAAGTTCTGGTTCAAAAAAAAAAGACTATCACATAAATAATACTGTTGCACAACACATATTAGTGACTGTAATTATGTGTTATGCCATTTTAGTCACCTGCTTATCATACATTTGTAGATATATTTCTTATGGCTACATTAATGTAAGGTTTTAGGCTATTTTCTGATGTATAAAGGCCTACTGCAGCCAAGAAAACTTCCTGGCTTTGGAATCCTTCCATTTTTTTGACAAATAATATTATTTTTAATATGTTAAAATATATAGTTTATAATATCAAAGCACCAAAAAATCCCTCAAAATAGTATTTTTTTTTTTACTTTCCTGCAATTAAAAAATATATATTTATTGATTTCCAAGGCACAGTTTGTGTTTCCTGGGGAGAAAACCCTGAGATGGAGATCTGTGTGCAGAGACTTTACCAGGAGAGTATTCTTGGGATCAACCTCTGCAGAGGAAAATGAACAAGGAGAGAAAGAGTACTTCCCTTATTTGGCAGAGAGAGAAATACTGTGTGAAGCAGTATCAACAAGGATTCAGAAAATCCTAAAGGGTTTCCGGAGCTGGGTGGGCCTTGCAGAATTGTGATGCACTGGGGCAAGGTGATTGGCTCTTCTTATAGCCCTGTCAGCCAGTCATTGCATGAAGGCTGCATCTGGAAGAAAGCATGGGCTTGTGTGAGGTGAGTCTACTTCGCTGAGGGCACTTACCCACTGGGACATGGGTTGGATGTTGCCCAATGGCAGTGGCAGGTAGTCCTCAGGTGTAAGCTTTCCTTGGAGAGCACCTCAAGAGAAGGGAACCAACTCGTCCAATGCCAGGACACATTTCTAGTGACCTATATTGATTGACTGATCAATATAAGGGTAGAGAAACCTCTGATAATAGCTGAATTATAGCACCACCCCCCGATTTATGTTGAAGCCTTAACTATGCCCCATATATATGGCTGTACTGAAGATAGGACTTTTAAGTGAGACCATAAGCGGAAATCTCTGCTATGGTAGAACTAATGTTCGTTTAAAAGAAGAAAAGAGACCAGAACTCAGTCTTGCTTCCTCATACAGAAGGAAGGCAGCCTTCTGCAACCAGGAAGAAATCTCACCAGGAACTGAAACTGCCAGAATATGCCTCTTGGACTTCCCAGCTTCCAAAACCATGCGAAAGTAAACTTTCTCAAAAGCTTACAAACTACTCAAAAGTTTGCAAAACTACCCAGCCTTGATAGTTTGTTGTGGCAGGCTGAGCTAAGACATTCTTCCACTCTTATCTTATAAGATTTCTGATTCTATTTTCCAGGCAACCTAATTTTCATGGTTGGAACTGGAAGGGGCATGAGAAAACAGCTACTGGAACATCCATTACCCAGCCAGAAAGGAGGACTACATTACATGTAGTAAGTAAAGCACATATCACCTTTGGCACAAAGTAGTGATGCAACTGTTGCAAGCTTTATCATTGGTAGAATAAGGTGGCAGCGCAGTGAAAAGAAATTCATGGGTGCAGTTTATCAAGGGTATGAGTAAACTGGTGATTGCAAGAACAGTGGAATCAGATGGGTATTGCTAACAAAAAATGATAATAGTTGAGGTCAATTAATTGGCATTTCAAATCTAAGTGTTAAATCCAGAGAACTGTTTTCTTTCAAAAAAAAAGTTTCCGTTTATTTTTTATTAAGTGTAGTTGATTTACAATTGTGTGTTAATTACTGCTGTAGAGCAAAGCGATTCAGTTACACATACATCTACATTATTTTTAATATTATTTTCCATTATGATTTTTCATAGGCTATTGGACATAGTTTTTTGTGCTCTACAATAGGACCTTGTTATTTACCTGTTCTATATATAAAAGCTCACATATGCTAACCCCAGTTTCTCACTCCATCCTTCTCCCAAACTGCCCCGCTTGGCAACCACCAATCTGTTCTGTATTTAATCCAGTTTCTGTTCTCTATTTAATTCAGTTTCTGTTTTCTCTGTAATTCTGTTTCTATTTCAGAGATAGAGTCATTCATCCATATTTTAAATTCCACACTTAAGTCATATCATACCGTATTTGTCTCTCTCTTTCTTTTTACTTTACTAGTATAATAACCTCTAGTTGCATACATGTTCCTGCAAATGGCATTATTTTTTTTGTTTGTTTGTTTTGTTTTTCTGGCTGAGTAGTATCTCATATACTGTATCTTCTCTTTCCATTCATCTGTTAATGAACATTTAGGTTGTTTCCATGTCTTGGTTTTTGTGGATAGTGCTGCTATGAACATAAAGGTGCACAATTTTTTTGAATTACATGTTTGTCCAGATTCATGCCCAAGAGGGGGATTGCTGGATCATACGGTAGTTCTGTTTTCAAGAGTGCTCCCTAGTCCTTGCGTACAGGAAGCTAAGGCAATTTATTTGATTAACTGTATGCCAGGTAAAGATAAATATTAC